>NW_022631005.1:14040017-14192517 GCF_010015895.1 Lontra canadensis
ATGAAACAGTTAACAAAACCAAAAGACAACTGACAGAATGGGAGAAGATATTTGCAAACGACATATCAGATAAAGAGCTAGTATCCAAAATCTATAAAGAGCTTATCAAACTCAACCTTCAAAGAACAAAGAATCCAATCAAGAAATGGGTAGAGGACATGAACAGACATTTCTGCAAAGAAGACATCCAGATGGCCAAAAGACACATGAAAAAGTGTTCCGCATCACTCGGCATCAGGGAAATACAAATCAAAACCACAATGAGATACCACCTCACACCAGTCAGAATGGCTAAAATTAACAAGTCAGGAAGTGACAGATGCTGGCGAGGATGCAGAGAAAGGGGAACCCTCCTACACTCTTGTTGGGAATGCAAGCTGGTGCAACCACTTTGGAAAACATTATGGAGGTTCCTCAAAAAGTTGAAAATAGAGCTACCTTACGATCCAGCAATTGCACTACTGGGTATTTACCCTAAAGATACAAACGTAGTGATCCGAAGGTGCATACGCACGCAAATGTTTATAGCAGCAATGTCCACAATAGCCAAACTATGGTAAGAACCTAGATGGCCATCAACAAATGAATGGATCAAGAAGCTGTGGTATATATATACAATGGAATACTATGCAGCCATCAAAAGAAATGAAATCTTGCCTTTTGCAATGATGTGGATGGAACTAGAGGGTATTATGCTTAGTGAAATAAGTCAATCCGAGAAAGGCAACTATTATATGATCTCCCTAATATGAGAAAGTGGAGATGCAACATGTGGGGTTTGAGGGGTAAAAAAAGAGTAAATGGAACAAGATGGGATCAGGAGGGAGACAAACCATAAGAGACTCTTAATCTCACAAAACAAACTAAGGGGGGCGGGGGGGAGGGGGTTAGGGAGAGGGTGGTGGGGTCATGGACATTGGGGATGGTATGTGCTATGGTGAGTGCTGTGAAGTGTGTAAACCTGGTGATTCACAGACCTGTACCCCTGGGGCTAATAATACATTATATGTTTATAAAAAAAATTAAAAATATTTAATAAATAAATAAATAAGGCCAGTAGTTACTGAACTTCACTTCTATATGTCAATGTCTTATTAGTGATTGGCACATAGAGAAGCTTGCTGAAATCAATTAAAGATGGAATGTAAACCCAAAGATGAAAAAGAGATTATTGACAAAATCTGTATGACTTTATCTGAAGGAAGAAAACAAACGTTAGACTTCCCTATCAATATGTGTTGATTTGGGCATAAATCATCCTTAAAAATGTGAAATTGGTATAGCTTTTAATCAGGATTAGATTAAACTGAAAATGTGGGATGGTAAATAACACAGATTGGAAATTTCTCTTGTGAAAATCAATTCTGAAGTTTTCTTTTTAATTATTCTCTCCCCACCTTTGGTTAAGATGCTGAAATTTTCTCTTAGAATTAAAACTAACTCTTTTGTCAGATTAAAATATAATAAATGTCTGCTCAGCTTAAAGGCTAAATTATATTGGAATCAAGGGGTTCATATAAATAAAGAATTAAATGAATCATATTCAATTTGGCCCAAAAGAAGAAGGAAGCAGATACATTTTGTTCTGAATGATTGAAGACATCAGGTTTAGTTTTCAGAAACTTAAATCTTACTACTCTTGACCCAACATGAGGATATAGGTAGATATAGTGATTTGTATTATTTAATAATTAAAGAAAGCTGTGTAATTAATACAACTGTAGTGATTTGCATTTGTCAAAACATTTGGAATAGAAAGCTAATATATGTGCTAGTTTAATTATTTTGGAGAACTTTTGACTATGGAGAGCTTTCGATGAGATTATGAGATGAAATATTTCTGAATAAGGAAAAAAAAGTCTCTAGGGTTTAGGGAGGTAACCTGAAAAATATTTACAAACAATGTAGAGTGTAGCCCAACACATGAGCTAAAATCTGTACCCAAAATTCATACCATGAGATAAGATCAGAAAGAGGTAGAACTTACCTGTGACCTTAGCACCACATCAACAAATGTTTATTCTTTACTGAATATTTGTTTCAGCTTTTTGGACAGAGATGCACTCAGACACAAGTCCCCTTGATCCTTTTGAGGGGTCATCAAATGACTTGTCAAACTATATATTTTATGTTAAAAATAAAAGCAAAACAAAACCAGGGGCACCTGGGTGGCTCAGTGGGTTAAAACCTCTGCTTTCCCCATGGTCATGATCCTAGGGTCCTGGGATCAAGCCCTCCCCCCCACCCAAGGCGGGGGGTTCCTCTGCTCAGCAGGGAGCAGATAGACCTCAGCAGGTCTATCTGCTCAACAGATAGAGAGCTTACTCTCTACCTACTTGTGATCTCTGTCTGTCAAATAAATAAATAAGATCTTTAAAAAAAGACAAACTAAAGATTTTATAATTCAGCAGTTCCACTCCCAGGAACATACTAACATAAATGCATTCATATGTTCATCCAAGGGCAAGTGCACACATTCTTATAACAAGACTGTTCACAACAACCCCAAAGCTGGAAACCACACAAATGCCCATCAACAACAGAGTAAAGTATGTTATAGTCACATAATGGAATACTACCTATCAATAAGAATGACTGATATACACAACAACATTATGCCAATCCAAAGAAGCCAACACAAATGGGCACACACTGTATAATTCCATTTACATAAAAGTTCAAGAACAGGCAAGTCCATTCTATGATCTTAGAAGACAGGATTTATGGAAAGGTAGTAGCCAGAAGGGGCATGAGGGGCTTCTAGGTGTGGGGGGCTAAGGGAACCTTGGGATGGTCTGGGGTTTTTTTTGTTTGTTTGTTTGTTTTGTTTTGTTTTAATCTGAATGCTGGTTACACAGGTGTTGTGGAGGTGTGAAAATCCTTTGAGCTATGTGCTTTTAAATCGTTCATTTTTCTGAATCATGGTGAACTTCAACAAAAAGTTAAAGTAAAAATTATTTTTTTTAAAGTAAAGATTTTGTTGTTGATTTTGTAGTTTCCAAGCATGGAGCAGGGATTATCGTAATCCACCACTTTACAGGCTTTTTTTTTTTTTTCTTTTTTTTCTTTTTTCTTTTCTTTTTTCTTTTTTCCCTGGTCATATGAGAAAACATAATGTATGGAAAGATTAAGATCTAGTTCCTAGTGTGCTATGATTTGTATGTCTATATCCCTCCAAAATAAATATGTTGAAATCCTAACCTCCAATGTGATTGTATTTGGAGGTGGAGCCTTGGGTGGGGGGTGAGTAGGTCATGAAGGTGGAATCCTCATGAATGGAATTAGGCCCTTAGAAAAGTGGCCCAAGATCGTTCCCTTGTCCCTTCTGCCATGTGTGATTACAGCTAGAAGATGAGTGTTATTGAGGAAGCTGGTCTCACCAGACATTGAGTCCAAGGGTACCTTGATCTTTGACTTCCCAGTCCCCAGAATAGTGAGAAATTAAGGTTAGTTGTTTATAAGCCCTTGGTCTCTGGCATTTGGTTATAACAGTACAAATGAAATAAGACCTAATACCACATTGTTGCGTTCAAATCTCCTGCTCCAAGGTATTAGTTTTGTGACTTTGATAAAGTTACTCAAGCTCCCAAAACTTTAGTTTCTCATTTGTTACATCAGTGTGAAAATAATAGTGTCTAACTCCATGCTGTCATTGCTAGGACTGGCAAGATTAAAGACCCTGAAAGAATGCCTGCCTGGCACAAATAAAGCACAGAGAAAATTTGCCAATTTGTTTGTTTAAATTGTATTATTATTAATTTGTTTAAAAAGAAATACACACTTTTGGGAGTCTAAAATTTTTGGCTTGTGTAAAATCATGTGATCATCAGGAAAATTAAGACACAGAGGAGTTCCATCACCCCAAAAAGCCCCTCAGGCTATCCTTTTGCTGTCAAACCTCCTGTGATTTATTACCCATGTAGCCACTAATTTATGCTCTATCACTGTAACTTTGCCTTTTCTGGAATGTCATATTAGTGAAACTGTAGAGTATATTGATTCTTTAGACTGGCTTCTATCATGTAGCATTGTGCATCTGAGATTCATCCATATAGTTGCATGCATCAGTAGTTTCTTTTTCTTTTTCTTTTCTTTCCTTTTCTTTTTTTCTTTTCTTTTCTTTTCTTTTCTTTTCTTTTCTTTTCTTTTCTTTTCTTTTCTTTTCTTTTCTTTTCTTTTCGTTTGTTTATGCATTTCCTAGTTCAGGGATATTTGGGTTGCTTCAGTGTTTGGTAACTACAAATGAAGCTGCTGTAGACACTATATATAGGTTTTTGTTTTGTTTTATGTAAGAGCATTATTAATATATAATTCACATAGGTACAAATCATACATCTAAGGTGTACAATTCACTGGTGTTCAGTGTATTTGTAGAGTTATGCAAACATCAACTCAATAAACTTTAAAATATTGTTTTTGCCCAATGGTAAATTCCATTTTTAACATTTTGAGTCAAACTGTTTTCCAAAGCAGCTGCCCCAGTTTACAATCACATCTGAGTAGTTTTATTATAACCATTCTAGTGGTTGTGAAGTAGTATCTTGTTGTGGTTTTGATTTACATTTCCCTAGAGCTAATCTTTTAAAACATTTCTCATGTGCTTTTTAGTCATCTGTAGACCTTTTTTAGATAAATGTAGATTCACATCTTTGTCCCATTTTTAAAAAATGGGCTATTTATCTTTTTATCATTTATTTATAAGAGTTCTTTATATATTCCAGCCACAGTTCTCATCAGCTACATAATTACAAAACTTTTCTTCCATTATATAGATTATCTTTTTATCTTATTTTATTTTATTTTGTTTATTTTATTCCCCTTTACTGTTTTGCCCATTCCCCCACCCATGTTCCCTCTGGCAACCACCAGTTTGTTTTCCATATTTGAGAGTCTGTTTTTTTGTTTGTTTGTTTGTTTTTCTTTGTTTTGTTCCTTAAATTCCACACATGAGGGAAATCATATAGTATTTGTCTTTCTTTGACTGACTAATTTACTTAACAGTATAACTTTTATGTCTATCCATGTTGTTGCAAGTGGCAAGATTTTGTTCTTTTTATGGCTGCATAATATTCCATTATGCATCCACATATACTGCTTCTTTTTTTATCCCTTCATCTATGAATGGACATTGAGCTATTTTGAATAATGTTGCAATAAACACAAGAGTGCATATATCTTTTCAAACTCATGTTTTTGTTTTAAGTACATACACAGTAGTGGAATTATAGGATCATATGGTAATTCTATTTTTAATTGTTTGAGGAATTTTCACTCTGTTTTCCAAAATGGCTGCACCATTTTACATTCCTATCAAAGGTCCACAAGGGTTCCTCTTTCTCCACATCTTTGCCAAGACTTATTACTTTTTGTGTTTCTAACGTTAGCTATTCTGTTAGGTAACATCTCATTGTAGTTTTGATTTGCATTTCCTTGAGATAGTGATGTTGAGCATCTTTTGTGTGTGTGTGTATTGGCAATTTTTATATCTTCTTTGGAAAAATGTCTATTCAAGTTTTCTGTTCATTTTTTAATTGAGTTGTTTGTTTTTTATATTAAATTGAGTAGTTTCATTATATATTTTGGATATTAATCTTTCATCAGATATATTATTTGCAAATATCTTCTCCCACTCAGTAGGTTGCCTTTTTGTGCTGTTGACAGTTCCCTTTGCTCTGTAAAATCTTTTAATTTTGGTGTAGACCCAATAGTTTAGCTTTGTTTCCCTTCCTTTTTATAGTTTTAGGTATTAAATTTAAATATACAATAATTTTGAGTTAATTGCTGTGTATGTGTAAGGATTTCAACTTTATTTTTTCGCATGTGGAATTCCAATTTTCCCAACATGGCTTTTGAAAACACTTTCCTTTCCCCATTAAATTGTCTTGGCACACTTGTCAAAATCAATTTACCATAAATTTGAAGGTTTATTTCTGGCTCTTGACTCTCTTATATTGATCTATATGTCTACCCTATGTCAGTAACACATTGTTTTCATTACATAACTTCATATCAAATTTTTAAAATCAAGAAGTGTGAAACATCCAACTTTGTTCCTTTTTTAAGATTTTGGCTATTCTGCATCCCATGATTTTCCATAAGACTTTTAGTATTATCTTGTCAATTCTATGATGAAGAAATTTGGGATTTTTATAGTGGTTATATTGAGTTTGTAGATCAATTTGAGTAGTATTTCCACCTTAAAAATATTAAGCATTCAGGGGCGCCTGGGTGGCTCAGTGGGTTAAACCTCTGCCTTTGGCTCAGGTCATGATCTCAAGGTCCTGGAATTGAGCCCCACATCAGGCTCTCTGCTCAGCAGGGAACCTGCCTTTCCCCCTCTCTCTCTGCCTGTCTTTCTGCCTACTTGTGATCTATCTCTCTGTCAAATAAATAAATAAAATCTTTTAAAAAATTAAGCATTCTGATCCATGAACATATAATTTTTGAAAAATGTGAAAAATAAATATTTTGCAAATATTTAGATTTTTTTCTTAAAAGAGAAAGAGTGCATGAGCAGGGTGGGAAGGGACAAAGGGAGAGGGAAAAAGAAAATCTCAAGCAGGCTCCACACTCAGTACAGAGTGCTTGACTTAGGGCTTGATTCCATAACCCCACAATCATGACTTGAGCCAAAACCAATAGTCAAATGCTTAACTCGACTGAGCCACAAAGGCACCCCACAAATATTTAGACCTTTAATTTCTTACAACAATGATTTGTAGATTTATTTGTTTTATTACTGTATTCACCATTTAGCCTCTGCAGTAATGTCCTCTTTTCTTAATGTTATTATTAATGTTAATCTCTCTTTTTTCTTGTTGAAGTGGTAGAGTATACATTTTTTTTATATTTTCTAAAAATTATCTTTGTTTCTATGGATTCTGTCTTATCTTTACATTATTGTTTTGTTCTTCTACTTATTTTTCATTCATTTTTCTTGCTTTTTATTTAATTTGATATTATTTTCCCCATTTCTCAAGGTAGAAGCTCTGATTATCTTTGACCTTTATTATTTTTAATACAAACATTTACTGCTATAAATTTCCCTCTCAGCACTGCTTTAGCTGCATTCCACAAATTTTGATGTATAGTAATTCAATTAAAATATGTTTTTATTTTTCTTTGTAACATACGTTTATAACCATTAATTATATTCTATATAATTAATGTGCTATTTTGTGCTGTTTTGTGCTGTGCTGTTTGATTTCAACCTACCTGGGGATTTTCCAGATATCTTTCTGATATAGATTTATATGCTTATCTTGATATTATCAGAAAACATACTTTGTATGCTTTCCATTCTTTTAGATTTTTTTATGATTTGGCTTGTGGCCTCAACATTGCCTTAGTGAATATTTCATGAACACTTGGAAGAATATCTGGTCTGTAGTTGTTGAATGTTGTATAAATGTCACTTTCTAGTTCAGAGATTGGCAACCTCTTAAAGAGGAAAAGTAGTACATATTTTAGACTTTACAGACCAAGAAGCAAAACTGAAAAGACCATGTAATAATTATATAACCATTTATAATGCAACCATTTTAAAGTGTAAAATCCATGCTTAGCTCCCAGGCCATACCAAAAAAGGTGGTAGCCCATATCTGATTGGTAAACCATAATTTGCAAAACCCTGTTTTTAGTTACTTGATGGTACTGTTAAGATAGTTTTTTTAAACTATCTTAAGTTTTTTTTTTTTTTTTTTTTTTTTTGCTTTTTCTTTTTTAAGTTTTTTAAGGGGAGGTTGGTGCATGGGTGACTCAGTCAGTTGTGTCTGCCTTCAGCTCAGATCATGATTCCAGAGTCTTGGGATCAAGTTCCACATCAGGCTCCAAGCTCGGCGGGGAGTCTGCTTCTCCTTCTGCCCTTCTTCCTGTTTGGGCATGCTCTCTCTTTCTCTCTCTCTCTCTCTCACACACACACACTCCCTCTCAAATGAAAAAATAAAATCTTTAAAAAATATATATTTTTAAAATATTTTATTTATATCTTTGTTAATGTTCTGTCTTATTGCTTTATAATTACAGAGAAAGGGGTATTGAAATCTTCTAGTATAATTGTGGACTTTTATATTTCTCCTTCTTAAAATCAAGTTTTAGTGTTTCTTATATTTTGGAGCTCTCTATGTACAGATGGTTTTTAAGATTGTTATGGATTTGAAGTTTAATGAACTTCTTGAATCTGTGAATGTATGCTTTTCACCAAATTTAGGATGCTTATAACTACTGTTTTTCAAATATGTTTTGTGTAGCAGTTATATTTTCCTCTTTTAAAAACTCTAATGATAAAAATATTAAACATTTAAATATTATTCCACAGGTCATTAAGGCTCTGTTTATTTTGTTTTCCATCTTTTTTTTTTCTTGTTTTGTTCAGACCTGTTCAATTTCTATTGTTCTGCATCAAGTTTACTATCTCTTTCCTCTGTCATCTCCATTCTACTTTGAGCATATCCAGTATTTTTATTTTTCAAATATTGGTTTATTTTCTGTTCTAATACTTCTATTTGCTTTTGTTTTATAGTTTCTCCCCATTCATTTCAAGAGTGCCCATGTTTACCTCATAAAGCTTGATAATAACTTCTTTAGATTGTTGTGTGGTAATTTCTATATCTGTGTCATCTCAGGGTTGTCATCTGTTGATTTTCTTTTCCCTTGATAATTGGTCAGATTTTTCTGGTTCTTGGTCAAACTGTTCTGGGTCCTGATGTTTTGGGTAACTTTGGACTGTGTCTGGACATTTGGAAACTGTTATAAACTAGGTCTTCCTAAAGTCCATTTGATAATGCTGATTTTTGTTTCTTTTAGCAAGGAGTCAAATAATCTATAGAATGCCAAGTCAGACTGCCTTCTATAGGTAATCTAATGTAAATCTAATGTATTGTGTTCTTTGAGTCTGCTTGTCACCTGAGGAGTAGCAGTGGTTTATATAATAGTTCACTTTTCAAACTCTTGGATATGCTTCTTGCGTACATTCTGCACAAGGACACTTGGAGGTGAGCTCAGGACTTGCATTGTTTCACATGCAGATAGGGGCTCTCCAGTTTATTCTTCTGTGGGATTTCTCTGACACTCTGTAACTTGTATGGACTATTTTTTGTTTTGGGTTTGTTTTTTTTTTTTGATGCCACTAGAAAGAAAGACGAGATTATATCAATCTTTTGGCCTCCCAAGTTGTTGTACAGATCCATGTATCTGAGCCTGCCCTTGGGACAAGGTAAAAAGAGAAAAAAAAAAAAAATATATATATATATCCCATATATATATATCCCATATATATATCCCATATATATATATATATATGGAATTCCTTTACATTATTTTTTTAACAATACCTTTATATACTCTTTATGAATCCAGGGTTATGGGTGTTTTTCCTAATCTCTAGATATTTGTGCCATTTGTGCAATGTGGTATTGTAGCTCTGCATTGGGGCCAGCTTTGGAAGAGGAGAATTATAAAAGAGGGGAAACAAAGAATTATCCCTACTCCCTTGAGCTCGTAGGTGGCTTTTTTCCTGGCCTTCTGGCCAGAAGGAGGGATTACAAGAGATTTTGATGATGGTATCCATCATACAGTTTAATTTGTCTCACAGTGGGGAGATTAAGAAGAAACAAAAACATGAAACACAACATAACCATATTAGCTTTTATTCAAGTTTTAATGTCCTTCCCAATTTTCCTATTCTTTCTTTCTTGTCAGATTCTTCAAAGTTGCTTTTTGTATTTTGTTAAGTTCAAGTAATTGACTGCAATATGCTTACTGTGATTGGAAGTCTTACTCCTCCCTTTTCAATTCTGAGACAACACACACACAGACACACACACACACACAATCTAAAAATAGAAGTCCTACAAAAAAGGGTATTACTTTATACTTCTCCATAGTAAATGTTCAAGTTTACTTATTCATGAAAAGTACAGTTTTATTTGTTTTGTTTTTTTGTTAGCATAAGATAGGGTTAGGGCTTTGGGGAACAGAACTCACACTTATGAGTGGTTATCTTCTCAAAGAGTGATAAATTGAAATTGCTGTTTCTAAAGAAAGTATGCTATTTTTTCCAGAATCTTGATTTCCTTAAAACCTTTAGCAAAGTTCAGAGACAAATTATCATAATTGATTAGTTATGCTATGATACCTGAATAATTATACAATATCTTAGTGCTAACATTTGATTCAATTTGTAATTAGTTTTTATCCTAAAAAGATAAACTGGGCAAATGTCTCTCAAGTGGTCATGCAATACTGCCAAAGACATTACAAGGAAATATCTTTTCATGAATTTTAAAATTATCTGATCCCCTATAGATTAAACATGCGCACATATATACACACACTCACATATATATGTCACAATTGAAATTCATTGTTGCTAAATGATCTTGAAAAGACAGTAAACCTATTTAAGCATCTTTTGGAATAATTTTTATCAACACCTCCCTAGGTATCTTACAATGTGTTTTGTAACTTTGAAAATTAAAATTAAAATTAGTGAGATTCCAAACACCCAAGACATTAAAAATCAACCCCTGTGCCATGGAGTAATTGGGGCTAAGATAAAAGTTATAGTCCACAAAAGGCTAAATATTGATCTGTTCCGTTTGCATCCATTATTGCTGATCTTCCAGGATTTAAATATCGATTGTGCACTGCAGTTACGATAAGCTAGAGCAAAGGCTCATCCATATTGCAATGTTGGGCAAAAGAAAAAGAGTTTTAACCTCAATAAGCCTGTGGCCTAGTTAGAAAATGCCATCCTCCTTCTAAATCTTTAGCCTGGCTATGAAAAATTAATAATTTATTAAAACATATTTTATTACAGGGCTTTCCCTTCTGTCTTCCTGGCATAATGCCAGTGTACACTATGAAGTAACAGTTGGAAAATGACCTCCACTTCTTCAAATGAGTTGTTTCTTTAGTTTGGCTTAATGTTAATCACTTATTTTAAAAAAATACAAGAAATGTTTCTTAAGATGGCTAAACTTTCATGCTCATTGTGGCTCTTTGCCAGAATCTAAGATGACATCAGAGTGATGTTACTATGACTATGCCAGCCATCCTAGAATTATAATGCATTGCTCTGATGATATATTAAACATTGACTTGGAAATTGAATATATAATTGGCAATGACAGAAGGAAGCATGATTTAATATCTTCCATGCCACCTTCCTCTTCCACCCCCAACCCCCCCACTGAATTGCTTAGGGTGATGTCTTCTCAATGCATTTCCATTATTTCAAATAGAATATCCTGATGTATGGTACACATTTATAAGCTCCTTCCAAAACCCCTTGGTTGGAAATATTTTGTACATATTATAGCACTCGAAGGACTATCCCATTCCTTCTTTTTCCCATAAAGTAGAATTAAAGACTCGATTTTCCCCCTCCTTCCCAATAAACAGTACATGGCTAGTTAAACATTAAATACCTGATGGCTCATAGATCAAGAGAGCATAAAACATGCCTTAAAACATCTTACATTGAAGCTCATTTGTTTTCAGTCTGTCCAGAAACCATATTTATAAACTCTCAGCCAACCTTTCAGAGACAAAATATCGTTACATTTTACCAACGTAGCAGAATCAACTTCTGCCACATTGTCTCATTGACATTTATTTCTTATAATAATCAGCAAAAAAAAGTATTATTGTGGAGAAAATCAGAAGGCAATAAGTTTATGTTGCCCTTGAGTCACTACTTTATATTTGTCTATCTGTGTTTTCTAGGGATTTCTTTCATTTATTTTCTCTTTCAACTATCATCTGTGCTGTCAGGTATTTTCCTAAAAACCCTACAATGTGATTTTCAGAAATGTTGTCTTAAATTTATCATCCTGAGAGAAACCACAGACACTGATTTCCCTTTTACCTTTATTTTCGGGTTTCTAGCATCTGACATTATTTGGGCTTGTGTGTTGCAAGAAAGGTGTAGCTCACAGTTTGAAGACAACTTCCTATACTCTTTTTTCAAGTTTCAAATAATTACATATTTTTAAAATAATTGCTGTTAAAATTTTTTCAGCATCATCTCTTCACATTTTTTGTTAAAAATAATGTATAATGAAAAAATTAAAACAAAAATAATGGATAGTGGATACAGCAACATTATTTTTACTAAAAATAGTGGCATATAGTAAAATTATTCTCAATCCTCACAGATTTCAAAAACAAAATACTACTCAATTCCCACACAAATTATTCACCGAAGGAAGGTTTTGACAATTGCATTGTCCTCCAATTGGCAAAATACACTACAGGATCACATCCACTCAGCCCTTAGACCAGCAACTGTCTTTACTTATGTTGCACATTTTTGAATAAATGAAATTTCTTGCCCAATTTTATATTTGTGACATTACCACTTTGGTTTTTTGGGGAGGAGTGCTTTCTGGGACTGCTTTCTTTTTCATTCTCATCCCTCAAAGCAATTAGAAATGATAAACTTGCTTTGCCTGAAATCTGTACCCTGCAGGTTTTAGTTTAAAGACAATTGTCAAGACAACTCTTCCCAGCATGTTGTCTTTGACTGAGGCTGCGTACTGAAAGAGGTTAGAGATAGCAAGAAATGTCAAGAAAACATTTAGAATACATAATATTTGGATGGTAAAATTACATTTTAATGACAGAATTAGTTTGATTGAAATAAATTTTCATGCTTTGTCTTTGCATGTTCTGCAATTCTCTGGGAACTTCCCGATCTAAAATTGTTTTCCCTGTCATCTAGAGCCAGAATGGTCCCTGGACTATGATAGCACAGGAAAATGATGGTGGTTACATTATTACTATATAGCCACTGAAGACAAGATTTAGGGGAACTCAGGGTTACATTTTGTAATTTTACACTAAAATAGTCTGTATATATAGTGTACAATAAAGTCATCCTCTGTCCTCAGCGTTAGGATGTCTGCAATCCCCTTAGAACTGTTTTTTGTTTTTCTTTTTGTTCCAATACAAAAAGTATCTTAAAATTCTCATTATTTGGTAGAATCCATTCACTTTTATTCATTTTTCTCAAAGTGAGTTTGCGGGTACCATTTATTTGCATAGGGCTCTTATAAAAATTTGGATTCTTGGGGCTTGGGACAGATTTGCTAAATCAAATTATGTAGAGTAATTAAAATTACTATTTTGAAAAATTGGAATTCTGGTATACTGCTGATGAGAATACAAAATAGAGCAACCAATCTGGAAAAGTGGTTGGCAGTTTTTCAAGTTGTTGAACATGGAATTAACATATAAACCAGCATTTCCACTCCTACATAACAGGAGAAATGGAAAAAATATATACAAAAAGTTGTACAGGAATGTTCCTAGCAGTATTATTCACTGTAGCCAAAACGTGTAATGAACCCAAATGTCCATTGACTGATAAAGATACATTTAATGTGGTGTATCCATGCATCCATAGGATAGAGTATTATTCAGTAATATAAATGAAGTACTCATACATTTTACAATGTGAATAAACCACAAAACAGTATGCTAAGTCAAAAAAGACAATATAGTCTATCACACCATTTATATGAAGTGTGCAAATCTATATAAATAGAAAATAACAAGTCCATTCAATAGAAAGCAGTGGTAGAGTAGGACAGGAGTTGGCATGTGTTTTGGGGGCATGATGGTGTGGTCTAAAATGAGATCATAATGATGTTTTACCGGCTCTAAATATACTAAAAACATTAAATTATACACTTTAAATGAGTGAAATTTATGATATGCAAATTGTATCTTAATAAAGCTTAAAAACAAAACAAAACAAAAAACAAAAGCATATCATATCCCAATATCATATCCCAAGCAGCATAGGTGTCCTGAGAGCCATATAAAGAACAAGTCTTTAAACTTCCACAAACAGGTATTATGATTTCCATATCAAAAATTTGACATTATTCTTTAGAAATGTTTTCTCTAAACCATTACAATAAACATGAAAAAGTTGAGAGTTATATGGTTTCCCAAAGCCATGCATAGCATTTTTGCCTTTTTGTTGAATTTGGACAGATTTGCTTACTTGGGTTGCACTAAAAGTCTATTTCAACAGCGCATGGATATGGAACTGTAAACATGGAAACATGGATTTTTTTTTTTTTTAGTAGAAAGGAATAGTGTGATGCTTTTGAAAATTGACAAAGATTAAAAGAATGAATTAGTTGGCTCTGAACTTATTATCAGTACTGTGCTCCTAGGCAAGATACTAATTTTCCCTCTATTTTAGTTTTACAACCAATAAAATAGGACAATAACATCTATCTCATAGGAATATTATGAACATGAAACTATATAATCAGAACTATTAGCAGAGTACCTGTCATATATAAAATCAATTATGAAATTTATGATTAGCACTATTACAACTACTTTTTTTAAAATTTTGCTTCTGTTTGTACACTTGCCCCAGGCCTTTCATTATTAGGGACAAATATCCCCACCCATAGCATCCCTTACTCCCAGCATCCCTTAAACCCTTTACTCTATACCCCCAGCATCATTTTCTCCACCCTTCAGCTCTCATTGACTCTATATATAACCTGCCCAGAGACTCACCCTCCCAAAACCCAGTTCTCCTGATCATATTTTAATGTGTTTGTAAGGCTTCTTCCAAATTTCTGTTTAAATCAAAAGTAAAAGCCCAAATATCTCTTTAGAGCTTTCGAGGCCTCAGTCTGGTCTGACATTTTTTATATTACGGCTTAAACATCCACTGCTCCTCAAAAAT
Source organism: Lontra canadensis (assembly GCF_010015895.1). Classification (NCBI taxonomy): domain Eukaryota; kingdom Metazoa; phylum Chordata; class Mammalia; order Carnivora; family Mustelidae; genus Lontra; species Lontra canadensis. The sequence continues at coordinate 14,054,737 of NW_022631005.1, forward strand.
CTAATTGTGTCCTCTATACTTCTCTGTGTCTCCTTCATGTATGACTTTTCTATCTCCTCATCTGCCTGTCTGAAATGGAGCCCCCATCCTTCATCAACCATTGACATACAGGCCATTCTTGACCCAACCTTCGGGAGGATTTCCCTCTTTATAGTAGCCTCTCTGATCTCAATCATGAGGATCCTCACTACTCAGAGTTGGCTCTGCCCATCAGTTATAAGACATTCACTGGGATCTTTTTTTGGAAATAAAGAATCTCTCAGTCTCCACCCAAGCATAAAGATTCAGAATCTGCATTTTAGTAAATTCTCAAGGTGATTTTTTCTCATTGAATTTTGAGAAGTGGTGTCTTGGAACACTTAGAGCAGTAGTGATCAGTGTAAGTTGTGTGCTAGAATCACCTGGGATCTAAAAATAATGACACCTGTACTCTATTTGCTGATAGTTTGATTCAGTTGATTTGGCTTTTATCCTAGGAATTTTATTCTCAAAAGTGTCTGGTGAATCCATTATTTAGCCAAAGCTAAGAGCTACCAACTTTGAGCCAAAATGACACCATTACATATAACCTGTGCTCTTCTTCAACATTTTATAGATTAAAATCAACCTTAATATATATTTAATATATATATGTTCTATTTAGTGAAAATTCATATATGATTAGAGGAAAAAGTCACTGAAAACATGGTAAAGTCAAAATATTCACACCAAGTTTTAAAACAGTTATAATTTCTTACTACCACTGTCCAAGCTTGTATGCTTATAGCAGAAAAAAAATCTAATATCTGAAAGCTATCATTTAGGGACACCTGGGTGGCTCAGTTAGTTAAGCATCCGCCTTCAGCTCAGGTCATGATTCCAGCATCCTGGGTAGGAACCCTGCATCATTGGGCAACCTGCTGAGTGGGGATCTTGCTTCTCCCTCTCCCTCTGCTGCTCCCCCTGTTTGTGCTCTCTTGCTTTCTCTGTCAAATAAATAAAATATTTTTTTAAAAAATGAAGTTAAATTAAAAATAAAGAAAAGCTAAGAACTATGGAGTCTTTGCATGTTCCCAAACTCTATGAATTGTGGATTTATTACTGTCTTCTTCACATTTTTGACAATGAAACCAAAACTTAAGAAAGATTAAATAACTTGTCCAAAGTTATACATCTAGTAAGCACTACGATCAGTATACTGACCTCAGTTAAATCCTATGCCAGGTACATTCCCACAGCAACAGACAAGTAACCCCATAGAGCAATAATGAAAGCATCATTTTAGTTCCACTTCAGAACCAGTTCTTGACTCTAACTCTTCCATTCTCACTCTAGCTGTCAGACTCTATCATCTTTTACATGAATTCTTGCAATAATTGCTCAATTGCGGTATCTTAGTCAAGTTCCTCAGTTTTCCATGGTATATTGTTTCCAGAGACAGCTCTGTGAAACATAAATTGCAAAATGTCCCTTCCTCTTCCATCCACATGATGACCCCTTCAGACAGCACAATTCTCCATAATTTGACACCTACTTTCATGATGTTGCCTATTGTTTTTCCTTGGTTCACACTTTTTTTTCCCCATCTTCAATGTCTGGTGTACTCTTGAGGGTCCACATCAAAAATCTACTAAAATATGATCTATACTTCTAATATTTAAATTCTGGTAACTGATTGGAAGCACCCAGTTTGGGAGGAGCAGTGCTTTGAAACTTGAGATAATGTAGAAGAGTACCAAGTCAAGGGCCATCTCTTCTTTTAGAGCATTTTATATTCATGAATCATTGTGGAACCTAAAGTATTGAATGTTCTCCACCCAGATTTAAAGAGCATTTTCAAACAGGGTTGAAAAAATATTTTAAAGGGATATTGTGAGGAAAGGAGTCAGTAAAGTTTTTAGTCAGATCTATTTCCGCCTCTAGTGAATTTTTGACATCTGGGACACTGTTGTTGTTGGTTTTGTTTTTATTTTTTTAATTTTATTTATTTGACAAAGAGAGATCACAAATAGGCAGAGAGGCAAGCACAGAGAGAGAGAGAGAGAGGGGGAGGAGGAAGCAGGCTCCCTGCCTAGCAGAGAGCCCGATGAGGAACTCGATCCCAGGACCCTGAGACCATGACCTGAGCTGAAGGCAGAGACTTAACCCACTGAGCCACCCAGGCAGCCCCCTGGGACACTGTTCTTAAGCACTATAAGATCTGGGCTCCATTATACATCTTGGTCAAACATATGATATACTACCTCTCCATTCTGTTTAGCATCAAGAATTGTGGGGGAAAATAAAGGTGGGGATATATTAAGACAAATAAAATTAAAAGATATCATACAATGATCTTGGGTAGATCAACAATGGTCTGTCACCTGCTTAACCCTCAGGAAATTTGGTTAAAATATTAAGTAGAAGAGACATCATTTCTGATCATCACTGCTTTCATGAAAAGCATAACTCCTTCAAAGCTTATTAAAAGTGACATTAAGGGCCACCTGGGTGGCTGGGTGGGTTAAGCCTCTGCTTTAGGCTCAGGTCATGATCTCAGGATCCTGGGATCGAGCCCCACATCGGGCTCTCTGCTCAGGGGGGAGCCTGCTTCCCCCTCTCTCTCTGCCTGCCTCTCTGCCTACTTGTGATCTCTCTCTGTCAAATAAATAAACAAAATATTTTTAAAAAAATAATAAAAGTGACCTTAATTATCTGCCTTCCCATTTGCATCAGCAGACTGATATGTTATTTTGCTTTATAACATCACATCTAGCACTCTGTGTCCACCGATGATGCTCAACAAATACAAACTTCATAAGGCAATTAAAATTCAATATATCAGAATATACTCAGACTATCTTGAAGAAAAACTAATGTTTGTGAATTACTATATGAAAAAATGTTTTCATCACTTAAAAATCCATTCTTATATATAGCCACCACATAGTAAATATGAATTTTAATGAACCGAGTTAATACTGCCATGTATATCAATACTGGATACATATTTAGAAATAAAGCTAATTACCACTTGACCAAACACAGATGCTTAAACTATGTTAATTCTAACAACTTGTTAATTCTATAGTTTTGTGTGTATAAAAGATGCATAATCACAAACATACAAATTTTACCATAGTATTTGACTTAATTGATTGATTAGCTTGAACATAGTAGTTCTTTAATTTGACCAAACCAGACACCATCTTATTGGATTCTAATCCACTGGTCAAATCACATTCATTTATCTCAGTGTTAAATATACCATCTAGTTTGCATTTAACACAATTTTACTGCTTTTATTTGAGTGATTTAGTGCTAAATAAGTTTCAAGACAGCCTTAGAATTATATTACATAGATGTTTTAATACATTTTTGAATGCTAATAATATTTTTAACATGATCTTAAAAAACAATTTTAAGACCTGATACAAATTTGCTTGCAAACCTCCCACTTTATTTTTTGATATTTTACTAAGGAATTCCTATGAACAATTAGTGAGGTCTCTAACACAGAATTTAAATTCTTACTGGCCAATGGAATTCTGCAATTCCATTAACACAAGAGCCTGACATAGCTGAGATTTATATTGCCAGAAACTCTCATTTGATTTATAATCTGGTAATCCTTTTATCCTCCATTTATATGCAGTATAACTTGACGTAAGTGCAAGAATGCCTCCACTAATAGAATTCACGAATATTGGACCAAGACATTTTTTAGATCATAAAGTCTCCCTGAAAAGAGGAAGAAAGAGAAAGGCTGGACCTGGCTCTGATGGGATCTGGCTTTAACAGTCTAATAAAATGAAACTCAGGTTAAAACTGCTGATTTTAGGACATTAAACTGGCACGGAGTTCTCTTTAGATGGGTCTGTTTCCCTCAGCACAGCCCCCATAACTGTTTTACCAGTCCTCAGGCTACAAAGAGTTAGGTATTTATAGTTTTTGGTACATTCATATTAAAAAGTTATGGAGAGTTATGAAGTGGACATATATGGGAGAAGCAAAGAAAGTAGAACTTGGGAGGAGAGAAAATTCTAAGCACCATACTAAGCCTGGGAACACTCTGGGATGTAAAGCAAAGTACAACAAAGAATGCTTGCTACAGCCACTTCATTTACAGAATGGTGTTTTTAGATCAGACACCATTAAGCAAATTGTAAACTAAGAATCCAAGGTTTATATCTGTTGCCATCCTCTCTCCCTCTCTAACCTTCTCACTCTTTCTCATCCCCATTATATCCTGTTTGGTTGCTGTTCTTTGAACTTGGTCTGGGAATTGATTTCTCTCAGTATTTACCACTTAACAGTAAAATGCTTTTTCTGTTTCTAACCATCCATTCAAATGCTGATACTGAGTAAATATTTTATTTTCATGATCTTTCTCTATGTGCTTCAAATTTCTCATTTAAAATCTTCTTATGTATGTAAGAAACGTATAGATAGATATAGATGTAGATATATCTGTTTCCATATATAATACCTGCATGAAGAAAATAATTTAGAAGACTTTATATTGCATTTTGGAGGTTAGTGGGATATGAAGGGACCTGGGGATGCTTACTTTTGTGCTTTTGCATGTTTTGCAAGTTTTCTTCTTGAATATAGATTATTTGGAGTTACAAAAAATTCAAAAATACTCTTGTGAAGAAAAAACTTTGGAAAGTACCTAAATTATTTGAACAGAAATGTATGGTAACATATAATGATAAGATCATAGGAGGGCAGTGCTTTCTGATGCTTAATGGGATATCCAAAACAAGGTACTACTCAGGTAGTTTCTACCACTTTAGCATCTTAGAATTTCCTGTGATTTATGTGCCATTCTCTCATCATACCAATAATGTCTTTGTTATTTTTATTATATGCTATTACAAAACTTCAAATACACCGCATCCATAATACTAGATAAACTGTGGTGAAACATGTTTTAAGGTTAATTTAACCACCTAGTTACAACATTAAAATGAATTTCAAGGACACCTGAGTGGCTCAGTTGGTTAAGCGTTCATCTCATGGTTTCAGCTCAGGTCATGATCTTGTGGTTGTGATGGAACCCCATATCAGGCTCTGTGCTCAATGTAGAATCTGCTTCATATTCTCTCTCCCTGTCCCTCTCATTCAATCTCTCTCTCTCAAATAAGTAAATAAAATCTTGGAAAAAAAAATTTCATAAGCAAAGCAAGATAAAAAAATATATTTACCTCTACACTTAATAGCTTCAGAAATAGAATCATAAATGTGGATACATAATTCTACTGAATTAAAAGTTGATCTTTATTTTAATGATCTTTACATCAGGAAAAGGTGAGAGATTGAGATCAAGAGAGGGAGAGATGCAGGGAAAAGGAGGAGGGAGAAAAAAGAAGAAAGTTACATTGGCACTTTGAACCAAGATCCTATGCCTGGATCAAAAGCTTGATACACGCTTTCTTTGGTTATGAGTCCACTCCAAAATGCCCCAGTGTCTTCTAAAGGAAGAATATCATTGATAGGATCCTACAGCACAAACATCCTACCTCACAGTTTGAGCTAAATACAAAGCCTGGCATCATAAAAGTTGTACAACTAACTCTTCCTCTATTAAAAAGCATATATTTATTATTAATTATTATTAAATTTCTTAATTTTAGATTATTAGAGGGCAATGTAGAAATTTTGTTGACTCATTAGAAAGACCTAATGTGATATTCTGCATGATGTAACATTGTATTAAAAGGCTATATTTATAGCATTAATTTTAAGTCCCCATTTGAGCTGTTGTATTAGAGAGGAATACAAAAAAGGTAAATATAAAAGTTAAACTGAAAACTTTGCCTATTTAGTTTTCCAGTTTGCTGAACACACATTTTCTCTCTTATTCTTGCCTCATGTCTGCCCCCTCTAAATCCCCTTAATTCCTTAGTTCTTTTTTGTTTCCCTCTCATATTGCCCTCTATTTTTTTCCTTTCTGACTCCTTTCCCTTTATTTTTTTTTTAAATTTTCTTCCACCTGACTATCCTATAAATAGAACTTTTCATATTACTTGTCAGTTTTGAATTCCATTTATTCACAGTGACCACCAAAGACAAATTTTTGTTTCCTGCTCAAGCAATTAACGTTTTCAGAAATTTCATGCTTTGTAGAAGTTCATAATTCAGTCAAAATGAATCAAATAAAATATTGGTTAAGTTTTATATTCTACTTCCCTATGACTTGTGATCTGGTTGTGCTAAAATAAAATTAGAAAATTACTTGGAATTAATTTAAGCATTATACAGCATTATACTAGAAGTAATCATATGTGTAGTGCATTACTATAATGCATTATTCTTTATCTTCTAGATAATGATTACCTCCATGATACAATAATACAATACCATGACTACACTCAATTTTTCAGAAAAATACATTTAATTCTGGTGATAATCAAGAAATCAGTTCATTACAATGTCTATAAAACTGTATCATACTGGGCAAGAAAAATGCATCATTTATACCTTTTTCTTTAACTTAATATGGAAAAATTTCAGTTACTAATTGTAAGTATTTTTTATCTTGAATGAAAATAGGCAGAGTAGGGAATAGGAGGAAATATTTGGCATTCCAAAATTAACTCGAATCCTTGATATTATGTTTTTTGGTAAGTGTGTGTGTGCACATGTGTGTTTTTAAGCAAAAACTTATCACCAAATGGAAAAGGATATTTCCAGCTGTAACAAAAAAAATAATATTGCAGTATTTTATAAAACATCCTCTTGAAGAATTCATCTTCCTTAGGAACAATGGATTCTTTCCAGAGGTAAGAAGATGAGTTAACATATTTGTAAATATCATTTTAGGTTGTTTGACCTGTGAAGATTTCCTAAACATAAGTTGGTAGAAGTTGCAGAACTAGAAATACCTGATTTAATTACCTTTTTAAAAATATTATGAATTGCTGGGAATGTTGCTTAACTCTATGATTCTCAGTTTTTACTAAAGATTGCTTTCCTAATGTTACTGTTTGGATTCAAGGATATAATAAAAGTTAAAACAACTAGCATAAATTAAGTACACAATACACCTTTCTTCCTTTCTTTCCTCTTCCTTTCATATGTGCATTTTATCCTTATTTTTAGGATTTCATAGGTGTCAGAGTAATTATTTTCTTATATCTCTTAAAATAAGAACATTACTAGGACTGTTTTTGATTGTATTGAATTATATCTTCATTTCTAGAAAGTATTGAAGCCTTATGATAAAATAATCTAAGTTAAATATAATTGTCTCCAAAACAGGAGTTTACCCAACTGAATTTTCTATTTTTCCTTTAAATGAACAATATGAACCACCTGATCAAAAGAATTTTTGTCTTTGTTTTTAATGGATATATCCCTAGTGGCTAGAAAAATACCTCAGACATATAATACACTTAACATTTGTTGAACTGAAAATACAACAAAATTTTACATTTTTATCCATTTTCCTCAATCTATTTTAATTGGATAAGGTTCTCACTTAACTTGATTTTATTAAAAATGGACAATTCAATATTCTAAATTGTAATGTAAAATTATCTTTATATTGTTTAAAGTACAGAGTTGAAAATGTGATATACATAATAGAAACTCAATAAAGATATCACCCTACTCATTGCTGGAAATAAATCAAGCATCCAAAGTTTATCCAAACTATTTAGAAAAAAGAATAATCATTTACTGTCACAGCCAATATGAGATAAATACTAACATAAAGTTCACAAATATACTCATTATCCTTGAGAAGTTTTGTTTGTTTGTTTGTTTGTTTGTTTTAGAGAAGCATTTTTAATGGTAGTTTGCAAAATTGAATGCTCAGCATGATTCCTGTTGCTCCAGATGGTGGAATACAACTGTGGAATCTGGATTCATGTAAACATTTCATTTTTTGGAATTTTTCAAGAAGACTTGAAGTTTGTGATACATGTTACTGTGTTCTTCTTTTGTAGTTTATTTTCAAAACACACACACACACACACACACACACACACATACACACACACATTTCTTTCTTTTTACTCTTCTACTATAGTAAAAACTTTGTAGAACAGGAAGAAGACAAGAGCTACCATATGGAGAGTAGAAAATTTAGGGTAAGTCCTCAAAAGCAATGAATGTAAGAATCCAAGAAGATCTTGAACTATTATTCCTTTACTTTAGTTCTTAATCATGAAAATACTTGCTAGAGAAAGGGACTCTGTCTAAAATGGCAATGATTTTTATATTCAGATATTTGCTATGTAAAATAATTGGATGTCAGATGAAGAACTGCCTGTCATATTTTGCTATTAAAATAATCTATTTTTGTGCATAACTAGACCTGCCTTGGTGAGTTACTGTAGCCTATGGTTTCCCTGAGATTTTCCAATGGGATTTTAATAATACTCTTATGTTTGCCATCTTAAGCAGTACAGGCTGTTAAACTCAATTTGTAAGAAAAATATTCAGGTATAAAACCAGATAATCTGTATCCCCTTGGAATCAAAAGTCACTTTGCCAAAATATTTTAACACGCGAAATTGCTTCTTGAGAGATGTTTGCCATGATAAAATGACAGAAAACTACATTTCCATTATAATTATAACTGACTTGTGGTGCTAAGTTTTTATAATTTAAAGGTATTCTCAACTATGACAGCCCTTCCATGTTGAATTATGCATCTCAGGCTCTTAAATAGTTCTGCTGGCACGAGACAGCTGAGATGAAGTTGTCTTTCTAAAATAATTGCTCCATGGAGCATCCATTATACCTTCAGAAAAAATGTATTACTTGACTTCTACAAATTATAGACTAGCCTATAATGGGTATTTTTGACAGCTATTAGCTTAAAAAAAATCTGAACAGTAAAATGAGTATTGATATCACAATGGTGTGCCATGCATGTTAATACCAACCTTCTCTGTACTTCCCTTCTAAAGCATGATGTAATCATTAATTATAATACTATTGATGTAACTGAACTCATGTTAAAAATATAGTATTGGCAAAGTGTGTCATTTTCTCACCTGTGAGATAAAAGCATTAACTGAATATTTACAGTAGAAATTGAAGACACTGTCTGAATTTAAAAGACAAAAAAATGAATCACTTTTGGTAATGTTTTATTGGATTGTGAAATTATTGCATATATTTTAAAAATTGTGAATGAGACAATAATCAAAGAAAGATAGAGATCATATTTTTATCTTCTAAGATCTTACTCAAAATATTGAACACCAGTGAAAACATGATTTATCAAAAATTAATTAAAATATGTGTACTTATTTCTTATCAAGAATTCCATGCTTTCAATTTACAGTGGTTAACATTTTCCTAATAACACTTGCAAATGTCCTTGCAAGAACATTGTATCTCACAGAAGAATAATAATCGCATTATTAAAACCAAGCATTGAGACAATAGTGACAGTCAAGATTCAGGGTCAGTGCCTATTCTCCTTACTGTTTCTATATATATATCAATTAAATGCAGTTATGTGAAATAAAATATTTGTTAAACTTAGAAGAATTCTATGCAAATATAGATTTCTATGGTGTATAAATATGTGGTAAATATCTTCCAAGTCCATTGCATTGCTAGGGCTACTCTGTGTCTGTGTATGTGCGTGTGTGTGTGTTTTGCATTATAGTAGGAAGAAATGGCTTAGGTTACCATGTCTCTTCTATATAAACAGTTCACAGTCTCAGACATATATACACGCATACCTCCTTACCTGAAGAATCAAAAAGCTAAAATGTGTAATTAAACTTAAGGTTAATTAACATATCAATCAAACACATATCAGTTGCCTATAGTGTTCTATCTTGCCAAGAACAGATCATAGTTATTTTTCATACCTATTTCTTAATAACCGTATCCTACCAGGCTCATCCATACTCACATGGGCAGACAAAAATTGCCCAGATACATGGTCTCTCCAAATTCCCTTGGCTTTAAGTTAATCCTCACCTCTTAGGTTAATAATAGAAGCACAATTCTTGTGCTAAGCTCCTGCACTCCATTTGTTACTTATTGAGGCTTGGAGTGGGTGCTGAGGATGGGTATGATGATAAATGAAAATACAACAGAAATTAAGTGCATCTTTCCAATTCTGTTTTCAAACGTTCACATCTCTTATTCAAATGAAATACTTAGAAGTCTAAAGGACTAACCTAAGAGATAGAGAAACATTTAGAAACAAATCTTTAACAGATAGTTTTAAGAGAAAAAGGAGAGGAGGGAAGAAAGAGAATAGGCTACAGCGATTTCAATACTTTGCTATACTTAAATCATAACACTATCTATCCCTTTATACTGGCCCCAAGTATAATCTTTGTAAGCCAAAGATTGTACTTACAAAGTATAATCTTTGTAAGCCAGGCTTACAAAGATACCCCAGTGTTGAGACTAACAGTTTACTTTAAGATGACCACAACTGTTCGTGACAAACTAAATTACAATTTCTTCCACATATCCCTTACAGTTGATATTATAAAATTAAACTTAAAAATAGTTTTTTAAATGAATGACATGCATTCTGATAGCATAAGATTTTTCTTAAAAAAATATTTATTGTAGTCACAACTTATTAAGGTATTAATTAAAATTATTTACTCATTTACACAACTGAAGAATTATATGTGGAACTACCAAACCAAACATATTTACCCCTCCCTTCAAAGCAAAAGTGCTTACAGTAACTAATTCTTACTGTTTTTCAAGAGACTTGAATAATATAGCTCCATATCTTTAAAAATAATTGAAAATAGAGTTGTTTTTTTAATTAGAAAGGGTGCCAAGAGTTGGATACTATCTGCCATCAAGAAACTTTGTGGGGTACCTGGGTGGCTCAGTTGGGTAAGAGTCTGCCTTTGGCTCAGGTCATGATCCAAGGGTCCTGGGATCACACCCCACATCAGGTTCCCTTGCTCAGTGGGGAGCCTGCTTCTCCCTTTCCTTCTGCCCCTGATCTTGCTCATTCGCTCTCTGTCTCACATGCATGCTCTCTCTCTCTCTTTAATAAATAAATAAAATCTTAAAAAAAACCCTTTGTATATCATGTTATTTCAAAAGCCTATGCCATTTCTGTATTTAGAATGAATAAAATCCAACATGTACATTATGTGTGTGCACATGTGTAAAATGTTAGAATTATATATAAAACTATCAAAATGCAGTAGATTTTTGTTTGATCTTAATTACCTTTTAGATTTTTCTACAGACGTCAAAATGTCTGATATGAATAATTGTATATTTTTATTTGTTTCATGCAAGCAATACAAAAATCAATTCTTGTTGCAAAATTTTTCAGCACCAAAATGCAGAGTAAAAAGTTAAAGTACTTTTTCTTGGTGTCTTGACACTTAACCATTGTTCTCTTGACTTCTAATCTCAATAACCCAGTGTTTTCCTAAATAATTATTTCAGAGATATATATTTGGAAAGAGGTAATCTTATTGGATTCTTGATGTAAATGCTTTTATTTTGCTCTTCTGTTTTAATGTTAATTAGGCAGGGGAATTTTAGTTTTAAATCATTGTTCTGTAGGACCTTTTCTTATTCCAAGATGCTGTCATTCCCTCATCTGCTTAATAAGAAATCTGATCCTTATTCTTATTTTACCTTCTCATAGTAAGTTTTTAGTAATTTGGAAATTTAAGATATTTAAATGTGTATTTTTAAATTCAGCTTGCTCAGCACCCAAGGGACTGTTTCAATACCAAGATTTATGTTGTCATGTAAATCCATTCTATTATTGACATTTTGTTATAATTTTTATCCTCTAGTAACTTCTTTGCTTTCTGCATATTTCCTTTTCATAAAAGCTTGCTTTTATTTGAGGTTGAAAAAAAATCCCTCAAAATATCCTGAAGATATCTCCAAAGTTATTTTGTTTTTAATTACTGCATATCTTCTAATACATATATCTAATATTCTGTATGCTCATTTTAATCCTTCTCTTTTAAGACTTTGGTTTCCATCATATCCATAGTTATGAATGATGAACTCAGTTGGTTAGTTATCATGGGTACTTGGTGTTGGTTTCCTGCTGGTTTACTGAAGTGTTTCCAAAATAAACTGTTCCATGAGTGGGATGGAAGACTGCAGGCTCTGTATAAGGAGGGAGAAGGCATAGTGACCTGTAAGTTTTACTTTATGGTGTTTAGGCATAGAGGTAGCCAGCAGTTTACAGTTCCCCGGATTCTAAAGTGACTGTGGCTTGCCTTGATATTGGAAGACTTCAAGTATTTCTTCTCTCTTTCACAGAACTTTCTTCTGTTTTTCTTTAGAGGTATAATGGAACCTGTTACCTAGCATGTCTCTTACTCACATGGGTAACCACCTGAGAAGCAATTCACTTCTGTTCATATAGGTATCTGGATCAAATGCTTATGTGGCCTGCTACTTGGTTATTGATAATGACATTAGGACTGGAGAGGCAGGACTGCTCTTCTGATTACAGAATTTAAAGCAATTCCTCTACTTTAAGACCCATCTTCTCCTGGTGCATTTGTTGATTTCACATGTTTAGTTTCTCTAGGTATATTTCTTCTTTCTCAGTTGTTTTCCTGTATATGCTATGTAGAGGGCAATGTTTTTTTCTCTTTCTATATAATCTTTGCTGTATCTATCTTCAATAGCTCACATAATAGCATTTGGAATATTACTTGTTTCTTTAGACTGTTGTTTTTTTTTTTTTTAATCATTTTTGCAGGGGTGCCTGGGTGGCTCAGTCAGTTGAGGGTCCAGCTCTTGGTTTCAGCTCAGGTCATGATCTCAGGGTTCTAAGGTTGAGCATCACATCAGGCTTCAATCTCAGTGTGAAAATGGCTTGGGATTCTCTCTCTCTCTCGTCCTCCCTCCCCCGACCCCGATTTATTAAATAAATTAATAAATTAAAAAAATATTTTTCCAGATTAAGACATTTGGACATAGGAAGCTATGCAAGGAGAGGTAGTAGATGCTGGAACTCAGTCCATAATCTTGAACCAAGTCTTCCTCAACTTGTATTGTTTGATAATCAGAAAAAAAAAAATCTCATTGTTATGTCTGTATATGACACATATAATATGCACATATAAAAGTGAGATACTAGATGTCTATGAAATGGGAAATTTTATGTTTTTTGTGTCTATATATTTCCTGATGTTTTGTATAAATTTTATAGTAAAATATGTAATAAACCATAAGTGTCCATAGAACTGCATTAAACTACAGCATGCTTGGTTCAATCTTTATAAATGACAATGACTAAGCACAATATGGCTCTTCTATGTACCAGGTCTTTTTCCAATTACTTTATATACAGTAAGTTATTCAGTCCTCACAAGCACCCTTTGATATAGATACTACTATTATTATTGTTTTTCCCTTTTTATAGCTTTGGTAGTGAAAGCACAAAGAAGTTAAAGAACTTGCTTAACACTGTAGCCAATATGAGAGGAAAGTTGATTTTAAACCAGGTAGTTTTACTCTAAGCTCACTTATGAAATATATGTGTTTTGCAGAGACTGGGGATGAAGGAAGAGATGATAAATAGGGCTCAAGAGAGAAAGAATATACTCACATAGTCTAAGTCTTACAACTTCATATTAATGTACCTGTATCTGAATTAAAATTAGTGACAGTTTTTCCTCAGCATTATAAGACTTTTTTTTTTTTTTTTTACAGATATGTTGTAACCATGCTAGAATTGAAAAAAACAAATCAGTGAGATTTCTTTGATAATATGATCAAGATTTGTTTGTGTGGCAGGTATCTTGGAGTACTGGAAAGACCATTTTATACAAAAATATCCCATGGTCGGGGCGCCTGGGTGGCTCAGTGGGTTAAGCCGCTGCCTTCGGCTCAGGTCATGATCTCGGAGTCTTGGGATCGAGCCCCGCATCGGGCTCTCTCTGCTCAGCAGGGAGCCTGCTTCCTCCTCTCTCTCTGCCTGCCTCTCTGCCTGCTTGTGATCTCTCTATCAAATAAATAAATAAAATCTTTAAAAAAAAAAAATCCCATGGTCACAAAAATGTTATCATTAGAAAGTCATTTATTTTATCTTTCTATCTTCAAATACTTTACATATTATTTTAAAATTTATATGTGTGTGAGAGAAAAACATGTATTAGTGAATGTTTTAATGGCTTATTCAAACTAACGACTAACTTGATACTCATGGCTAAGGAAATGTAGCAGTAAATAAACACTGAGGAAGAGACAGTGTCCAAATTTAGAAAAGAAAGGAAACATTGGCAGATTGATTTTTTTGTCTCCTCCTTGTGGCAGGTTTGGGTACAGACCATTAAAAGGGCTTGAAATTGAGTAAGGGGCAAGAGGGGCTAGATAGGGAGAGATAGGACAGGACAGGACTACATGACTGGGCTATGTGAACAATTTCACCAAAAATCCCAGAAATGCTGAGGCATAGCAAACCAGAGATAAGGGAACAAATCAGACACCCTGCCTTGGGTGTCAGAGGTTGGGTCTTTTTATGGCAGTCACATTGTGACCACAAAGAACTACCAAACCCCAAAGAAGAAGTAAGCCATTCAAGATGTAATCACCAGTCCTTACTCAAATCAAGTCATCACAAGAATGATAAGGCCCCCAGCTCCCTGGCAGTTGTATGTAAAAAACCATCAGTGGAGGCCCATGTTTGCAACCCTGTTGGGATCCCTCTCATTCCTGAGAGCTTTTTTGTAACCTTGCTTAATAAAATGTTATCACTTTACTCACTCTCCTTTGTCCGTTAGGTTCATTCTTTGACTCAGTGAGACAAGAACCTTGCTCTTCTGCTTCAAAATACTCCACTTGATAATCCATATTTAACTTACATTAAGTAAGGGAAGATATAAAGGGATTAAAGCTCAAGGTGGTAGAATCTTCTTAGAATTTTTATAAATTAGAAAGCTTCACATCTGCTGGATAAGCTTACAGTATGTGACTGAAAAGGATGAGATGGATAACCTAGTGACCGATGTGCAGACATTGTGTAGTCTGAAGCACACAGTCACATGAGGGTCTCTCTAGTATCAGATTTTACCAACTCCTTGACTAACATTTTTTTTAAAGATTTTATGTATTTATTTGACAGACCGAGGTCACAAGTAGGCAGAGAGACAGGCAGAGAGAGAGAGAGTGGAGGACGCAGGCTCCCTGCTGAGCAGAGAGCCCGATGCAGGGCTCTACCCCAGGACTCTGGGATCATGACCTGAGCCGAAGGCAGAGGTTTAACCCACTGAGCCACCCAGGTGCCCCTGGACTAACATTTTTTATACTGAATAGATAACCTGATCTTGAGAAAGTTCCTTAATGTCTCTGCCTCAGTGTCATCTATAAAAGATGGGGATTTTAATGATTGCTGTTCCTGGGACTGTTACAAGATAATTCAGTATTTTAATGTGCTTAAGACAATATTGGTACATAGCTATTGCTACATATTTGTGCATGGTCATACACATATAAGCACCTTATTCACTTAACCATCATCTTCAGTACATTTGCCTTCTCACTCCTCCATTTCCCTACAAAAAAAGGAGAATCACTTTTTTATAAAAATCCTGAGTATAATTTTCAGTTATTGAGCATATACCAACAATCTAAATTCATGTATGCTGGCCTTCATTATCTGATATTTATATTAAGATTTGTTTTATGTAAATAGTTTTGTGTATTTTGTGAATAAGTGAAGATAAATATTTGATGAAAAGATATTTAAATACTATGTTGACTTCTTCATATTTTCCCTAAAATTTCAGTGTGATTACAATAAATTGGAATCAAAATCTTTCTATAACATGCATAATAATAATTAAGTTATATTTAAACTGGTGTGCTATCGTTTGCTTTCTCAATAATAAAAACAACACAGGTCTGTCATAGAAATTTTTTAAAATACAGGAAAATATAAAAATCACAAATTCCCATCAGCAATAATTACCGTTAAGTTTTTATTATAACTTGCTAATCTTTATCTAAATAAACCTATTTTAACTAAATTGGAGGCACATTGTGCCAATTGTCTTGCAATTTGATTTTTCCACTTTACATCTAAGCTTTTTAAAGTCCATGTATATATAACTTTACACATGCAAATGGAGAACCTGTGGGGTTTTTATTGTCTTTAAAGTGTTCTGATTGTAAGGATAATATCATATATTTGAAAAGATTGGCAAAATACAGAAATGTAAATAATGTAAATAAAGTAATGTAAATGTAAATAAAGAAGTATGACCAATTAATATTCTCCTCAAGGACGATTTCTTTTTCAGTTTTCTGTGTATGTCTACAGAATATTTCCTTGACACATAGATCCATATAGAGAGGTAGAGTTATAAATACTGTTAGTATGGTGTTTTTACTTTATAATATATTTTGGCCATCCTTCCAAATCAGTACATTGAGATCTATTTGATTTCTTTTCAAAGCTGCATCTTATTTTATTATAAGAATATGTCACATTCATTAAGCCATTACTTTATTTCTGGACATGGGTTTTTTCCAGGTTTTGGCATCACCAACAATGTCTTAGTGAATCTCCTTATATTTTCATCTTTGTGCAGTGGTACCACAATTTCTGTAGGATGAATTCCTAGAAATGGAGTTGCTGAGCCAAGGGAGAGGCATATTTATAATGGCATTAAATTTTGATAAGTCTCCCTGCAAAGTGGTTGTAGCAATTTACATGCCCTAAAATAGTAGCTGAGGAACTGTTTGCTACTTACTGCATTTTTAAAAGTTTGTCTTAAATACTTTTGGTCATCTAAGAGGCCAAATTAAGTAATTTTCTTGATAGTACAGGTTGCCCCCTTATTTCAGACTGCTAGATCTTTGCTAATTTTCTAAGTACCCAGTATTTGTTTGCCATTTTCGTAGGTGTTTGATGCCTGAACATTGTCAATTTTGATGACTTTCTTAATGTGCATGTAGCTTTTTCTGGTTTAGAGTGGTGGTAGGCAGTGTTCTGGGGAAGTTGCTCACAGGCTTCCTAAGAAGAGAGAGAGATGCAAATATACAAACTGAAATAAGACATACTTCATGAACTCAAGCACACAAAGGCTAGGAAAAAAATGAAAAATTGGGAAAGAAGATATTATATCAATTTAGATGAATAAAGAAAAGCTTATAAAAAAGGTAACATTTTTAATGCTCCCATAAAATAAATGGAATTATAGTTATAATATAGCAGTTGAAAATTATGAGTTTTATTTTAACTAATAGTTTAATATCTAGTTATTAAATGGTCAATTAATCAAAATGATTAAACTTTGGGTTTGTGTGTAAACCCAACCATTATATGTAGTATCCTCTCAGAACTTTATTAATTATATTCAACAAATCTCCTTTAGTTGCTGCTTTAAAGGAGTTCTTGAAGACTCAAGAAGACCACAGATGCATTAGAAGCTGGCAATAAGTGAGGAGAGGTCCTGGGAGGAGTTCTTTCCATTATGCAGAGAGGAATTCCACAAAACTAGACTCAAGCCATGTTTTGTTTAAGATTTTATTTATTTTATTTGACAGAGAGAGCACAAGCAGCAGGAGCAGCAAGGAAAGGAAGAGAGAGAAGCAAGTCTCCCCACCAAGCAAGGAGCCCAATGTGGAGCTCAGTCCCAGGATCCTGGGATCATGACTTGAGCCTAAGGCAGACGCTTAACATACTGAGCCATCCAGGCACCCCTCAAGCCATGTTTTGAAATAATCTGGTGGTAGCATTGAATCATCTCATCCCAAACATCAGATTAACCATTGACAGAATCACTATGGCGCATGGCAGGCTCTCTCTTCAGTTCCTTCTAGCTCTGAGACTCTTAACAATTGGAATTCTATTATCTCTTAGCAACCTCTTAACCTCTGCTATGTTGTGCAGGTTCCTACCCATATCTTTTAGTTACATGATGCAAATTATGTTAAGCTTACTATCATTTCAAATTATTCATGTTTTAATAGGTTCTAGTAAACAGTCCTTTTGTTAGCATTCAGCCTCGCCCCCACCCCTTTTAGGGATTGTTATCATCCCCACTCCTTATTCCATTATGTTGGAGGCAATAATCTTGCTCCCCACTCTAGAACTGGAAACCTTCCTACTGCCCGTTAATGTTAGCCAGGGCCCTAGCCTGTGGTTGAGGATCAGCTGATTGAATGCCCCTGGTTGGCTTTTGCATCTGGAACAAATGACTTAAAGACAACAAGGTCATTAGTTAATGGAAGACTCTTTGTTGAGATCTGGCCATTCCAACTAAGTGTGGATGGCTGAGCCTCCCACATCCCAGCCTCTGTAGCTGTCTTTTTCTGACCAATTTCCAATGCTGTTTCTTCACTCTCTCCACAATCTTGAGAATCTCAGTAGCCTTCCTGTAAATTCTTAAACTTACTGTCTGTTCCTTGCAATCTAAAGGATTTCTAAGTATTGTATTTAGCCACTCCGCTGGGTCATTATGTCTCTGGAAGTCTATTCTTGTTAACACAGGAGTAATTACTGGAAAGAAGGAAAACTTCATGGAAAAAGAGTGAAAATGAAGAGTGAAAGATGTTACAACAATAAAACCTTATATTACAAGACTACATCATTGTCAGCTTCTGTTAATTGAAAGGAAGGACATATAATCAGGTAATGGAGGCACCTAAGTGGCTCAATCGGTTAAGAAATAATTAGTGAAAATCCACTTACTTAAGTGACTAGTATATGAAGGGCAACATTCATGAAGTTATATTTGTAAAAGATCCCATGTTCATACCACTGTAATAGGGACTATAGTGTTCTCTAACTGCTCTAGGTGACATCCATTCTGAAAAAAAATGACATTCAGCATAATCAATCTTCTATTTTTCTTTCACAGTAGATGTTGAATATTGTATTAGATAATTTTTAGAGGGAATAATATAGCCAGTCTTCCTCTGTTTTTTCTTTCATTTGCAAGCCACCTAGAAATGGGATGAGATACAGAAATAAAATTCAATGGGGATAAAACTTAGCCAATAAATATTTGTCATGCTATTTTGTCTTATTCCTTTACATAAAAGTGTTTGGGGCTGTGGAGCCAAGAGTGCTGTGATTCTGAGGGTATAGGTTTCAGGAAACCAGGAAACACTGCCCAGAGCTGCCCAGCATTAGAAAGACCAGTGTTTATTGAAGTGTTGGTATCATTAAAGAAACTCAAGAAGCATGTGTAGATGGAAGGAGAGAAAATAGGAGAGAATGAAAGAATAATGGAAAGAAGAAAAGTGGAGGAAAAAGAGAATGTATGCAAAGTGGATTTTTGAACATCATAAATTAAGATTTGTTTCTTCCTTATTCTTTGATGAGTCTCAGGACCTGCAACAGATTCTAGCATAAATTGCTACCAAATAAATTGAACAGAGATTAAATAAGATATATATGAAATTATTTCTCAACTTAAAAGCAGTGTATAAATATAAGATAGACTTAAATGTCAAATTTTCAGAAATCAACAGAGCCCACTGCAAGGTTTATGGATCCAGTATCAAAATCTGGCATTGCCATTGTTTTACCACCAATTTCATGGTCTTTTCACCTATTTAAGTAGCAAAATAGGAAGGTCATGACACTGCAGTTATCATAAGGAATGACAGAGCATATGACTCAAAAGCTGTTATAAAGTCACTCCCATACACTGTGCTACAGTTTGAGAGAGCACATGAATAACTTCTAGGGGGCCAGGAGATTCGGTTAACTTCCATTAAAGTTGTCTTTTTCATATCCATTTTTACTTCCTTCCTTTTCCTTTCTTTTTTGTTGCTTGCTTGCTCACTCTTTCTTTTCCCTCCTTCCTTCCTTCCTTCCTTCCCTCCTCCCTCCCTCCCTCCCTCTTTCTTTTTTCCCTTTCCTTTCCTTTCCTTTCCTTTCTTCCCTCCTTCCTTCCTTTCCTTTCTTTTCTTTTTTCTTCCTTCCTTCCTACCTTCCTTCCTTTCTTCCTTCCTTCCTTTTTCTTTTATAATTACCAGAAACTAGTCTTTATAGAGGTCTTTTAAAACTAGGTCATGGGGGCGCCTGGGTGGCTCTGTGGATTAAAGCCTCTGCCTTTGGCTCAGGTCATGATCCCAGAGTCCTGGGATTTAGCCCCACATCACATCGGACTCTCTGCTCAGTGGGGAGCCTGCTTCCCCTTCTCTCTCTGCCTGCCTCTCTGCCTACTTGTGATCTCTGTCTGTCAAATAAATAAATAAAATCTTTAAAAAAATAAATAAATAAAACTAGGTCATGATTGAGATTATTTACCAGTAATGACCTCATGCACACTTTACCTTAGGATAAGAAGTCATCATATCTGTAGGTCCAACACCATGCAACATGTAATTTAGAGACATGATGCAAATAATGTCATTAGTCAAACTGAGTGAAATAAGAAATATAAGAAGAGGGGCAGAAAAACTACTTTTTCTTTCTATTCATTCATCTAACAAATATTTCTTGAGTTATTATTTAGTGCAAAAGATGTGAGTTTGCTATAGAGACACGAGGTCCCCAAGATACAATTATACCAAATACCAGATATTTTACTGATTTTTTTTAAACTTATTGAGGTATGATTGACATACAGTATATTAGTTTCAAGCCTACAACATAATGATTCAACATCTGTATACATTGCAAAATGGTTACCATAATAAATATAGTTACCATCTGTAACTATACAGTTTTTACAATATTATTGACTATAGTCCCTGTGCTGTACATTACATTCCCTTGACTTATTCATTCTATAACTGGGAATTTGTCCTTCTTAATCTCCTTCACACACTTGCTCCCTTTCCCCTACCCATTTGGTAACAATCAATTGAATCTGCTCTTTGTATCCTTGAATATGGATTTGGTTTTGATTTATTTTTTAGATTCAAAATGTAAGTGAAATCTTGTAATATCTGTTTATCTGTCTCACTTATTGCATTCAGCATAATACTGTCAAGGTCCATCCAGGTTATTGCAATGCAAGATTTCATTATTTTTTTAAATTTTCTATGGCTAAATAGTATTCTACTGTGTGTGTGTGTGTGTGTGTGTGTATCACGTCATGTTTATCTGTTTGTCCATCAGTGGACACTTAGGTTGTTTCTATATCTTGGCTATTGTAGTGTTACAATGAACATGAGGATGTATCTTTTTGAATCAGCATTTTTGTATTCTGCAGATAGGTACTCAGTAGGAGAATTATGGATCATAAATTAGCTCTATTTTAAATTTCTTGAGAAAACTTCGTATGGTTTTCATAGTGTGTATAGAATATACCAATTTACATTCCCCAAAAGAGTGCACAAGCATTTCCTTTTCTTCACAATCTTGCCAACACTTATTTCTTGTCTTTTTGATAAGAGCTGTTGTGACAGGTATAAGGTGATATATTGTGATGTGTATTTCCTGGTGATTAGCAGTGTAGAGAATCTTTTCATGTGCTTGTTGCCCATCTGTATGTATTCTTTGTAAAAATGTTTATTCAGACCTTCTGCCCATTTTTTACTCAGACTGCTTCATTTTCTTTGTTGTTGTTGTTGAGTTGTATGAGTTATTTATGTATTTTAGATATTTATCCCCATTGGATATATGATTTACAAATATTTTCTCCCATTTAGTAGATTGCTTTTTCATTTTATCGACGGTTTCCTTCAGGATACAGAAGTTTTTTAGTGTCATGTGATCCCATTTGTTTATTTTTGCTTTTCTTTCCCCTGTCTTTTTTTTTTTTTTTTAATGCCAATACCATGCTCTTTTGTTACCATAGTTTTATCGTATACTTTGAAATCAGGGATCATGATACTCTGGCTTTGCTCTTCTTTCTCAAGATTACTTTGGCTATTTGGAGTCTTTTGGGCTTCCATACAAATTTTAGAGTTATTTGTCCTACTTTTGTGAAAAATGCTATTGGAATTTTGATGGGGATTGCATTGAATCTGTAGATTGCTTTGGATAGTATGGACATTTTAACAATATTACTTCTTCTAATTCATGAACATGGATTATCTTTCCATTTATTTGTGTATTCTTCAATTTCATCAGTGTCTTATAGTTTTTAGTGTACAGGTCTTTCCCTTCCTTTGTTAAATTTATTTCAAGCTGTTTTAGTCTTTGCAATATAATTGTAAATAGGATTGTTTTCTTGATTTCTCTTTCTGAGAGTTCATTAGTGCATATAAGTGCAACAGATTTTGTATATTGATTTTTTTTTGTCTTACAACTTTATTGAATTCATTTATTAGTCTAACAGTTTTCTGGTGAAGTCTTTAGTGTCTTTTATATGTTATATTATGCCATCTGTAAAGAGTAACAGCTATACTTCTTCCTTTCCAATTTGGAATGCTTTTATTTCTTTTCCTTGACTAATTGCTGTGGCTAGGACTTCTAATATTACGCTGAATATAAGTGGGGATAGTGGACACCCTTGTCTTGTTTCCTGATCTTAAAGGAAAAGCTTTCAGATTTTCACCTTTGAGTATAATGTTAGCTGTGGTTTTGTCATACATGACCTTTATTATGTTAAATTATATTCTCTCTATACCCAATTTGTTGAGAGTTTTTTTTAAATCATAAATGGATATTGCATTTTTCAAATGTTTTTTCTATACCCATTTAGATGATCACATGATTTTTATATTTCATTTTGTTAATGTGTTGTATCAGTGTGATTAACTTGCAGACATCCTCGTATCCGTGGAATAAATCCCACATAATCATGACATATAATCCTTTTAATGTAGTTACTAATATTTTGATGAGGATTTTTACCTCTATGTTTATTAGGAATATTGGAGATAAGTTTCTTTTGTGGTATTCTTCTGTGGTTTTCATATCAGGGTAATGCTGGCCTCATAAAAACAGTTTGGAAGCTTTCTTTCCTTTTCAGATTCTTGGATGAGTTTGAGAAGGATAAGTATTAAAATCTCTTCTTATGTTTGGTAGTATTAACCAATTTGGTAGTACTGTCTGGTCCTGGACTTCTGTTTGTTGGGAGGTTTTGATTACTGATTCAATGTCCTTGTTAGTAATCAGTTTATTCATATTATACATTGCTTCATGATTCAGTCTTAAAAGGTTGTAAATTCCTAGAAAATCACTTATTTCTCCTATGTTATCTATTTGTTGGCATCTAATTGATCATAGCACTCTTTTATGATCCTTTGTACTTATGTGGTATCAGTTGTAACTTCTCTTTCATTTCAGATTTACTCATTTGAGCACTTTCTTTTTGTTTTGGTGAGTCTAGCTACAGGTTTGTCAATTTTGTTTATTTATTCAAATAACCAGATCTTCATTTCATTGATCTTTTCCATTGTCTTCTTTTTGTCTCCATTTCATTTATTTTCATCCTGGACTTTATTTTCCTCCTTCTACTAACTTTGGGCTTTGTTCTTCCTTTTCTGGTTCTTTCAGGTATAAAGTTAAAATGATTACTTTAGGGGCACCTGGGTGGCTCAGGGGGTTAAAGCCTCTGCCTTTGGCTCAGGTCATGATCCCAGGGTCCTGGGATGGAGCCCGGTATTGAGCTCTCTGCTCAGCAGGGAGACTGTTTCCCCTCTCTCTCTGCCTGCCTCTCTGCCTAATTGTGATCTTTGTCTGTCAAATAAATAAATAAAATCTTAAAAAAAATAAAAATAGAATGTTTACTTTAGGTATATCTTGTTTCTTGATGTAGGCTTGTACTGCTATGAACTTCATCTTAGAACCACTTTTGCTGCATCCCACAGATTGTGATATGTCATAATTCTGTTTTCATTTATCTCTAGGATTTTTTTTTATTTCTCTTTTTATTTCTTCTAATAGTTATTCAATAACATGTTGTTAAATCCCCACATATTTATCATATTTACAGCTTTCTTGTAATCGATTTCTAGTTTCATGCCATTCTATTTGGAAAAGATTGTTCGTATGATTTCCATCTTCCTCAATTTATTGAGGCTTATTTTGAGGTCTAACATGTGATCTATCCTGGAGAATGTTCCATATGCACTTGAGAAAAATTTGCATTCTTCAGTTTTTGGATGGAATATTCTCTATGTATCTGTTAAGTCCACCTGAGTTAACGTGTCATTTAAGCTCAATGTTTTTTATTGATTTTCTGTTTGGGTGATCTATCCACTGATGTAAGTGAGCTGTGCAAGGTTCCTACTGTTATTGTATTACTGTCAATTTCTCCCTTTATGTCTGTTAATATTTACTCTCTATATTTTGGTACTTCTATGTTGGGTATATAGATTTGTAAATATTATATCTTCTTGCTGGATTGACTGTTTTATCATTATATAGTGATTTTGTCTTTTATTACAGCCTTTGTCTTAAAGTCTATTTTGTCTGATGTGAGTACAGAACAGCTTAATTTTTGTTTCCATTGAAATAAAGTATCTTTTTCCATCATTTCACTTTTATTCTGTGTATGTTCTTACTTCTGAAGTGAGTCTCTTGTAGACATTATATACATGTATATTTTTTTAATCCATTTAGCCATACTATGTCTTTTAACTGAAGAATTTATTCCATTTACACTTAAGTCAATTATTGATAGGTATGTACTAATTACCACTTTGTTATTTGTTTTCAGGGCTGTTTTCTTGTAGTTCTTCTCTGTTCATTTCTTCTCTTTCTCTTTTCTCCTGTGCTTTGATGGCTTTCTTTAGTGTTATGTTTAGATTCCTTTCTCATTTTCTTTTGTGTATTTACTCACTTTACTTTTGTTACTTTTTTTATCATTTATATATAACATTCTATTTTAATTTGATAGCAACTTCAGTTTGAACATATTTCAAAACTCTAGTTTTACTACCCATGTTTTGTTTTGGATGTCACTTTTTATACATTTTTGTGTGTGTGTATCCCTTAACTAATTACTATTGTCTTAGCTAATGCTATTACTTTAGTCTTTTAAAAATCTTAGTAGCTTTATTATTATTTTTTTAATTTAACTTATTTATTTGAGAGAGAGAAAGAGCACAAGCAGGGGCTGATGGGCAAGCAGAGGGAGAGGGAGAAGTATCCCAAGACCCTGGGATCATGACCTGAGCTGAAGGCAGACACTTAACTGACTGACTCAGTTGCTCTGAGGCTTATCTTAGTAGCTTTAAAAGGGATTAATTATCTACCTTTACTATATATTTATTTTTTCTAGTGAGATTTTTACTTTTGTATTTTTTTTTTATTATTGATTAGTACCATTTCTTTTTAGCTTAAAGAAGTCTCTTCATATTTTTTGTAAGACCAGTTTAGTAGGATAAACTCCTTTAGCTTTTTCTTGTCTGGAAAAATATTTATCTCTTTATTTCAGCACTTTGAATATGTCATACCACTTTCTTCTGATTTGCAAAATTTCTGTGAAGAAATCTGCTGATAGCCTTTGGGGGTTTCCATAGTATGTAACAAGTTGTTTTTCTTTTGCTGCTTTTAAGATTCTCTCTTTATCTTTAACTTTAGACACTTTAATTATAATGTGTCTAGGTGTGGCTCTCTTTAGGTTCATCTTATTTCAAAATCTCTGGGCTTTCTGGAACTGGATGTCTGTTTCCTTATCTAGGTTAAGGAAGCTCTCAGCCATTATTTCTTCAAAATTTTTTTTTGCTCCTTTCTCTGTCTTTCTTCCTTCTGGGAGCCCTATAATGTGAATGCCATTCTACTTGATGTTGATCTAGAAGTCCCTTAACTGATCTCATTTATTTATTTATTTATTTATTTATTTACTTCTTTTCTTTTTATTACTCTTATCTTTTTCATCTTCATTTTCCAAAATTCTTTTTCTTTTTTGCTGCTATGTCTGGGTGAGTTCCATTACTTCATCTTCTAATTTGCTGGTCTGTTTTTTCACCTCATTCAGTCTGCTTTTGAAGCCCTCCTAGTGGATTTTTCAGTCCAGTTATTGTATTCTTCAGCTCTGTTACTCTTTTTGACACTTTCTTAGGTTTTCTATCTCTTTACTGTTGTTCCCAATGTGTTCATTCATTCTGCAGAATTCAGTAAGCATCCTATGACATTACTTTGAATTTTTGATCAGGTAAGTTACTTATCTCCCTATCATTAAGGTCTTTTTTTGAGGTTTTATCTTTTTTTTTTTTTTAACATATCTTTGTTTTCTCATTTTGTTGATTCTATGTTGGTTTCTGTGTATTAGGTAAAATGGCTACCTCTCTCACTCTTGAAAAAGTGGTTTTGTTTAGGTCATGATCCTTCTTATTCAACCTTGCCCTAAATTTGGTTGTCTCTCAAACCTTTGTGATTGTCCAAACAGCCAAATTTATTCCTGCCATATCCTCATTTTTTAGAGTATGCCAAGATTTGTCAGTGATATAAGCAAAACACTTAGCACATAGTTTCAGGCAGATCAGAAGACAGACCCTAAAGCAAAATCTTCTAAAGTGTGCAAATGTGTATAGTTCTTTGGGACTTCAATTGTAATCCCTGTTCAGGAATCCCTTCAATTGTAATCCCTAGATCAGTAGATTTGGAGGTGTCTTTGGGCAACAGTTTCAAAAACTGGGACTCCAGAGAAGTGTATAAGCTCCTTTCTGGGAAGTTTTATTGAGCTTTAGTGAGGCCAAGGGGGTACACTAGGATGATGTCTCCCTGCTTACATTTCCTGGAAATACCTCCTTAGTCTCTACATATGTGGAAAAACCTGAAACCTATCCCTCAGGTTGAATCTCTAAGCTAAGTAAGGAGGCCTTTTTTATAGGAAAACTAGGGTAGTGTTTCAGTCTGCTCTCTGTATAGTTCCCTCAGGATATAGGCCTGTCAAGAACTATCTTTCCAATTATTACAGTCCTGTGGAGCTCTGAACCCCAACCCCCTTGGCCACCAAGCCAGGTAAATAAGAGGTGTCCCTCTTTGGACTTTGTGTACCACTGGCTTTAGCAAGGTATCTGGAAAGTGATGGAGGTGGGGTATATTCTCCATGTTCAGAAAGGAAGTGGAGCAAATGTCTTGGCTGCACCTGCCCATGGGTTTCAGCAATGCATCAGGATAGTACCTTGTCTGTCCCTGGATAACAGCTTTAGGCTAAGAGCAGTAACATGCCATGATGGCTTGAGTTCACTAGCCAGTGGACAAGGGAGTATTGCAACTGCTTGTGCTCACAGAATTTAGTTAAGGATCTAGAGAACTCTATGACTGTTCCTGCTCACCTACCCTAGCCAGGGAGCAGGGGTCGGCTGCAACTGCCCATGTTATCCAGTCTCAGCAAATTGCCATGAATTCTCATCCCCACTCATCCCAATGAATCAATGGTAGGTACCATGTGAGAGTTTGCTTGACTGTGCTACTAGGCTATATGGACAGAGCAATAGGAGCATTTGCCATTACCTTCATCTTTGGGGAACATCTCTACTGTCCCCCACCTCTCCAGTCAATGCCCCCAGATCAACAAATGAATCTCCCTCCAATTAGTCTAGTTACTTTTCAAAGTGCTGTTTTTTCCACTGGCTCTCAAGGCAAGCGAGACTCTATATGAGCCCTCTAAGAGGGAAATCTGTTCCCTACAACGATTTGGGATCCTTGATGTCTGCTCCTTAGTTTTCCAAACCAGATATACTGGAGTCTCATATCTCTAGTGTAGATCCTGGGGTGAGGATGCCTAATGTGGGCACCAACCCCTCACTTCTCTGGAAGAAGTGTGTATCTGTTGAAATTCCTCTCTATTGTGTGCTGCCATCCACCAGCATGTTTTTTTTTTTTTTTTTTTTTTTTTTGTCCGACTGTATCTGCCTCTTTCCCATTTCAGTGTGGTCCTTTAATTTTTTGTTGTAAAGAGCAGTTTGTCTAGTTTTCAGATTTTTTTTTTCCAAAGGGAAATAATCCATATGTAGCTGTAGATTTGATGTGTACATGGGAGGAGGTAAATTCCAATCTTCCTTTGCCACCATCTTAGATCCCCCACTCTACTGATTCTATTCCTAGCATTCTCAAATGTATTCTTTCTCATTTATAATCAGCTTCCAACTGGAACTTGCATTTCTAGATAAATCTCCCTAGACCTTAATGACTTCAATAATAAAATGGAAATAGTAAACCTAAAGTACTTAGAAGCCATAGCTTGGGCCATATAAATCCTCCCAATAAACCAGCACTACACTGAGCCAACTTCAATGGTGTCACTGAAGACAATGTTACAAGAGAGGTAACCATCTTGATATCTAAATCTTCCCTTCCTTACCACTTATTCTCCCAGGTCAACCCGTTGTCTTCTCCAAATTATAGCATGCTGAGTAATAGTGCAGTACTACCATAAGAAATTAGTTTTTATTTCTACAGTGAACCAACTTTTCCATTTGGTTTGGTTTGAATATGGAATGGAAAAGCAGCTGTTAAAATAAGTTGCCTGTGTAAGAGTTCATTATGAATATTATACCCCAACAAAATAAATATGCCATATTTTCTGAACAATACATGCATATAACATGTTAATTTTTTATAACATACCCTTATCAAGAAATAAATCTTATTAAGGCACAAAAAAGTTATTGCATTTATTAAAATGGGTGAATCAATTTAAGCTTTCTTATGGTTTGTCAAATTTGTAAAATATTATATTTCTCTTTTATATTTCTCTTCAGATAGAGTTACATACTGTGTAGCTCAAAGATAATCCCTATGGTCTTGGCATATGTTACTTAATTGTCTCAGAAGGAAATGCCATAAATAGCATGCTGTCATCCCCCACAGGCATTGGCTCATCTGTCACAGTGGGGGCTCCAGACAGGGTGAGGTGCTCTAAGACATTTCTTAGTCTATGTAAATCATAACCATTACTTCTTACCACTTCCCAATTGGTCAATTATGTATAAACATGTGTTAATAAAAATTTGCCTCCGTGCCTCTAAGGTACACACCCATAAAGCTATGTGAGTATGATAAAGTATAAATGGCATACATTATTATCTGATTCAACCTACCTCATAAATTATGATCCAAAGTGCTTTCATGGAAACAAAACTCCAGAAAAGCCTTTAAAGCTAAATGC
The DNA here is from genome assembly GCF_010015895.1 of Lontra canadensis. Lineage (NCBI taxonomy): Eukaryota > Metazoa > Chordata > Mammalia > Carnivora > Mustelidae > Lontra > Lontra canadensis. Next base: position 14,083,614 of record NW_022631005.1, read on the forward strand.
TTGGAAAAAAAAAAAAAAATGGAAAACAACGTTTTTTCCCCGTCTTTGTAACTCAGTGAAAAACACACTCAGTTTTTTTTCTTAGAAGAAGGAAAAAAACTAAAGAATATATTAAATATTATAAATGCTTTTTGTAAACCTTTGAAGCCTTAACTGGTATAGGTAGTAGGACCATAAAAATAAAATCTCCTATTGTAGTATAAATATAGTAGGTGTAACTGGTAAAAATCTTTAAATATTTGGATTTTAGAAATTGTTAAGAAATCCATTTTTGAAAAATATTTAAATATTGATTATCCTAAAGATAAGCTATATACACATTTTGATTGGGGTGCTCCCAATCAAACAAAATGAACAGTCTGATGTACATTTTATGAGAGAAAAATAATAACCATATTGTAGTGGAAAGTATAATTGGCTTAGAATAATAAAGCCTGAATTAAAGTCCTCATTTTCAATCTGTGAGGGCTGTGTGATTTTGGACATGTTATTGAACTTTTCTAAATATCAGTAACCTTAGCAAAAAAAAAAAAAATGGTTGATAATAGTCAAACTCAAAGAGTTAATATGAGAGAAAAATGAGACTAGTAAATTAAAATAGTTTAATAAATATTGGTCATTATTATTAGTATTTTAATAGGAATGCCTTTATTAATTATTTATTTAGATTTATTTATTATTTATTTTAGAGAAAGAGAATGTGCACATGGAGGGAAGGGGCAGAGAGAGAGAGAATCCCAAACAGACTTCCCAATGAACATGGAACTGGACGCAGGGTTTTATCTCAGGACCCTGAGATCATGACCTGAGCTGAAACCAAGTGGGATGCTTAATCAACTAAGTCACCCAGGTGCCCCAGGAATTCCTATTAAAAAAAAAAAAATTGAAAGATATATTTAGACTAATTATCATAAGTTTATTTTGGGGGGAAAATAATAACTATAAACTGTTTTTTAAGAGTAGAATTACTAGTGTTCCTTAATTGATTTATTTAACAGAATAGAGGATAGTAAATTATTCTTGAGCTGAGTTAAATTTTTAACGGTGGTAGTAATGATTGCTTGTCTGCACTAGGACTTGTATCTATCCTCAATATGCATGTAATTTAGAATAAGAGCTTATAAACAGATTACTATAAACACCAAAAAAATGCCAAATTTTATGTGTTTATCTTTCCATCTATGTGTCTAACTATTAATCATTTAATTAGTGCTTCCACTCTTCTAGACTTTAAAATATCTGCAAGTCCTTAAATCACTGACAACATTTCTTTAGCTTTAAAGTAGGGTGGATTCCAGCCATGCATACAGATCTGCAAACTCATAATGATACTGGTCAATACTTAGAGTTTCTCAGGACACACTCCAACATAATTGCGGAATTGGGTGGGACTTGATACCTGGCAGAATAATTTTGTGAGAATTAGAATAATGTTACATCACAACCCAAAAAAATGTCATATTGACTTTTTGCAGTGTTGGAGTTTTAGAATTCTGTTTTAGTTTAACAGACATGGGCTAAATGTGTTACTAATACTATTTAATATTTTTGAGATTCATATCAGCCTATCCACTTATATATGATTTATAGGAATCAATTCCTAAAAGATGCCACAGGCAATCTTTTAAACACAGATGTATGAAACGATTGTTTAAGGATCTCCAGAATATCTTTGGAATTTCAAGATCAAATGTTTAGGTTGAGATTATATTTATCATATTTATTATTAAATTTAATTAGGTGACTCTAAATGAGATATAGCTTAACCTATAGATTTTTTTTTTAAGATTTTATTTATTTATTTGACAGAGAGATCACAAGTAGGCAGAGAGGCAGGCAGAGAGAGAGGGGGAAGTAGGGTCCCCACTGAGGAGAGAGCTCAATCCCAGGAACCTGAAGTCATGACCTGGGCCAAAGGCAGAGGCTTAGCCCACTGAGCCCAGGTGCCCCCCCCCCCCCGCTTTTTTATCAGCCAAATTGTCAACTATTACTTATAAACTTTGAATAAAATGAACAGTTCAGGAGAAGAGATTATAATAATGAATGATGGATAGTGGATTCACAATAAAGATGCCTGGTTATTTAATACTTTTCCTATCACAACAACATAATTTTGTGTGGATTTAATATAATAACCAGAGTACATAGCACTTTTAAATGAGATTTTTTTAAATTAATTTTTTATAGATTTTATTTATTTATTTGACAGAGAGAGATCACAAGTAGGCAGAGCAGTAGGCAGAGAGAGAGGGGAAAGCAGACTCGTGCTGAGCAGAGAGCCTGATGCATGGCTCATTCCCAGGACCCTGAGATCATGACCTAAGCTGAAGACAGAGGCTTAACCCATTGAGCCACCCAAGTGCCCCTGAATGAGAATTTTTTGAATACTTACTCATACTTGCATTTATATAACCTTTAACCTACTTGCAACCAACATAATCCATAAGTAGATCCAAAGGGGAATGTACATTATTATGGAATAAAATAAATAAATACACAATAAATAGGTTATTATGTTTTCTGTGTTTTCTGGTCGCTTTACCTTTTATATATAAACAATTAACTAAAAATCAATATTAATTTTTTACTAGATAATCTATATTGTGTGAAATAAGGACTTTTATTTATTTAAGAACAATGCCACTACCTTTTTCCCTATCTTCTTTTCTTTTTCCTTCCTTCCCTCCTTCCTTCCTTCATTTATTTACTCCTGCACATATTTATATTAATTCAATATACATTTATTAGCTGACCCATAAAAGAGCCATTGTCCTAGATTCAGGGACTACAAAAATGAAAAAAAAAACCAAAATCTACTTTAAGGAGTTTTTATTTGATGCATACATTATCTGTCCTATGTTGTAACAGATTAGTTGATTTAAATTAAAATGCCTTACCAGAAGGAGATAAGAATACTTTTCCATAACTGTCTGTAATAATAAAGTTGATATACTAATAATTATAGAATAACTAATATAAGAAAATACTGCAGTGAAAACAGAAACAGGATGAGTCTCCATCAACATTGCAAACTATCAGAGCAGTATATTATATGTACATGATTAAGCAAATATTCAAATCTGAAAAAGAAAAGTTACACAGGTTTGTGTAGTAGCAGACCTCTATTTCTGACACTATGACAAACAAGAAACCCTAGGATTACCCCCGTTTGTATTATTAATAGATCTAAATAAATTTTACTTTTTGAATGTATTGCTGGGTTTGTAATAGAAAGGGAACATATCAAGGATATCCCATAAAAATGGATTCAACTGGGTGCCTGCAATATTGAGGAGCAAGAAACATTGTTGCCCTGAGGGAAAATGCAGATACAATGCATGGATCTGTCATCAGGTACTATGTCTTGAGCCAGTTGAAAGAAGATCTTACTTAGCATGACAAAAATGGCTGCAGGGAAAAGTCAAACAAATATAAACCTATAATCAGAAATCACCAGACGCATGAATTAGAATTAGCCAAAGTAGGAAAAAAAAGCAAACAAAAACCAAACCTAAACAAATAAACAAAACAAAAATAAAACCCAAAAAACAGATGTAGAGTCCTCCACATTCATTTGATATAAAAATGATTAAGGTCAGAATAAAGAATGTTTAAAAATATATCAGCAGTGAAGGTAATAAGAAAATTTCAGGGATGATTAGGCAAACTAAATAAAGAATATATACATATAACACATATATATATATATAATCTCCAAAATGCATTGATGATAGTAATGAGCAAACTGGACAAACTGAAAAGAAAATTAAAGAAATGAAAAATATATCTGGAGAACTTACAACAGAATATGGAGACCATGATTTTAAAAAAATTAAAATTTATGAAAAAGGGTAAATTTTGCCTCTTTTTTTCAATTATTTGTACAATTGAGTCTGGATTCCAGAAGGAGAAAACGGAATTGAGGAAAGACAATGTTGAAGAAGAAACATCTGAAAAGTTTCAAGACATAATTATTTAAAAAAAAAAAAAAAAAAAAACCATATGAATCTACAGATTTCAGAAACAACTCATTTTAAGCTGGATAAATAAAAAGAAGTTTGGGCAAAGGATTTTGTAATGATATTGCAGTTTACCAGAGGCAGAAAATTATTTTAAAACAATCCGATTAGAATAGAATGGAAAATGATATATAAGAAGAAATATGTATATTGAAGTAAACTTCCCAACATCAATAAGGTAGAGGTAAAAGTATCTCAAGTAATACTACTACTACCAATTATATACCTCGCAAATGCATCTTTTAAGATCTGGACTGATATGAAGAAATAAACAGATAAAATAAAAGTAGGTTACATTAAGAAGTGTATGCTAAAGGAACTTTTAAAGAATTTATTCAAGAAAAATGAAAATAATCTTGGGAGAATAACATGCAAGAAGAGGAAATAAGTTGGTAAGTAAATATGTAATTAGAAACAAAAATGTCTTTATTAATTATAATAAAAATAATTTCTAATGTGGTGTTAACATATTTTAAGAGACAGAATGGGGCAGAAACAGCATGTGAGTTGAAATAGAGGGTATTCTGAATTTTAACAGCATTGTGTCATTAAGGAATGAAAGTAAAAAATTCCTTTCATTAGAATGGGGTAGATTGAAAAATACATCGCCAAATTTCAAGGGTAACCACTGTAAGACTAAAATAATAGAGTTTGCTATTTCCAAATCAGTAGGAAGAAAAAAAGCAGTAAGGGAAAAAAGATACACAAAGAAATATCAGCAAATAAAAAATTAAGGAGAGAGATATAGTTCAAGATGGTGGAGGAATAGGAGATCTTATTTTCATCTGGCCCAGGAATTCAGCTACATAGCTATCAAATCATTCTGAACATTTACAGACTCAACTTGAGATCTAAGAAAAGAATAGCTTCAACTCTACAAATAGAAATATGACCATTTTCTGCAAGGTAGGAAGTGCGGAGAAGTTAATCTGAGGTGATATGTGGGAAGATAAGCCATGGCGGGAGGGAGCCTACATAAACTGACTACCAGAAAGTGATATAGCAACAGAGTTTAGAATCAGAACTTTTAGAAGTCTGCTCCAGTGAGGGATGTCTCTGTCTGAAAGGTGTTCAGGTGGCAAAGCAGGGTGGAATTATAGGTGGGAAAGTATGGTCTCAGGATCCTTGGGGCCATAGGAAGAACAGAGGTGCCTGAGTGTGTTCGAGTTCTCAGGCATCAGAGCAGGGAAGCTGGCTGCAATCAGCAAGCCCAGGGCTGGGCTCTTAGCTCAGAGCTGCCATATACCACAAACCAAGGTGGTGGGATCATTACTGTCTGAGCAGGGACCCAGCTGGCATCAGAACCATTGAAGATCCCCCCATCAGTCCCCAGAGGAGTGACATGGTTGCATGCAACAGAAGTCTGCAGGGTTTGAAGACTCAAAATGGGATCACATGTCTGAGATAGAAAGACTCGGGCACAGGCTGGGTGAGCACAGAGTGCTGATGGAGACCAAGGAGATTAGAGTGATTGATTGTATTTTCCTGAGGATGCACTGAGGAGTGGGGCCCTGAGCTCTCAGCTCCAGGGCTGGAGACTGGGAGGCCATCATTTTCATTCTCATCTTCTAAAGTGGTGTGGAAAGCCTTCAGGGAACAAAGCCATATAGAATAATCTGGAACAGATTACTTAGTCTGGCCCCCTGGCAAAGGTGGTACAATTCTTTCCAGGACAAAAACACTTAAGAATCAGCACACAACAGGCCCCTCTACCAGAATATCAGCAAGAACATCCAGCCAAGACCAAGCACTGCAAAACTCTAGCACGAGGAGAAAACATGGAGTCCCAGGATCAAACCCTATATAAGACACCCTATTCAATTGGGATTCTGCTTTACCGTCTGGCCCTCTGCTCTCCCTCTCTCTCTCTCTCACTCAAATAAATAAAAAATTTCTAAAAATTTTTAAAAATACATTATTATGGATAGAGAGTCACAATGTAATGATAAATCCCCGGGGACACAAATGAATTTTAAATTAATATTTTTAATTTATGGACTAAAATATATAAATCAAATGATTTGATTATAAAAATAAATTGTAAAAATTTCAATCATAGTTTGGGGGTTCAAGGGACCTTTTTCAATCATTGATAGGTTAGGAAGAAAAAAATTAATAAAGCTATAGAATAATATTTGAACAAGAGTCAATAAACTGATTGGAAGAACATAAACACACTGTATACATATGTATATGAATGTAATAGTTTAAGTTTGAGGGTATGTCTGTCCTATCTATCTATCTACCTACCTAAAATTAACAATGAAGTAGTGGGAAGTGAAATGAAAAAATAATACTGCTATTAATTAGACATAAATAATTTTTATTGTTAACTGTTGTACAATAGTTAAAGATCATCTATTCTTCTCAAGTGTGTGTTCAATATCTATATAAATTGGCTACTCCTCAATAATTAAGGGAAAAAAGTGACAAACAGAAAGAATACAAATTGTAGTTAAGCTGGAAGTAACAAAAATATAAATTACATTACCTCCATGCATTTGTTAATGTAAATTAATTCTTTGAATGACTCTTGTTCAAAAATAAGATCATAAAAGAAATCTCAATTATTTTGATACAATACAAAGTCATTAAAGAAAAATCACTTTTACGTACTAAGGATGAACAATTGGAAAATGAAATAGGAAGAAAAACCATTTACAATAGCAACATAAGTATTTTGTAAGAAATACTTAGGAATATATTTAACATAAATATTTAGTAATAAATTATATAATTGCTATATATTACATCTTTGGAATTGAGCAAAATGGATATTAAGTAGAAAGCTATAGTTCTAAGTAGTGAATTAAAAGGTAGGTAAGGCTGAAAATTAAATGAAGTGGCATCCTATTTGAACAGTGAGGAAAATAAAAACACAAAAAAATAAATTTAGAGATCTGTGGAAAAATAAGGTAAAAATAAAGATAACATTAGAAAGTAAAAGAGAAAGAAAGGACAACATAGAGGTCAAAAAACAAGTTTATGTTTTGAAGAGTCCAGTAAAATAGGCAAACCATCTATAAGGTGCATGAAGAAAAAGTGAAAACAGAAATCATCTAAAATCACTAAATAGGAAAATGAATTAAACAATTCAGTGGAGACTCTTATTACTAATTTTATTCAATTATTTTGAACACTTAGATAAAATGGTCAAATACATAATAATCAAAAATTTATTAAGCTAAATTATTTAACCACACACACACACATCAATGTTCTTACAACTAGTTAAGAAATAGAAGAAGTCATTTGAAAGTCTTTGTGGGAAAACCTGGGTCCAGATGGTTTCACAGGCAAATTCTACGCAATTTCCATGAACGGATAATTTTAAGTATATGAAACAAACAGTAGATTAGATCACTTCACAATCATTTCCATTAAGCTAGTATAATCTTGATTCTAAATCTAGAAAATGATAGACAATGATAAGAAAACCAATTTAGGGATGGCTCAGTTGGTTAAGTGACTGCCTTCCGGCCAGGGTCATGATCCTAGAGTCCTGGGACCTGCATTGGGCTCCCTGCTCAGCAGGGGGTGTGCTTCTCTCTCTGACCCTCTCCCCTCTCATGCTCTCTCACTCAAGTAAATAAATAAAATTAAAAAAAAAAAAAAAGAAAACCAATTTACAGGCCAATCTTGCTAAAACCCTTTATATTCAAAAGCCAAGTCTTACAGTACAAAAAGTTAAATCAATCATAAGCAAGTTGAATTTATATGAGGATTTAAGTTTGGATTAACATTAGAAAATTTGTAATGTTAATCTACCACATTAAAAAAATGAAAGGATAAATGTGTGATAACCACCATATGATAAATTTAAAAGAAACAGAAAAATATATTTGACAATAATCAACAAGTATTCATCATTAAATCTCTTAACAAGTAATCCATTAAAGGTATCTACTAAAAAACCACAGTAAATACTATTCTCAACTGAAAATATTTGAAGCATCTCCTCTAAAATAAGAAATAAAGAGGTCATTATCACTACTTTAATTGTGTACTAAATGTGCTAGCCAGTACAGAAAAAAATTTTGAAAAAATGAAATAAATGCTGACAAATTATTAGAATAAGAAACACAATAAATGCTATGATAGTTTACATATACAACCCAGAATTAATTACAGTCAAATTATTTATTAGTAATAAGAGTATTTAGATATCCTTAAGATAAACATACTAAAATCTATGGAAGTTCTTACTCAATAACAACAAACAAAAATGAAATTTGAAAATAAGTGTAAATGACAATTATAACGAAGGCCAGTGAATTCCTAGGAATAAATCTAAGGAAAGCCATACTAAAACTTACGTAGAGAATTTTATAAAATATATTGGAAAGCACTAATAAAAATAAATGGAGATGCAAATCAAGTTAATGAACAGAAGATTTCAATGTAGTAAGAATTTAATTTTTGCCAAACTGATACCTATTTGCATATAGATTGAGAACTAATTATAAATAAGTGTTAAAGATACATCTTAAAACTTAAGTAGAAAATATGGGTAAATTTTTCTATTTTTTGAAGAGAGAGAAGAATTTCTTAAATATACACTTTTGTAACCATCAAGGGAAATATAAGTACGCTTGACCTCAAGTCGAAAAATTTTTGTTCAATCAGAGTTAGCAAGAGTAAAGGGAAAATAGGGATGCCTGGACTGCTGGGTCAGCTGAGTCCTAAAGTGAAGTTCAGACTCTTGATTTCAGCCCAGGTCTTGATCTCATGGGTCTTGTGATCGAGCCCCACCTGAGGTTGAGCTCTGAATTCTGTGGGGAGTTGGCTTGGGAACTCTCTTTGTCTCTCTCTCTCATAAATGAATAAATATTAAAAAATATAATAAGGTGAAGCACAAGCATAAAAAGGGTAATCATATTTGTAACAATATAACTGAAATTAATTTATATCTGAAATATAAAAGAACTACAAGTCAAAAATAATGAAAAAGACAACCACTCAATCTTAAAATAATAGGAGATAAAAACAGGTATTTCATAGAAGCTGAAACACAAATGGTCAATAAACATAGGATAAGGCACACAAACCTATTAGTGTTAAGGCAATTGTCAATTACAATTATAAACAAAAGTGATTGGAAAATTAAGAAATCTAAGAATATTAAATGTGACTCATTAGGAAATGCCTGCAGTGTTTGGAAAATAAGAAACATTCTATACATAAATGTCATATAATGAATAAAATGCAAATTTCAAACAGACAAAAGAAGACTGTCAATGCTGGACTAAATGTATTTGTCCTATAGAAACTAAATGGAAAAATGATGTTAACATTAAGAAAAAGAAGAGTCAGGAGAAAAGTCACAGTTTAGATAATTGTTGTGTTGGGTTTTTTAAAGTTTGGGTTGATGTTATAATATATTGGAAAGTAAGAGGAAAAGTCTTTGGAGACTCAAGTCTGGCATTTGATAGAATTACAGTTCTGATTAATTTAATTGTATGCAAGAGTTATTTTAATTGAGTTGCTGTAGGTCCCATTTTCCTGCAAGATAGTCAAACGTAGCTGACATTTTGTCTGGATAACTTCTCCTTTGCTTTCAAAAGTGTTCTTTTGGGCGGGGAAGAAGAGTGTGCTTTTGGGTGAAACTTTCTATCACTACCATGTATAAATTAACTCTCATTTAGTCTTACTGTGCCATATTTTGATAAGGGCTTATAGATCCTGAAAACTGATATATGAGATCCTCAAATGATTAGACAGAATACCTAGAATTAATTGGGAACAAAGCCAGACAATTTTTGAAATTAAATGCTCCAAGGATAGTCATAATAGATACCATGTTACTGATGATGCAGTACATGACTTTTTCACTTGGATAATGATTTACAATGAATTTTATAATTAATTGTTTGCAAATAGAGAGTGGAAAATCCTACCCTCTTCATCAAAAGAAAGCCTTGGTTTAGTTCTACAATTGGAACAGATGAATATTTCAGAATCAAGATCATGTGCTACAGTTTCACTTGAAAGAAACATAGCTGTAATATGCCATTCCAACATGTCATGGAATTTTGCTAAATTCTCCACATCCATTAACTATAGATTATTGTGTTGTAATGTATGATCCCATATTTGCTGGTATGCACTATAAAGACTTTTATATTAAGCGGTCCCATTGATTAACATGGACAGGAGGAGAAGGAGGTATTCTGACTGGACAGATTCCATCTTTTGAAGTCTTGAGTATTTGGCCCAATTTTCAATGTCAAGTGTAGACTATAATTTATCCAGACTTGGCTTTTGTTCTTTCCCACCCCCAACCTTAAAAACTACAGGGTAATATAGGCATTTGAATTTATTAGCATTCATCAAAGAGTATTTTTGGCAGCATTGTATCACAAAGGCTGACATTGGCATATATAAAACAATACATGTGTGTGCAAGCCTGCAAAGAAAGGAAATTTGAAGAGAATGTCCATTATATAACTTAAGCTGTTTTTTCTGGATCAAATAAAATTATAGAGGCGCCATGCATAGTACTGTTGCTGAAGGCCATCATAAACCCTGGTTTTCATGGGGTTATATGGTCTTTTCACCATGAAAAAATTCTTTCTGCACTTAAGTCACCAAAGTATTGAGGCAGTCTGGAAAAGGGGAGACTTCATTTTTTTTTTTTCAATTAAAAAAGAATACCTACAAAATAAGTTCTTTAAAGATAGATAAAACTAAAATTCAGATGCCTTGATGACTATTCTTAGACCATGATTTTTTTTTTCTTTTTGTAGTAAAGGTGTATTATGTGATTATAGTTGTCTCCAGTTAATGTGTTTTAAAAGCAAGGAGATAGGGGCACCTGGGTGGCTCAGTGGTCTAAAGCCTCTGCCTTTGGCTCAGGTCACGATCCTGGGGTCCTGTATGGAGCCCCGTATCCGGCTCTCTGCTCAGCAGGGAGCCTGCTTCCTCCTCCCTGCCTCTCTGCCTACTTGTGGTCTCTGTCAAATAAATAAACAAAATCTTTAAAAAAAAATAAAAAAAATAAAAGCAAGGAAATATATCTGTCTGATACACTAATTTATTTTTCAAATATCTTTATAAAAGTTAATATGCAAATTTCCAGGGCATGATAACGAATTGGTGAGCACTATGTCACTTGTCCTATGATTCAAAACCAAAGTTTCTTTGCTTTTATGTGAAGAGAAAAACTAATCTCGAAAATCATATAACTTGCTACTATATATTTGAAAAATTTTTAAAGGTTTTATTTATTTATTAGACAGAGAGAGACAGCCAGAGAGGGAACACAAGCAGGGGGAGTGGAGAGGGAGAAGCAGGCTTCCTGTAGAGCAGGCAGCCAGATATGGGACTCAATCCCAGGACTCTGGGATCATGACCCAAGCCGAAGGCAGGATGTTTAACGACTAAGCCCCCCAAGCACTCCTTATATTTGAAACTTTTAAAAAAATAACAATCCAGGGAAATTGAAAGTTTGAGTCACACCTGGATTGATGTCCCATAGGGAACATCTGCATATTCAGAAATATCTAAATGTTTTACTGAAACTTTTAGTCGGAGATGCAGATTTTGAACTAGACAGGGCTTTTATTTCTCCCGTAATTGTGAATCAGACAATATATACATACCATCAAAACAAAATAAGCATAATTAAATCAGCTAGTTGTCCCATTTCTGAGAAACTTCTCAGACTCTGTTATGCTATTGTCAGTTGCAAAATAGATTACATTTTTTTCTTGAACCTGTTATTCAATTGATGTTATGTCCTTTCACATCAGAGGGCATATGATGACAGTTTGTCCCATTAGTGGTGATGCTAAGTTTAATCATTTGGCTCAGGTAATTCACAAGATTTCTCCACTCACTATTTTATTTTCTTTTTGTGTTAGTATGAAATCTGTGGGATGATACAGTGAGACTATCTGAGTAACCTACTTTCCAATTCCTTTACCAACATGTTTAGCATCCATTGGTAGTTTTCAGTTAAAGTAATCATCCCTATATTTGTGGTAAGGTGATGATTTTCTATCACTTATTTCTTATACATGTATTAGTAGAAAGTAATCTGTTAGGAAAAGCACCCCTTCTCAGGTCACCAATTTTAGTTATTTATTTATATATTTTTTAAAAGATTTTATTTATTTATCTGACAAAGAGGGACAACAAGCGAGGGAACACAAGTAGGGGGAGTGGGAGAGGGAGAAGCAGACTCCCCACTGAGCAGGGAGCCTGAACCAGGTCTTGATCCCAGGATGCTGGGATCATGACCTGAGCCAAAGGCAGATGCTTAACCAACTAAGCCACCCAAATGGCCCAATTATTTGTTTTTGGTGTTAGTAATGATTCATGGATTCTTTGCTTAACCAATGTTTTATAACCTATTTCTGTCAATTCTGTCAATATTTATTTTAGGGAAAGTTGTCTCTAATTTGGCCAATGAAATAATATCATTTCGAGATGGTTTCTATATTTTTTTAGCATTACAAATTGGTTTTTGAGCACTTCTTCAGTTTCTAACATGAAAGAAATAACTAAGTTTAAAAAAAGTGACACCAAATTAGATCCTGACTAAAGAAGAAAAAAGAAAAACCCAGCTGTAAAAGGCATTATTGGGCCAAGTGGGAAAATTCAAATATTGACTATATATATATCTATATATATAGATAGATATATATGTGTGTGTGTGTGTATACACACACGTATATATGTGTGTGTATGCATATATATATAATACTAGTATGTATTAATGTTAATTTCTTGCTGTGAAAATGTCACTGTTTTCATATAGAATAATACTATTGTTCTATAATGCTTAAATACTGAGGAGTAAAATAGTACCGTGTTTTTAAGTAACTCTCAAATGTTTCGACAAATGCTATAAAATGTTAACAGTTGGTGAGCCTAGGTAAAGACTACTTTCTGGAGTTGGAAGTATTTCTAAATTGAAGTTGGGGCAAAAACTATAGAAATTATATTTAGATAATCCTGAATGGGGATAAAAACATAAATTTACCAAGCAAATGGAACACAGTGGATAGCTTTAAATTTTTTTTCACTAATGAGGACAAATAAGGATTTCAAGTTAGGAAACACAGCTGCTTACTTTAGTTGATAAAGACTCAATTCTAACACAGCTAAAATTGAAACTGCTTAAAACCGTAAAGTTGAGCAAAAATCAAAAGGGCTGCACTAATGTTTCAGCGATGCTGGATTTCAAAGTAAACTTTTTCCTTTCTTCTGCAAATTTACCCTCTTCCCTTCTTAGCCTTTTGTTTCAGGAACCAGGAACCACCCTGAAAACATAACAAGTGAGCCTGGCAGTATACACAATTCCTGTTGAAACCAGTTAGATAATGTATTCTCCGATAAAACCCCTGGAACCTTCCTTCAGGGGGTCTTGCAGTTTTTTGAAGGCCATCACTTGCTGTAGCCTACTTTGCCCTACAAAGCAAATAAAACTCTCATTCCTCTCTATCCCAAACTGTCTTTGCATTCTATTTTGGCTTCAAAGCACAGAAGTTGGTTTCTGACAACAAAATCACACGCATAAGACCAAAAAATAAGCTATTAACCATATGGAAAAAGAAAAAAATATGATCAGTTGAATTTTTAGGTAGAAATCTGTTTATTTAAAAATATTATCATATTTATAAAAATGCTAATACTATTCTCTCTCATTGTATTATATGTATCTTTTCCCAACATCTTAACTATATATGTGAAATATAATTGAACTTCTGTAATGAAGATCTAGATGATTCAGCTAAATATATACAATATAAAAGAAGCTAAGATATTTTGTGTATTATGAGATGTCTATCTCATAGCAACATTACAATTGAAGGGCATAAATGTTCCTTTGATAAAGATTTTGGGTAGTGGATGCTAGTCAATTAAGGTCTCACTCAGTGATGTCAGCCATATTATCAAGGGCTATGTAGTAAATGAAAAAACTTGAACACAGAAAAAGTAACCCAAATATGCTGTTTTTAAAAGGTAAATTCATGCAATTTTCAAGTCATCTGTGATGTTCTTCTAGAAGAAAAAACAAAGACTCAATTTGTTTATAATGTACAGGAGATATTATTTATCTAGATGACTAAACTGTTTCCAACTGGGCAAGGGTGAGTAACCTAGCATATTCATTTAACAGAAGAGCGAGAGCTACAAGATGCATTAAATTGTTTGGAAATATGTGAGGTGGAAAAAAAGGAGTTTATGAGCACTTATTATTATAATGCTCACCATTGTTAAAAGTAGTCTGAAAAAGTTGTTTTTGGAATTCTAAGTCTTCCATTTCAGAAGCATTGATTAAATTAAATTTATTTAAATGAATCATTGTAAAGGTTGACTTTTTTAATTACAAAGATTTATAATTAAGGAGGTAAAGACAACAGGTTAGCAGTGCATATTGGATGAGCTGCAAATCAGAATGCATATGGAAATGAAAAAAATCTGACTAAACTGTGCATGCCAATAAGTGGCATACTATTAGCACTTGTAAAGCTTCCCCTTTGTAAATCCAACTAAACTATATTTAGACTTCTAAACAAGGAAATCTCTTCCTAAGGCATTGCTGTTTTGGTTGTTTAGTTTTACTTTTTATTTCTCTTTTTTACTGGATGATTCTTCTTTAAAAAACAAAGCCATGTTGTTAACTAATTTTTAAATTGTTTAATATTTCACAAAATACTTAAATGTTTTACCAAGGCATGTTTTCACGTGATGACTGGACATCATTCCTAAATATGTGATGCAGTAAGTAACGAATGGCAGGAAAGAACATGTCCAAAGGAGTAATTAATATAAAATCAACATTTTGACTTCTAGCTCAGATAGTTTAGTAACTGCAATATAAAAATGGAGCAGACACCTCAGCATTTGGTTTTTAGATCATCCCATTACTTAGAGTATATGTACAGCCTGGATACCATGGGGGTGTGAGTTATGCAAAATATATGAACTCTTACTGTTGAATATTTTATACACACACACACATGTTTTGGATTGGCACAGTTCTTGCAGAACATTCCTGTTATTACTCAATTATATGTTTCTTGAAATACAGAAAAACACAATCTAAGAAAAATGATAACATAATAATAATGCACTTTGTAACACAATGAAAGACCATAGCGATCTATTATTTTTTTTCAAAATAATTAGAAAAGAAAAAGACTAAAATATTTATGTAATTTAACTAAGAAATTCTACCTCTTCAAAATGAGGTCAGTGAAATTAATTGGTGATTTAAATAATTATTATCTTTTCCTTTATGGTATTTTGCTAGTGATATATGTATTTTTTATATATATATATATAATATATATATACATATTATATATAATGTATATATATAATACATTATAAAACAAGATATTTTGTGATATTTATACTTAAGATATTTATTATTATATATAATAATCATATACATTAGAATGTCTGATAAATAAACTTTAGAATTTGACCCAATTTATTCATTACATTGGATTTAATAGTTCACGTGTTTCATAACGATTTAATAGGTAATATGATAATATCTTAGGCTAACATTATCACAAATATATGAAAAGAAGTGTAAAGACAGGTCATATGATTTAACCTGTTTCCAGAATCAGGTCAAAGTCAAAACTCAGCAGAGGCTTAGAGATCTTATAGGAAGGCCCTGCTGTTCTTAGAGGTGAGAAGGGCATTATGCAGTCTTGTGATGTTTGGCATTACAAAAGTCTTGACTTCATGAAACACTGCCAAGTATTATTTGCTAAATATTTCCCACATTTTCTCATTGTCTTTCCACTGCTTTTTCAGTTCCAGATTTCTGACTGGCAAAAGTTAGCAGAAAATGAAATGTTACTTCTTCACCATCATACCAATTGTCCAGTTTTTACTAATGTTTAGGAGGTCTCAGGGTAATGAATCAGAATACATAGGTTATGTGGAAAGTGACTAAGGGATTAAAACAGTGATTGATAATACATGGGTATTCCTTCATGTGGGAAGTTGAAAGATGGGGTGGTGGCTTTTGGACCTATGTATTTCAGTGTATTTGCTAATGATGAAGAGGACAACATAAACAGGGAGAGATGGTGAAATATTCTGACAACACTAAACTATTTTCGTTAGTTAAAAACTAATGAGGTTTGGGAGATGCTCCAGATGGCTCTAATCATACTGGAGAATTGGGCAGCCCAGAGGCAGATGAAATTCGTTTTTGATAAATGTACAGGAAGGAATATTGAAAAATTATAATCTAAACTCTCCATGTATACCATGAGATTTTGAACTTGCAAATTCTCTGAGGAACAAGACATTTACTGCTACCATTGCTGGTTCAATGAAGGTGTCCCCAGCGCACATCTTTTTGGAAACAGCTGAGTAGATGCAGGATGTGTTTAGAAAAAGGTTTGAAAATGCAAATAATGGGGAAAGCTGTTTTGAGACAGATAAGGAATGTTTTACCCATTGCAGCAGGATGGATTTCTTCTGGGTAACAAGTGAGAAGTGACAGAAACAAGAAAGTCACAGAAGCTTGTGGAAAGAGTGACTTATTCCTGAAGTAAGATTGAAAGACAGGCTGACAACTGGAGAACACATTTACATATGCCCAAACCTGTTAGTACTATAAAGCTTTTCAATTTTGAGCAAGATTTGAACCATGGAGAATTTGATCTCATTAACGGGGCAGCAACTGTGGGGCCCTGACAATTAATACGTGAGTTTGAAGATTTGACACATGAAAGTTAAAACTTCAAGGCTTAGCTCTATTTGGTACTTGTTTGTAGGTGATAAATCTGGACTATTTATAGTCACAGCCTCTTGTAATGTTTATGCTCTAAGAAAAGACTATATTAGCATATCAAAAGACCATGCTTCCAATTCACCACTGTTTGAGTAAGTAATAGGTAAATAAAGTGAGGAAACTATTAGATGCATACACAAAGATTGCCTTCAACTACAGATAATAACAAATCACTCACACTATATTTTTTGAGTTTGTTCCAAATGGGTAATCAGAAAACTGTCTCAAATGGTTACTGACTCACACCTGTTAAAGAAAAAAAGACAGGCCCCAGATAGAGTCACTTGTGCTAAGCTCCATCAGTAAACCAAGAGTTCAAATCTAACCTAATTGTAGTTTCAGCATTTCCCCAGAGTGTGATCTTTAACTAGTTGGTCTGGAATTACCTGCCCAGCTTGGTGAAGTAAACTATCTGATAGATCCCTGCTGTCCCCCAAAGAAAGATGAGGTAATTCTCTCTTTCCTTGTTCTACCCGCTTTTACCTATTTTGTTTTTTTTTTTCCTTTGGAGTACCTTTCTACTCCCTAGATAGGATGCTGCCTGATCCATGAATCACTGAATAAAGCAAATTTGATCTTTAAATTTGCTCAGTTGAATTTTTTTTAACATACCCAACTACAATGGGGAGAAAAATTTTATAAGTTAAAGGTTCATCGGTAAAGTTTTTTTTTTTTTAACTTAATGAGACCGTTTACTTTGTTTAGTAAAGGAAATGTGAAATTATGTATTATTTTCTCAAGGGATTGCAACAGAATCTTTTGATCTGTTGAAGATAAGTGAAATGTGCCAGGATAAATAATCCATAAATAGAATTTAAGAATTCGTGAGAAACTAGCCAAAAAGCCATGCTTTGCATGACATAGAAATAAAGTAGTCCTAAGAAATATAAATCAGCAGGTGTTTAAAATTATAATACATGTTTCATGACCACTGAATATGATTCAATAAGTTGAACTTAAATATGACAAATAAACCTAATAACAATTAAATACTACATAATTAAATATTTTATATATGATAATATTAGTATACATATTTCTTTATAATAATTGTATAAGTATAAAACTATAGAGTATGTACAATATAACTGTATGTGTCACTAGTTTTTATCATAATTAAAATTTGCTCCAAGTCCTCTTTTGACACGTGATTCCTACATGAAGTATCCAATAAAGTCTTCTTTTTGCTTTCCACTGGAGCAACACTGGGAATAGAATATCTTGTTGGTGAAATAGTTTTCTTCCACGAAGGAACTTTATTTGGGAAGCTGAATTCAAGAGGCATGCTTCCTAACATCATTATATACCAGATGTGCACAAATCTATATAAGGTTCTCCATATTTTTAAATAATTTTTTCAATGAAACACAACCTGACCATTCAATTACGGACATGCTAAACGACTCTTTAGATTATTTTAGATATTTGCATAAGATTTTAGGAAAACCGCTTAAGAAGTCATTTGGCTCTGCATTAGAACAAAACTACCTATATGTGGGTTTAGAGATTTATGAATGTTTTCAAAATGCTGACATGTTGAAAATTGGCCGGGGAGGCCAAGTGAACCTGCTAGTTGCTGAAACAGTAGCAATGAGAAATGAATGAAACAGTAAGGAGGAAAGGGGCTGTTCAATAACACTTCATATCCTAAGCATGTCCCTCTGAATGCCACATGTTCTCTCAAGATGTTGAACAGACGGCTTCTATGGGAATGCCCCAGTCATCAAGAGTAGAGTGAAGGGAGGCTCCTGAAACTGTGATGGAATCCTTGTGCATGCATCTGCATCGCCCTCTGGCTCTCAACATTCCTAGAACTCAACTCTTCCTAGCAATACATCTCTTCCAGCACACTACGCTGAAAATTCACTATTCAAACATGCTGTTTTCCTTTTACTGAATAATTTGTATAAGTGAGAATGAATAATATGGGTCACAGGAGTTACAAACAAAAGTGGTTCCATGGGTGCTTCAAGAGGCAATTTACTTCTGCAAAGGGGCAGCAGCATCCTCTAACTCCACTGGCACTCTAAGAAAGTTATGCTGATCCTAATTCTCCAGATGAAGGGCCTGATTACAGATGGTGTTAGTTTGCAGTTGTGATTTGTTGATAAAACCTTTTACAAAGTAATTTTTTCTAAGGGAGAGAACAAAAGCCAATGAGTACAATAACCACAATAGTATCAGTTTGGGAAGCTTTACGCATAACTTGTTTATGTTAAAATATGTAAAGTTTCATGGACACACTTTCAGAAGCAAGTCAAAGTGTTTTGCTCTTTTTCTTCTTCTTCTCCTTCTTCTTCTTCTTCTTCTCCTTCTTCTTCCTCTTCTTCTTCTTCTCCTTCTTCTTCTTCTTCTTCTTCTTCTTCTTCTTCTTCTTCTTCTTCTTCTTCTTCTTCTTCTTTTTTTTAACTATTAATTCTTCCAGGAGCCCTGAGATCAGGGAAATGAATAAGGAAATGTCTGCTTGATCTACTCAGTGGATTCTCTTACTAAAGGAATAATCTCATTCTCTTATCTTGTTTTCCATAAAGTAAGCAGAATCTTAGTTTCAGGGCATGTAGTTTGAGGGCAAATTGTAGCATATTACATGTGAATGAATGAGTAAATAAAATTTCCACTATCTAAGAATGAAACCACAGCTAAAGAAATAGGCTTGGCAGAATCAGAGGAAAAATAAAACCCTGTTGAGCTTGAATGTAGTCTATAGTGAAAAGGAAGGAGAAATATTGCAACATCTTCAAAATCATTGCTTCTTTGGATTGGGTCTCCTGCAGCATTTACATGTCATTATTAGATTATAAGATTTATTATCCTGCTTTCATATAAGCGTTCATGCCACACATAAGTGTTCATCTATCCTTCATGAGAACAGGGGTTTTCTCTCTTTAATTTTTATGATTCTACACATTATCTAGCATATACTTTACTGGAAAGTATATGGCTAATTAATCAAGTGTATGAGCAAGTGAATGAATAATGAATGATTTTAATGAAAGAGATATAGAGAGAACATTAGATATATGTGAAATGGTGGAAGTCTGAGGGTGTGAAAATGGAAGCACCTCCATTTGCTCCCTTCAAAACTTCAGCATTTCAGTCAGTACAGCATGTGACTCTTGATCTCAGAGTTGTGAGTTTGAGTCTCATACTGGGTGTAGAGACTACTTAAAATCTTTTTTTTTCTAAATGCAACTTCTCACGAGGTCTGTGTTACAATATTCTACCAAGTTATATATTTTCTCACAGCCATCAACCTATGTGTTTTTGTTTTGCTTTGTTTCTGTTTTTGTTTTTTAATGAGAGAGAATATAGAAGCTCCCTTTTAATTCCTGGTTCCTGGAGATAAGAATGCAGTATGGTGTACATTAAGGGCTCTATCATTGCTTGTTTGAAATGAAACTTTCTCATCTCTTGATGTTCTTGATGTCGTCTTTCTTGATTCATCACCAAATCATGACCACTGATAGAACTCGTTTTCCTCACGTCAAAGGAGATAGTCCCGAAAACTGAGTCTGTGTCTATCTTCCCCATTTCTTATCAGTAGCTTGAGCTCTCACATTCATACAAATGACTCATCAGTCATTATTATATCAAGCTCTGGCCTCTCTTTCATTACTTAAGTCCTATATTGTCAATAAGGAATCAAATTCCTTATGCTCAATATTGATGTCTTCTATTTTATTCTCTCATTCCTCCTATTTCTTAGTGCAGTATTTCCTCTCAATATCTTTTTACCAAGGGTTTCAACATTGATAACTATTAAATGGGTATCAGAAGTATCCAATCAATTCTACCTCTCTAACAACCACCCCCCACCTCAACTTTTTCTTCTTTACTTCACAGTTTCTCTGGCCATCAGAAGTTTTTACTTCATTATCCCATATCAATACTCTCCACTTTTGAATAAACTTTTATGTTGCTTCCAAGTATATGTCTATAATTACCCTGATTCCTTATAGTGAGATATCAGTGGATACTATTATCCCACATAAAAATCTTTGATCATTTTCTCAAGTCTAAATAACTCAATATAAATTTCACCTCCCTAAATCCAAATGGTAAATGCTCATATTTACCTCCCCCTTATGCCATTCCTGTACGCTAATTCCAGAAGGAACTGGGGTTTGAGAATGAGACTTGAGTTTGAAATTTAAGTCTCTCATATACTAGTAACTCTGGACAACAAAGATAACCTCTTTTAGCCTGATTTGTTACTATAAAATGAAGATTTCAATGTTAACCTCTGAAACCTCAAGTTAAAGTAAATAAGAGGAAGTATGAAAACAGTTTTTAGGATCACACATTATTGGGCTTTCTCAAAAACAACTCCCCTTTTTGACTGTTAAGTTACTTGAATGTAGGAACAATTAATTAATCACAGTGATGTAGATAAGAACCAGATATTGCTGTCAGAGGATAAGAAGTTTGAAATTGTCACTCACTAGTGTTGAAAAATTCAGCTTATTTTTCAGAATGGCAGTAGCTCCCTCTCTAAAACAATTCCTGCTTCTCAAAAGTATTCTCAGGACCTCCTGTATATAGAAGCACATAATGTGAAGCTTCCCCTACAAAGAACAAAATTAAGTGTTTTCCTCCTTTCTCGGTGTTCAGTGTAGTGCATAGTGAGTTCTCACAGAAAATTAAGAAGAAAAATCAATTAGTGATCTTTGGTTTACTTAATTGTGTTATAGCATTATTAAATGCAGCTTTTAGATCTATCCATTGGTATACTTTAGGAATAGTAAAACAAAATAAAACAAACTACCCACTGAAATAATTTATTACTTATGATTTTTCTTTCTGGGTTATGGTTTCAAAGATATCCAAAGCACCTTATCTTTTGTGACTCAGAAAAGTCAATAAAGATTAATCCTTCAAACACTGGACACTGGTTTCCATTTCCTGGGCTTGATTGTGTTGCTGGATATTTTTTCATGAGTGAAATTACTAAAAAAAAAAAATCAGTTAACCTAAAAAAAGATCTCTTAGAGCCAATTTCCAAACTCACAATAACGTGTATCCACCATTACTTGAAATATGCAAATGTTGCTTTTCATTTCAGTCACTGACATTATGTATAGTTAGAGTGAATGGGTTTAGTGAATTCTGACATGCAGTACTGTGGGAAACAGAAGGAAAGTTAATCATTATTCAGCATTTATTTCTCCACATATTTAATTTGTCATAGATTAGGGAAATGTCTTCATTATAGGTATTTAGACTAGATCAGTAAACTCATTTGTGCCGATTGAGTCCACACTGATCTGTGATATTTGGCGCTCCACATCTACATCTGCTGTGAGACTGAGGTGTTAGAGGCTTACTTCGCCGGAGCTGCCTTTGTTTAGAATTGTATGGGTTTACTCCATTGGGCTATGTGTACGTTACTGCAATTGAACTAAAACGGGTCTGTTTTACACCAAGCACAGTTTAGTCATGCATCAATACATTTTTAATTAAAAGTGTGTGACAGGTACAATAGTGGAACACACCAAATAATTTTCTCAAACATTCCATTTCTTCAAAGATAGGTAATCAGAATCTTGTCTCTGGCAGCCAGTGAGAGTATCTTTTTTATATAGATGTTTGATTAAATATCTAAAAACTTTATGCTAAGCCACCGTACTTTGGTTTTAAGTACTCTACTATAGATACTTTATGCTGTTACATCAAAATAAAGCATTTGTTCCTGAAAGAACTAAAATAAGTGGCAAGCAATCTGATGACATTTTTATTTTTATTTTTAATGTTTGTAATGAAGAGATGAGGAGTCAGCAGTGATATAAATTGTGGAATCAATTAGAATGTGGTTGTTTCAGGAAGGAAATCATAATACAAAGCTTTGTCACAGAGAGAACAACTTCAGGATGCCTGTGCTAAGATCCGTGATTAATGTGACAGTATTGCTATGTTGATATAGAGATTTTATACAAATACTAATCTCTCTAAATGAATTGTAAACATGAAGGTTGGGTGACTAGCACACACTACAACTCCTTCAATTCTTTGCGTATATCACAGTGCAAATTCCCCTAAAACAGTAGCCTAAGTATAAGGTGGCAAACTCGGTTTTGCTAAAAACAATAGATCTAGTGTTTTAATCACTGGTGGAACAAATTTAGGGCCTTTATAAAAAGAGATTCAGTTTTTTATAATGGTCATGTATTTTCAGATTTGATTTTTTTTATTCAGTGTTTTATGTTTAAATAGTCTGTTAATTATTATAAATGCAGAATAAATTACACTCTTACAACCGGTAGTGACATTTGATTTTGATGTTAATTCCACATGATTTGAGGCCATGTAGGAGTGGGTGTTCTCAATACTACTGCATGATTCTGTAGAAGACAACTCTCAAATCATATGAAGTGAACTGAAAATAGAAAGCTCTGGCTAATCCACTGAAATTTGATTTACTGATTTGCACTGGTTATGTGTTTAAAATGTATCTGACTCCTAAAAATATGAAGTACATTTCTATATAAGATTTTTAAGAAGCCATTTTTTATATATCCTGTATCACTTTGTTATTACAAAGTTGATCCCAATATGTTAGATTGTTATGGATGGACAATGTTTTTAAATAAAACAATAAAATATCAAGGAAAACTATGGAAATTAAAGAAAAGTTAAGGAAAAAGGAAAAATATAAAGGAGATTTCTGAATTTTATTTTAATCTGTTACATAATGACATTGCTAAGATTGAAGCATTCAACAGAATTAATGGCATTAAATAAAGAGATGGCATGATGCATATTCTGAAAAAAAAACATGTAATTTTGTTTGGAAAACATAATTTTTACAAAGAATGCCTCTGTAGAATAATGTTACATATAAAACCATGCAAAAAGAATTTCAATTTAGTGGAAAAAAATTAAGAATTTTAAATTTGAACACTTAGTGCTTATATATTGTGCCATTACCTACTGTCAGTGATGTGGAACTTTATAAATTTATTCAATTTAAATTTCTCATATATACATTACAGGAAAATTGTAACCAAACAGAATTGCTGAGGAGAGCTAATTAAATTGTGCACATTTCAAGAGTTTTACTATTTGAAAAACTATACATACATGATGGTTAATTATTTCAAAAAATTTTATTAAGCATTTGAGTTTATCACACTTAAACAGAGTTAAAGAGTGAGTGGAGATAGTTAAGTAAAGGGAGAAATATGCCTGGAAATACCATGCACAGAATATAACTTATGTCATGATCTTTACATACACAACTCCAGGGTGAGGGGGCAGGTATTGGCCAAGAAAGTTCTATTTACATGATACTCTTATCAGAGTTATGCAGTATACTAACTTGCATGTTTATATATACAGTAGTTCTGCTGAAACCAGGAAGAGCTTGGCAATTTCCAAAAGTGAAATAAATCCAGTGTAGCTTGACTTTAATAAGCTGGAGTGACAAAGAGCTGGTAATAAAGAGGAGGCTAGGTGAGATAATTTAGGACTCTTATGATATCATTTTGAACATCTTGAGAATATTGTACTTTCATCCTAGGAAAAAAGGAAACATTATGGTTTGAAAGAAAAAGAGTTGTGTCATAAAAAGAAAAATTTGGCTGTTGTCTGGTGAATGGTTCTGATGGGTAAAGTTTCTAGTTATGACAAATTGCAGTATTTTAGTTCAAAATAGTGATGTCCTTTGTTAAGAATGTGAAGATTGAGTAAAGTAAAAATTGTGAAGGAAAACTGGGGGCACTCTGAACAGGATTTGATAGAAACAAAGTTAGCACTATTTAGACTATGTTGTATGAATGCTGCCTCATAAATTATTAAAAATAAATCAAAAATATGAATTGATGGTTAGGTATGTACAGAGCTGTTATTCCTTCAGTTATAAACCGAACACAATATTTTCCAATTGATGTAACAGCTCAGAGAGTAAGTCTAACATATTTTTTTTTTCTTCTGTAGCATGGTTATCTGTGATATACTGCACAAAAGTTTGCTGCACCCTTATCCTCATATATGTACTAAACAGCAGAAAATTTGTCCCACTACAAAGTAAATTGCCAAAACGTGCAGCTGTATTTAACTGGTAATCTCTATTGAAAGACATTGATATTATGCAGTGTCCAATATAGTAATCTGATTTTTTAAATTATGGTTGGTTTGCTTTCTCAGAGTGAATTTTCACATCTCATTGATAAGTGGTAGCTAATGATAAATGACATCTTTCTAGTTGTGTGATTTTTCCTGTCTGGGGAAGTAAATTTAATCAATTCTATGAAATTTTTTCACTTGTCGCCTATTTTCTAAAATGAATTTAACTTACCAAAGAGGTCCCTATACTTTATTCAGAACATTGCAAAATATTCTGTGACTTTCTTTCACTATTGTGTAAATTTGCAATTGGTGATATATTGGCTTTAAAGTCAATGAGAGTAGAGAGCCCAGATATGGACCCCCAACTCTATGGTCAAATAATCTTCAACAAAGCAGGAAGAAATATACAGTGGAAAACAGATAGTCTCTTCAATAAATGGTGCTGGGAAAATTGGACAGCTATGTGAAGAATGAAACTCGACCATTCTCTTACAACACACACAAAGATAAACTTGAAATGGATAAAAGAGCTCAATGTGAGGCAGGAATCTATCCAAATCCTAGAAGAGAACATAGGCAGTAACCTCTTCAACATCAACTTCTTTCAAGATATGTCTCCAAAGGCAAAGGAAACAAAAGCAAAAATGAGCTTTTGGGACTTTATGGAGATCAAAAGCTTCTGCACAGCAGTCAACAAAACAAACAACAGTCAACAAAACAAAGAGGCAACCTATGGAATGGGAGAAGATATTTGCAAATGACACTACAGACAAAGGGCTGATATCCAAGATCTATAAAGAACTCAAACTCAACACACACAAAACAGATAATCACATAAAAAAATGGACAGAAGACATTAACAGACACTTCTCCAAAGAAGACATACAAATGACTAACAGGCACATGAAAAAATGTTCATCATCATCAGCCATCAGGGAGATTCAAATCAAAATCTCATTGAGATACCATCTTAATGGCCAAAATTAACAAGACAGTAAACAAGTGTTGGAGAGAATGTGGAGAAAGGGGAACCCTCTTACACTGTTGGTGGGAATGCAAGTTTGGAAAACAGTGTAGAGATTCCTTAAGAAATTAAAAAATAGAGCTACCCTATGACCCTGCAATTGCACTACTGGGTATTTACCCCAAAGATACAGATGTAGTGAAAAGAAGGACCATCTGTATCCCAATGTTCATAGCAACAATGGCCACAGTCACCAAACTGTGGGAAGAATCAAGAAGCCCTTCAACAGATGAATGGATAAAGAAGAAAACGTCCATATATACAATGAAGTAGTATGCCTCCATCAGAAAGGATGAATACCCAACTTTTATATCAACATGGACGGGACTGGAAGAGATTATGCTGAGTGAAATAAGTCAAGCAGAGAGGGTCAAGTATCATATGGTTTCACTTACTTGTGGAATATAAGGAATAACACAGAGGACATTGGGAGATGTGGAGGAGAAGTGAGATGGGGATAATTGGAGGGGGAGACAAACCATAAGAGACTGTGGACTCTGAGAAACAAATGGAAGGTTTTGGAGGGGTGGGGGGTGAGAGGTTGGGAGGGCCTGGTGGTGGGTATTATGGAGGGCACATATTGCATGGAGCACTGGGTGTGGTGCATAAACAATGAATTTTGGAACACTGAAAAGAAATAAAATGGAAAAAAAGTCAATGAGAAACAAATTGATCAGCTTTCTAATAAAATTCAATTTTTAGATATTTATCATTTTAATTACTGTTTGCCTTAATGAACTGCTTTTGAATTGTTGATTTATTTTAATGAATTGCTGATACAATGAAGTGTGATTAGAATAACCAAACATGCAAATTCAAAACTACAACATACAATTGAAATGTTAAATAAGATTTTTTTCCTATTATTTGAATGTTAGTTGAGGCACACTAATTCAGGAGACATACTTACGAATAAAGTATTTGTTGGAAAATACGGAAGTTTTTATGAGAATGAAAACCAATCTTACCTTTCAAATATATGAAATGTATATAAAGAAAAACAATTATTGATATTTTTCTTCTGAACATGGTAAGCCTGAGAACCTCACAATATGTCTTTTAAGGTTGTCAGTGACTTATGAGCCATATTTTGAAAATTATTTTCCTAAATGACCTATGTGTTCTATAGAAAGTACAGGCGGATTTTACTATTGCTATCATATTTTGGGTTCCTCTAGTTCCTTATATGCTACAATTACAGATACCATGGATTTCCTACCACACATGAGTGATTACCTTCTGATTCTAGGTAATTTTGTTTGTTGTTGTTTTTAATAAAACTCTTGTTGCAAGAGAGAGCAGATTTCAGAAATACTTTGGAAAATTTCGGGTTATGTGCATACTTTGCAAGATTCCCAGTGGCCCCTGTACATCAAATATATACTGGGATGTTTGATTAAAGAGAATCTTCATTTGACTTTTTCTATAGCCTAGAACACTAGGTCATATTTACTGAGCAAGGATAAATTGTTGTAGCAAAACCATCCCATTTAGTGACTGAATAGAACTTTTAGGTAAATTGACCTCCACAAAGTCAGTGGCATTGCATATGCATTCTATAAATATTTTTTTGTGTTTATCATGCAATATGCCTTGTTATAAACATTCAGAATAACAAGAGTGAAACTTATCAAACACTAATATGATTTTTCAAAATCCCGAGACTAAATTGAATCACAATGTTGTCATTTACAAACTCTCTTCCACTTCTGATTTAATAACCACCTAAGTTTATAGTAATTACATATTTATGTCTACAACTATAAATGAAGTCTGGGAGTCAGGCATGACACTACCTCACCCACAGTTAAATCCCCAATATCCAACAGAGTACTGATTCACATAAGATAGATGCTCAAGAACACACTTTTGAATAAAAAACAGACTCAAAGAGTAAAATTGAATCAAATGTGATTTTTGTTCCACTTTGGGGTTAAAGGACAGAGATGAGTCTAGATAATAAAATAAATTAATTAATATAGAATCAAGATTTTTCATTTTAATCCTTTATATCTAATCAACTTCTTGCCTTAATATCCCTGTGATTTGTTGTTAATTTTCTATGATAAGTTCAGTAGGTTCTATGTGTCTCTATCTAAGTATATATAATGTTCTCATTAAGTCAAGTGATGTCCTCATAGTTATGTTCTGTCTTAAAATATTTCAAATCCATTATTAAATTAGCTGTCCAGAGGATGTTTATACTATATGTGCTTGAATTTAGTTACAGCAAGAGAGTGAATCATAGTAGTGTTAATGCAATTGAAAACCCTGAGGCACACAAGTCAAATGGTACTATATATATAGTAATTTTAATTTTATATTGAAACATGCACTCATGTTTCTAAAATATAGTAAATTATTTAGCTACTAATCTTATACTAAACTTTTAGTGTTATTTCTGATGTTCTTCCTAATAAGAAAATAAAGAGTTCAAAAATTATTTAGATTATTTTCAACTCAATCGTCTTCCTGTTCTAAGTTAAGATATGGAGCTAACCTCCCATTTCACTAGTTTATATTACAGTTATAATCTAATAATGCAATATTGTATGTCTTCTATCAGGGAAATAATTAGAATTAGGCTGAGAAGACAAACAAAAATATAATTTCTAGATTATCTCTATCTCAAGTTTATTTTTGGATGAGATTAGTTATGAAAGGTCAAGACACAGAAGAGGGGAGAAAATAACACTGAATGTTGAATGAATCAGAATGATAAAGCCAGAAAATGATGTTTCTGCCTACCCTTGATTACCTGCTAACCCCGAGGATATGTTTGAGACTGAAGTGCAAATCAACTACAATTTGGATAATTTTCAGTTTATACTGTTTTAGAACAGAAAAAAGAAGGGGGCTCTATTTCTAAGTAGAGTCTAGAAAGCTGCAAGCGACTATTACCCATTATCTGCCAAAGAGAAAGGCCAAATAACCTACAAAATTATTCTACTTTTTGAGGTTGTAAGGTAACCAAAGGTACTGAACTCCAAAAGGTGACAAGCCCTTCTGAAGAGACTTGGAACAGATGAACTCTTTAATCTTTGGCAGAGATGGAAAAAGAAGGTGACTGCTTTATTAAGTAGTTGGAACAAAATATCTGAAATTATTGATTAATTCTTAAATATCAAATATGGTCTAGTGTGACAGAAAAGGAGCCATAGAAGTTTGCAACACGAAGTTGAATTAACACTCATTTCCAAGCTCCTTTACACTGGCCTCTAGATATGAATTTGCACACATCTTCTAGATCCTTCTGTCATACAAAGAAAAGAATTAAGCTGCTGTAGGAGAGCCAGGAAATCTGTCAATCCTTATGCCCCAGATAAAGATCCTTGGCTTCTAGTTGGTAGGAATAAAAGCACAGGTCTCTGCCTTGGGGGAGGTACAGAAAATCTGCTTGGGCTGAGAATCTGCATTAATATGAGACAGGGGACTGCTTCCACTGGACAAGGAGCAGGATCTGTGCTATTATAAGGCAGAGACTTCTCTAAAGTCCTTAGAAAAGTACTAGTAAAACAAATCCAGAAACATATAAAAAAAGTTTGTTATGTCTAAATTGTAATTTTTCCGGGAATGCTAAGGTTACTCAATACATAAAAATTAATCAATATAATTTCTCATGTCAAGAAGCTAAAATAACAGATTCATATATGCATCTCAATAGCTTTAGAAAATAATTTGGCAATATTTAAAATCTATTCATGACTTAGGGGATGCTGAGGTGGCTCAGTTGGTTAAGCATCTAACTATTGATTTTGGCTCAGATCATGATCTGTGTGCTGTGAAATTGAACCCCATGTTGGGGTTCTTGCTGGACATGAAGCCTGAATAAGATTCTCTCTCTTCCTCTCTATCTGCCCCTCCCTACTGGCCCCACCTCTCTCTCATAAATGAGTAAGTAAGTAAGTAAGTAAGTAAGTAAATAAATAAATAAATAAAATGTATTCATGATTTAAAAGAAAGAGTAGAAATAGAAAAGAATAGGGACGCCTGGATGGCTCTGTAGATTAAGCATCTGCCTTTGGCTCAGGTTGTGATCCCACCCAGAGTCCTGGGATTGAACATTGCATCACGCTCCCTGCTTCTCAGGGAGTCTGTTTCTCCCTCTCGTTCTGCCTGTGCTCTCTCTCTCTCTCTGTGTGTCACATAAATAAATAAAATCTTTTAAAAGTTGTGTCATTATGGGGAAAGGATTTCCTTTCCTTCAAATGATCCAAATATTAGACATTCATTATGTGTGGAAAAAAAAATATACCTCTACTTTTACCTCATACCACATACAAAAATTAACTTGGACAGGCCCATAAACCTACATGTAAGAACAAAACTAACTTCAAGAAAAAATTCCAGGGATGTATCTTTGTGACATCTGACTAGATAAAGTTTTCTCATCTAGGCACTAAAAATCACAAATTATAAAAGAAAAAAAAATTGAACTTTATCAAAATTAAAAATTTCTGCACTTTAAAATGCCTTGCTTAGTGTTAACAAGTTGGATAACATCAGATGAAATGGGCAGATTCCTAGGAAAAACAATCTACCAAGATTGAATCATGAAGAAATAGAAATTCTGAGGAGACCAGTAACTAATAAGGAGACTTGAATTAGTAATCAAAAGTCTCCAAAAAAAGAAAAGCTCAGGACCAGGTGGCTTCACTGGAGAATTCTACAAAACATTTAAAGAAGACCTGACACCATTCTTCTTGAAATTCTTTTCAAAAAATTGAAGGAGAGGAAACACAAACTCATTCTATGTGGACATTATGTGATACCAAAGTCAAATAAAGACACTACAAGGAAACTATAGACAAATATTCCCAGTGGGTATTAATTAAAAAAAAAGAAAGAAAGAAAAAGCAACAACAAAATACTAGCAGCAAACAGGTGTTCAACAACATATTAAAAGAATTAACTGCCATGACCAAGTGGGATTTATTTCTGGAACACAAAGCTGGTTCAACAAATGAAAATCAATCAATGTAATATATGATGAAGAGAAAAACACTCAAACACATGATCATCTAAGCAGATTAAGAAAAGCATTGACAAGATTGAACAACTTTTCATTATAAAACAATATACTAGAAATAGAAGGAAACTACCTCAACATAGTAAAGACCCCATATGCAAAATTCACAACTAATATCATACTCAGTTGTGAAAGACTGAAACCTTTCTGTCTAAGATCAGGAACAAGAAAAGCATGCTCACTTTCACAACTTCTATTTAACATAGGAATAGAGAAATTGGGGGAGAAAAAAAATGAAAGGCATCCAAAATAGAAAAGAAGAAGTAAAAATATCTCCCTTCACAGATGATATGATCATTTATATCTATCTATCTATAGATAGATAGATATCCCAAAGAATACACACAACACACACACTGTTAGAACTAATAAAAAAATTAGCAAAGTTGCAGGATCCAAAGCAGCACACAGAAATCAGTTAATCAACACACAGAAATCAGTTGCACTTCTATACACTAACGAAGAATAATACAAGAGGGATTAAGAAAACATTTTCATTTACAATTAAAAAAAAAAAACACTTAGGAACAAACTTAACCAAAGAGGCAAAAATAAAAATAGTACTGAAAGAAATTAAAGAAGACATCAGTAAAAGAAAATACGTTCTGTTTTCAGATCAGATGACACAGATGTCAATACTATCCAGAGCAATCTACCCATTCAGTGCACTCTCTATCAAAATCCCCATGATGTTTTTTGCAGAGGTAGAAATGTCCATTATAGTATTCATGTGGAATCTCAAGAAACCCCAAATAACCAAAACAATCTTGAAAAAGAACAAAGTTGGAAGTCTCATACTTCCTGATTTCAAGCTTACTATAAAACTTTAGTAACCAACACAAAGTGATGTTGGCATAAAGACAGACCTATAGGCCAATGAAATAGAACAGAGGGGCCAGAAATAATCCTTGCATATATGATTAAATCATTTTTGACAAGGGTGGCAAGAGCACTTACTGGGGAAAGGAAACTCTTAATCCAATGGTTTGAGGAATACAGAATATTTACATACAAAAGAATGGAGTTGGACTCTTACTTTATATCGTATACAAGAATTAACTCAAGATAGATCAAAGATCTAAATAACAAACCTGGAACCATAAAACCTTCAGGAAAAAAAAAACAACAACTTTGTGACATTGGATTTCTTTCACATGACACCAAAATTACAGGGAACAAAAGAAAAAGTAGAGAAATTGGACTATATCAAATTGAAACTTCTGTGCATCAAAGGACACAATCAATAGAGTGAAAATGCAACCAGAATAGGAGAAATATTTGCAAATTATATTTCTTATAAGGAGTTAATATATAGAATACATAGAACTCCTCCAACTCAACAATCAAAAAACAACTCAATCCAAAAAGTGATCAGAGCTTGAATAGATATTTCTTCAAAAAAGATATGTAAATAGTCAATAAGCACATTAAAGGATGTTCAAAATCACTCATAATTAGGAAAATGCAACTCAAACTACAATGAGATACCTCCTCACACCTCTTAGGATGACTACAATCAAAATAACAGAAAATAACTGGTGTTGGCAAGATTATAGAGAATCCAGAATGCTTGTGCACTATTGGTTAGATTATAAAATGGTGTAGCTGCCATTAAAAATAGTATGGCAGTTCCACAAAATATTAAAAATATGACCTAGCAATTCCACTGTGGATACATATTCAAAAGAATTGAAAACAGAGACATGAATGGGTATTTGTATACATATATTCATGGCAGCATTACTCCTAATAGCAAAAGGTGGAATGTTTATCTGTGGATGTCTAGCAGATAGCTAACTGAATGAATGAGTAAATAAAATGTAGCATATAGATACAATGGGATGTTTTTCAGCCTTAAAAAGGAGGGAAATTCTGACACATGATACAACATAGATGAACCTTGAGGACATTATGCTAAGTGAATAAAGTAAAAAAAATCACAAAGGAAAAAATACTGTATGATTCCTCTTATATGAGGTACCTAGTGTTGTCAAATTCTTAGAGACAGAAAGTAGAATGATAGCTGCTAGAAGCTAGGAAGGACAGGAAATGGTAAGTTGTATTTGATGGGTATAGAATTTTAATTTTTCAAGATATAAAAAGTTCTGGAGATAAAGAGTGGTGATAGTCATACTACTTAATGCCACTGAAATGTGCACTTAAAAATGATCATGATAGAAAATTATACAAGTATTTTTTCCCAATTAAAAATAATAATGAGTACAAAGTTATCTCTAAGAAAATTAAAGGGCATGTTAGAAAAAGACATTTATAAAACATCTGATAAAGGATTTGCAACCAGATTACATAAGAATCCTGCAGTCTAATTTTATGAAAATAAACAATCCAATTTCTAAAATGGAGAGAAAGTTTGAGTAGATACTTCACCAAAGAAGATATACAGATGGTAATTAAAAGAAAAGCTATTTAAAGCATTAGTCATTTGGAAATTGCAAGTTAAAATCACAATGGAGTATTATTACATGCATACAAAAATGTCTGTAAAGTAAATAAAGCAAAAAACCCACCCTGGCAATAACAAGTGTTGCCAAGGATGCAAAGCAATTGGAAATCCTATATCCTTGGTGAGAATTTAAATAGTCACATGGGAAGGTAGTTTGGCTGATTCTTACACAGTTAAAAGTTTACTTGTCATATGACCCCACTATCTTATGCCTAGAGATATAAAAATATATGTCCACATATAGGGCTATGTTTGTAAATGTTTACAGAAACTTTATTGAAAATTGTCCATCCTGGAATTGACAATACAGTGTCCTTCAATTAATGAATGGTTAAAGAGATTGTGGGACATCCATAAAATGGAATACCAATCAGCAATTAAAAGGAACAAATTACTGGTCCATGCAACAACATGGATGAATCTTAAAAGTGTTACATTTTATGAAGATCCAGATACAAAAGACTAGTATTACATGATTATGTTAATACAATAATTTAGAAAAGGTAATCTATAAGGACAAATATCACATCAGTGGCTTCTAAGGACTGAGGATGGTGTTGGGGGTTTGACTGAAAAGGAGCTTGAGGAAACTTTTGGGAATGATGGAAATCTTCAATTTCTTGATCATGGCAGTGCTTATATAACTGTGTCCTTTTGTTAAAACTCATTGAAATAAACATTGAGAGGCAAGGTGTATTTAACTAGTTGTAAATTATACATCAATGAACCATATTTTTTTAAAGTGTCCCAAAAACATGGGGAAAGGGGAGCTACTATGGAGAAAGGATTCTCTCTATTATAAGTGAGCTATCAGACCCCATGAAACAGTGAGATGACAGTGTGACCCTTTAAGAACACAGCTCTTGGGGTGCCTGGGTGGCTCAGTGGGTTAAAGCCTCTGCCTTCAGCTCAGGTCACGATCTCAGGGTCCTGGGATCAAGCCCCACATCGGGCTCTCTGCTCGGCATGGAGCCTGCTTCCCCCTCTCTCTCTCTGCTTGCCTCTCTGCCTACTTGCGATCTCTCTCTCTGTTAAATAAATAAATAAAATCTTTAAAAAAAAAAAACAAAAAAAAACACAGCTCTCAAGTCCAGAATCAGGCATTTAGATGCTAATACCTCCACTCCAAGCAATGCGACTGACCTTGGACAAGTTGCTGACTTGTTCTTCTGTGAAATAGGGATAATAGTAGTGCTTTTTTTTTTTTTTTTTTAAGATTTTATTTTAGAGAGAGAGAGAGTACACAAGTGGGGGGAAGGGAAAAAGGAGAGGGAGAAACAGACTCCTTGCTGAATGGGGATCTGCCCTACTGGCTCCCTGAGATCATGACCAGAACTGAAGGCAACTGCTTAACCAACTGAGCCAATGGTGCCTTCTTCATATGATTGTTATGAAGAACAAACTAACATGACACTTAGAGCTGTACCTGACATATTGGAAGCACTACATAAGTTGTTTAATAAAAATATTATGTACTATAATGAATCATCAATTCATAAATACATCCATTAATTTATTGGATAAGAGAATACAAATCAAAGGCCACCCAAAATATTGGGACTTTTAAAAATAATGGTTTGTTTTCAGAGTAGAAGGAAACCTGTTCAATTTTTTTTCTTTTGACAACCATATGTTTTTAAGGACTCTGATGCATATTTGAGTTACCCAGTACATTTTGATAACATTATTACTTACAGATGATGTGGTTTTGATTAAAACAATAAACAGAAATGTGGTCAGCTAGTCATTAAGCCAATATTTACTCTTCTTTCCTAGGAGTTTGGCATATTGCTATATTTTGGGGATACAAAGATGTGTGAGGTTCCAACACTGATTGTAATATGTTATACTCTAGTGGAAGAAAGATAGGTACACAAAAGTTCTGGAGGATAAAACACAGCATACACCATGAAATGGGAGCTCTGGCAGGTCCTGAGATTAAGACAGAAGAGGAAAAGAAACAGTAGGCTATAAGTTAAAGGGTTTAGGCTTGCTGGTCACACTAGGCGTTGGGTTAACTCTGACTTCTGCCTGAGTGACCTTGAGGCACTAATTTAATTCTTTAAGCCATGCATTCTTTATCTTAAAACATGGAATGTAACGGTAAGTATATCACAGGGTTGTTGTGAGGATGAAATAAAAATAATACATGTGAAGTGCTTAGTAAGTGGTTAAAACTAGCTTTCAATAAATGCTAACTGTATTATTGGTATTAGTGTTAATCCTTAGTTCTACCTACTTTACACATCATGCCATCACTATGCCAGAGGTCCTTACTATTTACAAGTATTTTTACGTGTGTGTGTGTGTGTGTGTGTTTGTTTTCTTTCTGCATCCCTAGTAGTTATCCACGTTAGAATGGTAAATTTTACTGTCCTCAATTTATAGATAAGAAAAACAGGATGTTGGTCTATACTGAGATAAAGATTTTTCTCATGAAAGCTTATATTCATTTCTCTATATCAGACTGAAAAGATTTTCTTAATTTTTACTATGATGTTGTACTCATAAATTTTCCTTGATCCACTCTGCAGTGTTGCCTAAAACATTCATGTATTCTCTCGCTCTCTCTGTCTCTCTCTCTCTCTCACACACACACACACACACACACACACACACACACACTCATGCTTATAAGACCCCCGTTTATTTTCAATCTATTACATAGCCTGTGGTTCTTTAATATAGCTTTTGATTAATTTGAACTCCTTTTATTCTGGCAAAGTCCATTTTTCCAGTTCTTTATACTTTTAATTGGGTATGTTTCATTACATTAAAAATATTTCTGTCAGAAATAACAAGAACAAAAATAGCAAAATAACTTTGAGCTGTAAACTTGAGGCTTTATACCCAAGTCTATTTCTAAGGGCGTAAAGATAAAAGAAATACTTCATAATAACAAGAAACATTCTGTTACTGATTTATCATGCTTATTTGCTTTTTAAAAAGAATCTTTTATTTTTTTAAATAAAATATCCATACTCCTCAACTAATGAGAAAGGAAAGACAAGTATTATGCAATATTATTTCTTAGATACCTGGCAGAGAAGAATACGGTACACATGAAAAATCAGCAGAAAGGAGAGTAGGTGAAATATGACATGAGATTAAGCTTTATAAGTTTCTAAGTTTATAAGACATAGACTTGAAGATACTGTTCATAAAAATTCCCTGAGTAAGTCAGTCTAGTTAATTTAATCAACTCTTTACACATATAGAGACTTCAGCTACCAGCTGTTAAAGTTGAATTTAGGATTTTGACTTCTTGCAAATAATTTTGAAAAAAAAAAAAAAGAAGAAAGTCAAAGTAGCATACAGCAAAAAATAAGCATAAAAATAGTAAAATAATTGGTCACTTTGATAATAAATTTCTGTCATCAAAACTGTAGGTAAGGTATACAGTTAAGTAATTATCACATCTGAAATCCAGATATTCTGCCAGTAGGAAAAATATTTGTTGGGAGTGAAAAAAATAACTCCATGTGTTGTTCATCAATCATCTAGTTAGCTTCCTGCTGGTAGTTGTGTAGAGCTATTACTGTTGTGAATATTTTACCTGTGAAATCAGGGAGAAAAGATAATTAAACACATATTAACCAGACCTAGGGGTTTGCATGTAGCAATCTATTAATCAATATTGATTGAATATTATAATAAGCATCATGAAGGAGATGGGTTTTAGCTATGTCTTGAAATATGAATAATGTGGGGATTGCAAGAAAGCAATAGGGTGACAAAAGGATACAGGAGAAGAAATTTCAGCCAGAGGAAATAATAACATTTCCATAGTTTTCTTTTCCACTGTAAAAAACTGTACATCTATTCATTTTTTCAAAATCAAAGAACTGAATTCATAGGTCGTCTTTTCTCCTTCTATCAAATGTCATAAATATGAGATATCTTAATATATAATTTTGAAGAGTTATTTGTTAAATGTGACTTAATCTTAAAATAGCATTCAACAATATTCACTTAATCATACATTCTCTTAGTTCAAAATTCCCAGCTACTTCTCACTTCCCACTTCCATTCCCTTAGTCCAAGCTTTCCTTGATTCAGCCAGTATTTCTACGTACCTATTATGTGCCTGGCACTGTGCTGGAAATATAAGGATGAGTAAAACATGACATGAATTCCTGATTTCAGGAAGCTTCCAGTCTAATGGTGGAGACAGAAATTAATCAAATGGTTCTATAAATGAATGTAAATCCGTACCTGAGTTTAGTGCTGGAATAAAAGGTACATGGTGTGTTAGAGCATATGGAAGGGGATATTGGCCAGGTCAGGGATGTCAGGGCTTCTCTGAGGAACTGACAATTGAATTTCAATCTGAAGAATGAGTAGAGTTTAACTAGAAAGAGAAATGCATTGCATATGGAAGGCAAATCCTATGCAAATGACTGTGCTGAGAAGACATTCGGCAAGAAGGAATATCTTAAGGATGCCAGCATGGTTTGATTAGATAGAGCAAGGAGGAATTTGGTGCCAGGTGAGGTTGGTTATTTCCCTGCAGAATTATTGCTGGACACCCTTTAGTTCAGCATAATATCAGCTTCTGTCCAATCCAGTCCTGCCGTCTTTTACCAATAAATATTATCATATCACTCCCATAGTAGGTGCCTCCTGGCATCCCCCATGGAGACGCTTTGTACTTAGGCACAATGTGGATCTTACCATTACCAGAACATGTTCTGCCTTTAAATGGCCTCTAAATTTGACACCCGTTCTTGATCCTGGAATTCCATTTTCCTGGACCGTCCTACTACCACCCTGGTGATCTAGTTCTCTCCTCAGTAGATGTCAAATGTCACTTTAGAGAACTGAGCCCTTAGGAAAACCCCAGCAGGAAGTATTTCCTCTCTGTGCTTGCATCACTTCACCTGCCTGCCCTCTGTTTTCATAGCATTCTTGGAGACAGTGAGCTCTCAGAGTAAGGGATTTCTTCTCAGGCTTTTGTGTACAATAATAAGTTTCTGAAAAGTCCCAGTACTGAGTAAATGCTTTTTGTGTTTTTATTTTTGGTGTTTTTTTGTTTGTTTGTTTTTTTGGTCAAATTTAAAAATCATGTCAGTCCTTCAGGCCTCATTCCGGTCATTTAGAAAGAATGATTTTGCCTGACTCAAATCAGTTAATTTTAAACTGACTAATTTTAAGGGTAGCTTGCTTTTTTATTATTAATTATTATAAGGACTGAAAGGTTAACACTTTCTGTGTATACCCAGATGGAACGTTCACTTCTCATATCTACTTTTTGTCTTTAAATTTGAGATGAAGAAATATTTTTCTTACCATTAAAACATAACCTTGAACAATTTACTTAATCTCTCCATGCCTCAGTTTTCTTATTTTTACAATGAGAAAGCAAGAGTTTCTACTTCCTTGCGTTATATTGAAAATTAACTAGTTAACATTCTCCAAGTGCTTTAACATATCTGGGACAAAGTAATTCCCTCTAGCTGTGTTTGTCAAATGAACAAACAAACACACATGCAAATAAATCATTCACTGGCAGTATTTCTGAGCAATTTTTGTGAGTTGTAAGGAGGACAAAGGTAAATCCATTCTAAATGTGCTGATTATGCTTTGATATATCACTTTTATAACTACCCATACTTAATTCAATATAATTACAGAAACACTACCCCTTTCCCCAGGAAGACTGTATGATTTCAGAACAGAGAGAAACTCTGTGTCTTCATATTCCTCTATGAGTCCATTGTACTGTTGGACCTGGTGATGAGTTAGGTATTTTCCTTGATACTTACTACCACTTTGCACCATTGTTTCTTGCTTTTGCTGGGGGAAAAAAAAAAAAAAAGTTTCAAAGCTCATGCCATCAAAGTATACCATACTCCCTTTCTTTTATTATCATTATTTGTAGCACCCTGACCATTCTTTCCTAGCCATTTAATATTGTAACCTTTGGTTTATTATCACTATCTCCAAAGCTATTGCTGTTGTAATTCTTCAGATTTACCCATATAGGTGATTCTCTCAATTCCCTGGCTTCATGGTTCCTTGATTCTCATGACTTCACAAATGTATCATTTGTCCTACTTCAGCCCCCATGATCCGATCCTGGTTTTAACTGAGACGTCATACTGGCCGCAACTGTCACCTTTCCAAATTTCAATCTCTAGCACAGTGCTCCTGTCCTTCCTGGGCTCCCTCTGGCCACCCAGCTCCAGGACTTTGTCTACACACGTCTGACTTGTACCTTACTGATTTTGCTACCTTTTCACTCTCTCCCTCTCTGGCCTTATTTCTTACTTTCCTCTTTTACCAGCCAGGGCTACTGGTCTATCATTTATTAAAATGACTCAACTGCCTTGATTACTCTCCATTCATTTTACTTACCTGGCAAAATCCAAACCTTGATTCAATCAAAGTCAACACCAATCTCATGCTCACTCTTTTACAACTAAACAAATTTAGAGGAAAACATTGACTGGTTTTACTTCAAATTTATGACCACAATATTCAAGAAGAGAACCAGAAACCATACTATATTTCTTACCTTTTATTCTGCCATTTTCCTAAATAGCCATACTGTGTCCTTATTTCTCAAATTTCCCACATCTTTTTCCTTCCTTTTTTTTTTTTAAGGTTTTATTTATTTATTTGACACAGAGAGAGAAATCACAAGTAGGCAGAGAGGCAGACAGAGAGAGAGGGGAAGCAGGCTCCCTCCTGAGCAGAGAGCCCCATGTGGGGTCGATCCCAGGACTTTGAGATCATGACCTGAGCCAAGGGCAGAGGCTTAACCCACTGAGCCACCCAGGTGCCCCTCTTTTTCCTTTCATTCTCAGCAAGATTATTAGTTGCTCCTTCTAATTTCATTGAGAAAATATGAATAATGAGGAAACTTACACATTTCCTCATTAGAGCCAGTTTCCTATCAGCAGGTACATCTTATTCTGTTTCTTTTTAGTTTGTTTGTGTCATCATAAGGCCAGTCTGTCTGCCTGTGCATTAAATTTCATCCCCCTTCACATATACAGAAACACCACTTGTTATGGGTTGAACCCCCCCCCATTCATACATTGAAGTCCTAATCCCCAGTACCTCAGAATATAACTATATTTGGAGATAAGATTTTTAAAGAAGTGATTAAATTAAAATAGATTATTTGGGTTGGGTCCTAATCCAATATGACTGTGTTCCCAAGAAGGAATTGCCTGCCTTGTGCACTCAAAGACTGAGAAGCAACCTTGTAAGGACACACAGCAAGAAGGCAGCCATCTGCAAGCCAACACCTTGACAGCCAATCTGTCAACACCTTGATCTAGTCTCCAAGGCTACAGAAAAATTAATAATAATAATTTCTGTTGCTTAAATCACCCAGTCTGTGGTGTTTCTTATGACAGCACTAGCAACTAATTTACCACTTAATACAGTCTCATCATCTTGTCTTCAAGACCAGTTGTTTCTTTCTCAATAGAAATTTCCCAGCAGTACACAAATATATGTTTATTTCTTCCATCTCAAAGAGAAAATCTTATTTGTACCACACATTCTCCTCCACTTTTTGCCACATTTGTTTCCCTTGTACTGTACAATCCTGTCTTAATTTTTATTCTTTCTTTCTTGAACATAATTCAACCAGGCTCCATGTTGCGGTAATATTCAATAATTATTTGTTATACTCCTTGACCTGCAGATAGCATTTAATAGGAAGTCACTGCCTCCCCCTTTCTGTGACATTTTCTGCATTTTGTTTAGGACTTTGCTTCCTCTTGATTTTCCCCCTATCTAGCAGATTCTTCCTCACATTTTCAACTTCAAAAAACATTAGCATATTCTAGAACCCCCTTCTTGAGACTCTTTGTCTACACTATCTGATCCATTTGATCCAGTCTCATGCTTTTAGATAACACTTGAAGATCGTCAAATGTTTTTTTTAAAGATTTATTTGAGAGAGAGAGAGAAAGAGAGCGAGAGCACAGGGAGGTGCAGAGGGAGAGGGAGTGAGGAACCTCAGCAGACTCTCCACTGAGAATGGAGCCTGAGGCAGGGCTCAATCCTACAACCCTGAGATCATGACCTGAGCTGAGACCAAGAGTCAGATGTTTGACTGTGCCACCCAGGGGCCCCCGAAGACACTCAAATTTTTATCTCCAGACCAGTTATTCCCACTTAATTCCAGAATCATATATGTCAAAATACCTATACTTGGCTAACTAATATGTTTCTCAAATTCAGCATGTCCAAATAGAACTCTCTTTTAACTTGCTCTTTTTGGTCTTCTCATAATACTACATGACGACTCTATTCTTCCACCAAAAACAAACAAAAATCCTTATTGTTGTACATGAGTCCTAAGAATTCTTACTCCCTTTATCAAATTTGTCAGCAACTCTTATCAGCTATACTTCCCCAAACTCCAGAATCCATCCGTTCTATCTCTGTCTCCCTCTTCCAATTCAGTATCTTGGTTGGATTGCCCCAATATCATCTTGCATCCTGCTCTACTTCATTCTCAACACCACAGGTAAGGACAACTTCTTTCTTTCCTTCCTTTTAATTTTTTTTGTTATTATCAAATATTTTATTTAACTCATTAATTAATGAAGAAATCAGTAAGATGTTAAAACTGGTTCAAAGAAAAATTTCAAGCACAGACATATATATAGGCATATAAAACTGCTAAAATTAATTGCTAATAGATAAAAATTGGTTAATAACTTAAAACATAATGTTTGAAATGATCTTTTCTACAGAATAGAAATGAATTATATCTCTACAGGATGCAATTTACTTGTATTGCTATGAATGAGAATCTTTTGAGAAATATCAGTTTTCTTTTTCTTTTTTTTTTAAGATTTTATTTATTTATTTGACAATGAGAAAAAGAGAATACAAGCAGGGGGAACAGCAGGGAGAGGAAGAAGCCGGCTTTTGCTGAGCAGAGAGCCCAACATGGAACTAAATCCCAGGACCATGGGATCATGACCTAACTAAAGACAGACACTTAACCGACTTAGCCACCCAGGTTCCCTAAGAAATGTTAGTTTTCTACAACATAATTTCTACCCTTACAGAGTTATAAGATGATCATAGAAAGACAGTCAAATCTGTATAACACTGTAATATCAGATAATTCCTGAAGGGAACCCTTAACACTCTTTAAAAGGATAATCATCTCTTTTGTTTACTTACAAATATTTGAATTTTTTCTTGACAACTATAACATTGATTATATGACTATTATATTTTTTCTGTATAATGTCCC
Organism: Lontra canadensis; assembly: GCF_010015895.1. Taxonomy (NCBI): domain Eukaryota; kingdom Metazoa; phylum Chordata; class Mammalia; order Carnivora; family Mustelidae; genus Lontra; species Lontra canadensis. The sequence continues at coordinate 14,126,218 of NW_022631005.1, forward strand.
TGTAGAAAATTACTTTGTTTTTTAATTTGAGTACAGTTGATACACAATGTTACATTAGTTTCAGGTTTACAGCTTAGTGATTTGGCAAATTTATACTTTATGCTATATTCACCACAAATGTAGTTACCTTCTGTCTCCTTAATTTACTATTACAATATCATTGACCATATTCCTTATGTTCTGTTTTTGATTTCAATGAGTTACTCATTCCATAACCGAAAGGCTGTATCTCCCTCTCCCCTGTCCCCATTTTGCCCAATCCTGCCACTCACTCCCCTTTGGCAACCATCAGTTTTTTCTCTGTATTTTTAGGTCGGATTCTGCTTTTTTTAATTTATTCATTTTTTTAATATTCCACTTATGAGTGGAATCACATGGTATTTGTCTTTCTCAGTATAACTTACTCCATTTGTCATAAAACCCTCTAGGTCCATCCATGTTGTTTCAAACAGCACAATCTCATTCTTTTTTATGGTTGCATAATATTCCTCTGTGTGTGTTGGGGGGGTATATACCACATTTTTCTTATCCATTCATCTGTTTCTGAACACTTAATTTGCCTCTATGTCTTAGCAAATTTAAGTAATGCTACAATAAACATAGGGGTTCATGTATCTTTTAGAATTGGTGTCTGCATTTTCTTTGAGTAAATATACAATGGTGGAGTTATTGAATCATACATCTTTCTATAATGTAAGACAGATCACCTACAGCACTGCTCTAAACTCTTCAGTGGCTTCTCATCTAATCCAGGGAAAAAGCCAAAAGTCTTGCAAGATATCCCAGAATATTTCTTTCTCCTTTGGTCTCTTCCCTTGAACAGTCCAAACTCCTTTCACATCAGAACTTTTGAGCTTATTATGTCAGGAACTATTTCCTCCTAATATCTGTGGGGTTTCCTATCCCACCCTACTTTTACCATCAGATAAACCACAATTTTCTTTTCCCCTTTTCTCTTCCACTATATTTAACTCCATGCAAGTAGAGACTGTAGGCTTGTTTTGCCTACTGCTGTATCTTTATGCCTAAAACAGTGCCAACATGTGATAATTACCAGGTACAGTAAACATCTTGAATAAATAAGTAAAAAACCCTATTAATATGAATATGATAAACTCCCTTTTTTTGGTAATATTTTATGTAACTAATAAATAGCTTGTAAGTCCCTCTTTTACTGACAACACTTCCTCAACAGCACTGGTTGAATCATGCTTCCTGTGCTGGGCTTCATGACAAAGAGATGTGAAAACCCACTTGGGTATTCTGACCCATGGGCAAACTCCAGTTTTCTCAGAGAGTTAACACCCGATAGAGCAGCAGTTGACCAGTAGAGGATGGTTGCTGGTGGATAAATACTCCTGCTTCCATTCCATACACTCCTGAATCATATTCCTCACTGTGCTTCAGACTGTTCATGGCGTGATCAAACCACAGTTGCCCATGATGGTAACTTACTGGTAATGCAATCATGTATTCACTTTAGGATCTTTTTCTAAAATAAATTGCCTGCACTGAAACCCTTGTCTCAGGTTCTGCTTTCTGGACAGAGCCAAGGCTAATTCAATTTTCCTGTAAAACAATGTTCCAAAATATTCCCTGGTATATAATAGGCACTTTGTAAATATTTGCAGAATAAATGAATTGGAGAATCTATTATAAAGGCATGAACCGCTATTATACATTTTTAGATAAGTCTTATGAGATCAAGTTAGTCTTATTTATATCATCTTCTACTGCTTCATTTATAGCTGTATATCAAATACCAGAAACAAAATGTCCCAGGAGTCAATAATCTTTTTAATCCTTTTTAAAAAAATTGACTAAAAGGATCATGGAATATTTATAATCAAAGCTTTAGAATACTTTCTATTTTAATGGGAAAAATTACAGTATGAAAAATTTCATTAGTGTTTTTTAGTAAAACCTACTCCATTGGAGATGAATGACATTCTGCAGTTAAACTCTAAAATTCAAAACAAAAGTCTTAATGTGCACTTCAAGTAAATTCTCTTCCTTCAGAATGGTGTTTATAGTCACTGAATTTCTATAAGCTTCTCAATGGGTAAAATTTAAACCAAATAGTAGGAATGAGAAATAAATGACTTCATATATCTTGGCAAAAGTAAGGTAAAGGACCACAGTTAGAGTGGTTTATAGTGATTCTTATTCCACATTTATTTACTTGCCCCAGCAGTAAAAAGTTAACATCTTTATTCCCCAGAGTACTTCTGGGTGGTGGAAGCTGACATGAGGATCACTTCCTGGTTCTAGTTTGGTTAAGCTAGGCTTATACTATAGACATAGAAATTTAGTCAGAGTGATTCAGTGCACAGAGCAGACAGTGAATGACACTTCATACAACTGACTTCTTGCTAGGCTTGCAACTTCATCAGTGTCTCATAGACATCCTACTCCTACTATAAGTTTGTAAGATGTATGTGTAATAAGGGATGCACTTGGATTTGCCTTTCTGGTATTCAAATGAATTTTTGCAATAGCAGGTGTCTTCTTTTAGCTTATTGAGAGTGCTTGGGAATGGAAGACAGAAAAAATTTATTCCTTTGGATCCACAAAGGTAATGACTAAAGCCTCAGTTCAAATTCCCCACTGAAAATGTTACTGAATTTTTTCTGAACGTTTTTTGGTTTTTGTTTTGATGATAGTTCTATGATAAACTCTTCTAATATCTATGAAAATTTTAGCTCTTAGCATCTCATAGACTGAGTCCAAACAGGCAAAATAGGTAAGTACAAAAACTGGGCTAGTACATATTTTCAGTCATTTATTATTCCAAGTCTATGCATTATGTCTTGTCAGTCATGAAGATAAAATTAGGTGTTACAAGGGAACCAAACAACTTACAGAGTCAGGTCATTTTATTTTATGAGTGATTAAATAAATATTCTGTTGTAATGAAAAATGAAATAGCACATTTTTAAGTGTTTAGAAATATTTTATAACATATTGATAAAACAATAAGCTGCATTGTAGAACTCTTTCACTTTCAACACACTTTCCCATATATTAAAGCTTTTGAACTGTCTAGTAATCCCTTCACAAAGCTGAGACAAATGGATTTATGCCCATCACACACACTATAGAAGCAAGGCAGTTCAGACCTGTTAAGTTGCTCAAGGCACACAGTTAATAAGTGATTGACTCTAAGCTTAGACTCAGGTTATTTTTTAAATTATAAATAAACCAAATACTGAAATAATGAAAGGATAGCTGTTTTCTTAATGGAACACAGGCTTTGTTTTCCAAAAAAATTTAAAATGAAAATATAACATATCTTTATTCTCTCCTATCTGCTTCTTCCCTTTTCCCCCTAGAAGCTATCTTCCCCCTGTATTGAGCCAAGGGTCCTGGCTCACATGACTCTTTCTGGCCACACTGGTTTTGGTTTCATGGTGGCTGGGGTCTCTCCTGATCTTGGCTATCATTATGTTCTGGCAATCACCGATAATATCTTCAGTTCTTTTATAGTCTCTGCTCTCTCAGTTTAAACTTGCAACATCATTCAAATCCCAGCTCTTGGTTTCTTCTCATTTGCCAGCACTTTCAATTCCACTTGAGAATCAAACCGAAGTTAATTCAGTTTGCAGTATACCTCTAAACTTAGTTGTAGATGTTTTTTAATCTCTCTCCTGTTGCTGTGATGACTCCTCAGATATTCACAAGTGCTTAAATTATAGTCATGTTTCCTATAATGCTTTGCTCCCTTCAGTTTGGTCAAAATCTTCCTCTTTGGGAAGGAAATTTTATTTTCAAATTTTTCACATTTACTCCATAATATAGGTTGATTTTGTAATGCTTGTCCTTAGTCTTATACTTTCAGTTTTAATCATCCATCAGAAAGTTTAAGAAAAGATTTTTCTTTATCGTGTGCAATTAAAGAAAAAACATGAGTTTTAAGATAATTCTTCATTCAAGTGTACATCTACCCACCTGTGAGGAAAGTGCATAAAAAATTGACTATATGTAAGGTAGAAAAAAGAGCAGTGGACCAAGATACTCCAAGAGAAGAGTGAATAAAGAGCAGGGAAGAGACCGCAGTTAAACCCCCAATGTATTATCTCCCTTCATATATTCTTTTTCCCACTATTGTTTAGAAATGTATTTTATGTTGATTAGTAGTATAATAACTCTTACCTTCCTCTGTAAAGAAGTGTTTACTGAATGCTTGCAAATGCCGATGCTATGCTAGATATTTTTGGTTCCAACCTGAAGACCACATAATCTCTGTCTTCAAGATCTTCTCAATTTTATTAGAGGTAGCCACGTAAAAACATAACTAGAGTATAATACATAGAAAGCTATAAAAATAAATAGGATACTATGAACAGAGTGTTCAACTTAATCTAGAGAATTTCAGAAAAGCTTCATAGTGTTTGTCATTTGATATTGCATAAGAGAGATGAATAGGAATGTCAAAGGTATATCATTGTAAAATAAGAGAAATAATTACAGAGATTCCTGGACAAAGTCACTATTGTATGATCAGATTTCTGTGTACCCATAGGAATTGGTGCACTTCGTCAGGGACCTAACAGCTTTACTCCATGTTTAGAAATCTAAGAATCCGTAGTAAATCATTGAATAAATTACTCAAGGTAATCCAAACACATATTTTGACACTTTGTATTTCTCTCTCAGCATGAATTGATCATCTGGCTCTGTTACAGAAGGAACTGGTTAATTAGGTCAAACTGGCCATTGCATTAATTGGCTGGCCAAATCAATTTTTTATTAGATTGAATAATGAGTAGAAAATATCAAATTGCATGTTTTATCATAAAGGCAGGAATTTATTCTCAACTGTTATGTTTCTTATTTAAGATAGGCCTGTAGATGCTGAAAAACATGAAACATTTACATTTTTACATTGTACTTTCAATTGAGTTTTTATAAAGCTCCAACGTTAGTGAGGGATAGTCTTTGACTCCACTTTGCCAATGGAAAGATCAAGATATAATAGGGTTAAGTGACTGTTGATTGTAGTACTGCTAATAAATGTCATGTCTAGGACTTGAACTCAAGGACTTCTGACTCCAAATCAAATGTCCTTTTTCTCTAATTAATGCAGAGAAATGGAAGGTTGTATGGAGAAAATTTTAGATGCATCAATAATTAAAAGATATTCCAATTGTTATTTCACCACAGAAACATTTTCTTGCCTTAATGACTAGAACAGTGATAGTATTTATAGTTTTACGGTTGAGAGATAGTTAAGGCAGATGGATGACCTTACACAACATTATTGGAAGTAAGGTATTAAGAAAAATATGTGTCATCAATAATTATCATAAAGTTTCTCTAAAATTAGTTAAATACTTATAAGAATTTATGTGAGCTTTGCTATAATATTAGGGTGATATAAAATAATAAGGTCTATATTATTTATTTAACCTGTTGAACAAGAGTATTTATTAAAGTACCTAAAAAATGACTGGTACTATTAGAAATAGAAAAAAATGAAATATGAATTTTCTCTTTTTGAAATATTTTCTTTTCTTCCCTCTTTTCCCCCTTCATCCCTCTCCCTCCCTTCCTCACTCTCTCTCTTCTCTCTCTTTCTCCCTTCTTTGCTTCCTTCCTTCCTTCCTTCCTTCCTCCCATTCGTCTTTCTTTCTCTTTCTGCACAAACATTCATTGAATACTAGATTGGGCACTATTCCATGAACATGAATAACAAACAATGTCTAAAATATGGTCTATCTCCTGGCAAAGCTAACCGTCAAGTGATAGAGACAGGATTTTCCCTTATTCAACATTTAGAGAATTATATTCTGACCTCTGAGTTTCTAAATAGAATTGTACAGTCATGTAGAATATAGAAATTAGCTGATCAGTTTAATTTATTAAATGAATTTGAGCAGAACTCAAATCTCTGCAGATAAGTGATAGAAATAAACCTAATGGAACTATAATACCTGGAGATCACAGGCTGTCTAGCCATGTTCCAGACTCATGCATTGTGGAAGAATATTTCCATACAGAAATTCAAGCTAAGCACCACCAAATTACTGCCACCACCTGGTTTTCTAGAAATGTGGAAATTAAAGTGATTGTGTGAAATCTCCCAATCTTTAAAAATGGTAAATAAATAAGACTTTAAGAAAAGATCATATAGACAAAAGAAAATAATTTTGCAAACTGGTTTTTTTTTTTAAATTTGCATAAGATAGGAATTACAACATGTGATAACACTCTTTAACAAGAGCACAAATTTGATCAAAAGTGAATTTGTTTCTGGACTTAGGAAAATTGTGAGACTATAAATTGAGAAGTAAAACAATAAAAAGAAAAGCAAAGGGGAGGAAAAGGAGTTGAGGAGGGAAGGAAAGACAAAGATAAGGTAGGGGAGGAAAGGGAAATTATCTCTGTTCACACTCTTTGTGGGGGCTACATTTTCACTTTCAAATTTATGAAAAGAGGAAAAGGTTTGTGTTAATTTTTTTAAGGAATCAATTAAAGAAATACTCTCAACTTGAAATTTTCTTAGGAGTGGTTAACAGATGTTTCTCCAAGTTAGTGAGTTTACTTAAGTGTCAGAGGCTGGACATTTGTATATAAAATCTTTCCTTAGTCAAAAAAGAAGCAAATTAGAGGAATCTCTTACCCGTGTAAATATTTCAGACTATAATAAGCTCCATACTGCTGTGACATAAAATGCTTGGCCAGAACACATTAACTTGTTCTCTCTAATTTCAGTAAAAGTAGTTTTTTCCCTTTTGAGTTTGAAATAACAAATCACACTTAGCACAAAAATTCTCTAAATGTAAGAATCTTTTTAAACTCAGCCTCTTTAGCATGTGAGCTTCATTCTTAAGTAGTAAAATGACAGACTATTAACTTTGTTTTCCACTTCCTTTGAGTCATGACTTGACTTTCAAAACATTTTGGTCAAGTAGACTCAAAGTCTCCTTGCTGAAGAAACATTGAGGAATCCTGTACTTCTCTCGTTTTACAATTCCCCTTCAGGGCAGGGCACATACGAGTGACCCTGGCTTTTGACAAACCTTAGCTGAACAAAATGTAACAAGCCCTGTCTGTTTTGAGCAGAATTTTCTATTCTGACAGATACAGCTCAAGAGCATTTGATGTGTGCTTGCTGGTCATAGATAATGGTGCATCTTGGGACCATTGTCATTCCTGTCAATAAGAAGGCCTGGGGGGACATGTAACAAAGCTACCTTTTGATTCACCATTTTTCTTTCCTTCCCAGGACATTTGTAAGCCTGTGGTCAGCTAGGTCATTTTATTTTATCCTGATATGCCTTGATAATAGCATGATGTCTACAAAAAATTTGACAGGCCATCGATGTCTGTTTCTCTGACTCCTATGTTGTTTTTCAGTCCTTCTCAATGTCAAGCATACTTTGAAAGCTACTGATTATGTTGGTTGGGACTGTACTTGACAAGGCATCTATTCTTTGATAAAATTAAACTCATGGGGGTTGATCTTGGAATTTAAGGTAATTTTTCAAGCAACGCAAGAGACTGTTGCTTTACTTCTAACGCTCAGGAAATGTTTGAAAAACTGAATTCTTTTTACTTTAGATAAACTCTGTTTTTTGGTTTGAATTTTGAAGACTGGAACTAGAAGAAACTAGTAAGTGAAAAAAAGGACAAATTATTACTGTGTCCCATAAAGTGAGCTCTAATCTCCTATTTATTGAATTAGGAAACTCTGGTAAAATTATGGATAATAAAATGTGCGGTGATATCTACACATAAAAACAGGATTTTGCATATAGGTTAGTCTTAGACTGGCCATTGTTTTCTATTTTTAAAAACTAGTTGGGAGTATGTACATGAATATGTATTTGTGTGTATACATATGTATACATATATGTACATATATACATATATATTATCACACACAAATATGTATGTACACATATGTATTTGTTATATATATACATATATAAAATATATGTCATGAAATAAAACTATTGCATATGATGTGAATATCAAAGGGAATATGCAAATGTCATGATGGCAAGTCTTCAAAGATCATATTGTATCAGTGTTTTAGAAGGGTTTTCACATTTTGTTTCTTATCAGATTCTTTGGGTGCCACTTTCCCCATTTTACAGATAAGTAAACAAAGTCTTGGAAAATGTGTGGGTTTTCCCATTGACACATAAAAATTGACAGAGGTGAGAAATAAAACCAAGTACTTTGCATCAATTCCAAGATTCTTTCCATCACAACACAATAATGTGTAAAGTTCTTGGCATATAGTAAGAGCTCAATAAATGTCAGTTTGTGTTATCAGAATTATTTAGCATATATTGAGAAATTCCTGTAATTCACTGTATTATTTCACATCTCCTATTAAGAAGAAAATTTTTTCTTGAATATTATGAAAAACTATTCATATACAAAAAGCAGTTTTTAGAACAGTTCAATCAAGATATTTAAATATAGTTATTTACTACTTTAAAAAAATCAAATCTAAATAATTATTGGGTCCGAAATAAATATTTTGGGGGCACCTGGGTGGCTCAGTTGTTAAGTGTCTGCCTTCAGCTCGGGTCATGATCCCAGGGTCCTGGGACCAAGCCCTGCATTGGGCTCCCTGCTCCACAGGAAGCCTGCTTCTCTCTCTCTCCCACTCCCCCTACTTGTGTTTCCTCTCTCACTGTGTCTTTCTCTGTCAAATAAATAAAATCTTAAAAAAGAAAAAGAAAGAAATATTGTTTAAGTTCCTAATAGAGGAACAGTATATTACTGATAATGACTACAGATGCTAGTTGATTCTCAGTCTGCATATGGTATCGTAGCCTTTGGATAAGTAACAGGAAATTACACCTGGAGATGAAATATATTTTTTTAAAGATTTTATTTATTTGTTTATTTGAGAGAGAATGAGAGTGAGAGAGAGAGCATGAGAAGGGAGAAGGTCAGAGGGAGAAGCAGACTCCCCATTGAGCAAGCAGCCTGATGCAGGACTCAATCCCAGGACTCCAGGATCATGACCTGAGTTGTAGGCAGTTGCTTAACCAACTGAGCCACCCAGATGCACCTGAAATATATTTTTAAATTCCATCAAAAGGAATTTTATGTATCTCTTATCCAAATATGAGACACTTAGATTTCTTATGCTATTTTGTTTTGATCAAATCTACTGAACTTGTCAAATCATCATGTTCTATAGAAGGGTCCCCTTATGTCTTTGGCTGCATATACCTGAATGAGAGGAATCCATAGAAGAAGAATGGAGTAGACAGACTCTTGTTGAAAAATAGGTCATGATCCCACAAATTACTTTAAGTGCAACAAGTAGAATCCTCAGAATATCACTTTAGTAGTAGGGCAAAATTAGCCATGGACCAAAGGCTTCTCTGGCTTACCCAAAAAATTTAAAATGAAATCTCAGAAGGATCCAACATACTCCAAGAACTTTATCTGTGAACTTTTGTTCAAAAAAATTAATAGTATTTTCAAAAAATACAGTGAAGCTCAGTGACCAGCAAGGTAAAATTTAAAATGTGTGGGTTTATTTCATGAATGCAAGATAGATTTAAAATTCAAAATCAAATAAATTATATTTTAACAGATTAAAATAAAAGTATGTGATTATCTTAATAGCTGTGGAAAAGGCATTTGACAAAATTCAGCCCCTGTTCAAGTTCAACTTAAAAATTTGTCATATTTGTAAAGTTTTTTTTTTTTTTTTAAGATTTAATTTATTTATTTGAGGGAGAGCATGCACAAGCAGTGGGGAGGGACAGAGAAGAAGCAGAGCATCTCTTGAGCAGGAAGCCACTGAGTAAAGAGCCTTAATCCCAAGACCTGACCCAAAGGCAGATGCTTAACTGCCACCCAGGTGCCCCTAAAAATGTATTATATTTTATATACTAATAACATATTTGATATTGAAAACTAATGACTTCAGTAGTGTGAAAAATATTCAATACTTAGGGATAAACTTAACAAAATACATGAAAGACCTATACACTGAAAATTATATAAAGTTTGTAGGAGAATGTAAATGAAGCCCAAGTAGAGAAAGATACAAGGTTTATGCATCAGAAGAATCACCGTTATTATGATGTCAATGATCTATAGATTTAACGGATCTATATATGTAATTTTTTCATATATTCAACATAATCCCTGTCATTTCCCATCAGTTTTCTTTTCTTTTCTTTTTTTTTTGATAATCATTGATAAGGTGATTTTAAAAGGCAAAGAATATACCATATGCAACATAATTACATTAACTTTGGGAAAAAAAAAACAAAATTGGAGATATTAGAATAATTGATTTTAGGACATATTATAAGCTTACAATAGTTAAGAGAGTGTGGTATTGACAAGGATAGACATATAGGTCAATGAAATAATATAGTTCTATACATAGGTGCTCAGTTGATTTTCAATATTGATATAAAGATAATTCACTGGGAGAAATTTAATATAATTGATGTTTATCCTGAACTTAATCTGTTTCAGTTTTCAGATCCAGACTAATCCCCCCATCAATTCCAAGACTTTCTGGAAAACTGCAAACCGAGAAAACTATTCTATGAGTACTGCCTTTTGCAACTCTTAAATTTGACTTTCTCCTACTCTGCTAAGGCATTTACTATTTTTCACTCTCTCTGTCATGAGCTATTTTGGGTTAAATGGTTAAAAGATATCTCTTAGCTTAGACAAATTCAAGTTTTCAGTCCTCTTTCTTGTTCTCCTGGTAGTTTGGAGGTGAGTTTTGAAAGAAGGAAAGGGAAGAAAAAGACATTTCTAATATATTGAGATTTATTTTTATTCCTGGTCCTACTTTGTCTCTGAATTCCACACAGTAATTCAATTTAGAAGTTAAATATTTTTATCTGTATATTGGAAGAAGATATCAGGGTATTTTTATACTCTTCAGAGCTGAACTGCTTTGGATTTCTCCAAATCATCACATATTCTATTTCTACTTTTTTTTTTTTTTTTAAATAATCACTACAATAGTCAGGGCTTATTGAGCACTTATAGTGTCCCAGGCAATGGTCTATGAACTTTTAACACACATTAACTCTTATGTTATTTGAAGGTGTATAATATTATCGCAGCTTAACTGTTAAAATTAAAGAAAACTGAGCTTAAAGAAAAAAAAAGCTTAAGTAGCTTGAGCAAGGTAATACAGTTTGTAAACAATGACACTATAATATAAGCCCACGTAATTTATCTTTAGACTCTGCATCTTTTAACTACTATTCTATACAATATGGTAGAAATGAAGTAAGATATAATCACCAATACACACACATACACACACACAGAATCCAATTTTAAATGTGTTTTCTCTTTTTTCTTCTCTGACATCCTACTTAGAAATCCAAGTTAGAATTTACAGGAAACTGGGGGAAAAACAAGACTTAACAACATTTGAGTGAATTATATTCACATAACATGAATATTAATCTTGTTTCATTAGAATGTGCAAATATCATGAGAACCATGAACTCTGATGGAACACTGAGTAGACAAGCTATAGGGTATCAGATAAATTTGCTGATGACAAGAGGACAACCTGCATTTCTCCAGATAATCTTGGTTGATTAGGCTAGAATATAGTCCTGATGTTTCCAGCAGAGACTTCTTTCCTTCCTTCCTCTCTCTTTCCCTCCCTCTTTCCTTTCCTTTTCCTTCCTTCATGCATGATTGGTTTCCAGAAAATGTTATGAATAAATTTATAAAATAACCACAGTCTTTGACCTCATGAAGCTGTGTGGTGTGAGAAGGTAAGCAGTATACACTTGATTATGTAATTAATTAAGTGGTGTACCTATCTTACAAAGGGAAAGTACAGGTACTATGAGAGTATATCTTGTCAGCTCGCCCAGTTTTGACCAGGGAAGGTCTGCCTGAGAAAGTGACACATAAACCAAAAATGAAGGGTGAGATTGTGGGTTTGTGAAAAATTTCCAGTCTTTACAACCTAAGTCAAGTAAAGTCTTTTAAAGAGACTTTATGTCCTTTCACAGAGTTTCAGGGGAAAAAGAAAATGAATTAGCATTATAGCATCATTTGTGAAAGCTTTCATATACTTTAGGAAAACAGTTTAACCTTTCTGAGACTTGGTTGCCTCATCTGTAATTGCTTTTAACAAAATTTTCAGCACATGTTTGCTGAGAGGATGAAATAAGATAGCCTTTCAAAGAGAAGAGGACAGTGCCAACCACATAGCAGGAATGTACAATTGTTTATTTCTTGTTCTGATTTAGAAATTCAATCATTTTTTAATCTAACATAAGGACTTGTCATCTCAGTCAACAGTGGTGCAAATTAACTGTTAACTACACCCAAACTACCAGAATAGCAGCCCTGTTAAACAACCAATCCCCACACAGACCCACAATAGTGGGCCTATTTCTTTATAATCAGTTTGCTCATTTTTGTGCTAGCAGGGTTGTTCTTTTCCCTCCTCTTTAAACAGAAAGAAGAGAATAGTGAACTTGGGAAAGAATAATAGAGATTGGGAAAATCCAGAAGTCAGGGTATGTAAACCAACCCTGTTTCTTCTCATTGTGTGGTGCCATAAGTCTCAGGACAGCCTTCCTCACCAATTTAGGCTTTTACTCTGGAGCCTTAAGCCCCCATATGTCTTTCAAGTAAGCCTGGTCTTCTTGGAACGGAGGTTCAGGTTGCCCTATATTTTTCTAAGCTTCTCACATCTTTTATTTATCAGGTACATTCTAGGGTTATCTCGTTTGTCTCCCAGTTCTTTCTTCCATGTAATTCTTGTGACCCCACACAATGTTTACCTCTACTCCCATGATCTAACCTGTGTGTTAGTGCTTTACAAAGGCTGTGTTTGTCTTTTACAAGGTAATAGTTGTCTAAAGAATGAATCCATGTTGAGAGGTTAATAGGAGTAGGCTCAGGATTAGGTCAACTGTATCTTCTAGCAGTAGAGTTCTGCTTCCTTTGTTCCCATAAAATATTGTCAGATTCTGAGTTCAATAAAAATGAAATGATTTTATCAATATCTACATCTATGTTTGTATTGATATCTTTCTTTTCACATGTATATAGTCGTTTATTGCTAATATTTTCCATTTGGTCTCTTAGAGTTCATCCATGTTAACTTTGGATAACCCTGGATTATGAATAAAATTGAGGAAAAAGAAGTCCAAAGAATCACATATTTATTCAAAATTTTATAGGATGACATCTCAATGTCCAAATAGACTGGTGTTTGCGAAATATCTGTAACTCTTTTCCCTTTTTGATTATCTCATTGCTGTTATCTCTGATCCTGGTGGTTCTCATTAGTTCTTCCTGATTGTTTGAAAGCACTTTTGGGTCTAAACTTTTGTTCTCAAACATCATCTTTTAGGGCTTTTTCTTATATACAATATGTTAAGATTTCTCAACAATTTAGCATATGTGAACCATGTAATAGGCATTTGGAAAAAAAAACTGCCAATTTTATTCAAATTAAAGAAGAGTTTATCATGATATAAACTTATCAAAATAAAGCATGATGTTGTATCATAAACTTGTTATAAAAAGTATGAATTATTAAATACCAGGATATCAGGAGCCAGATTATTTGGTTTTTACTCCTTCATGAAAGTATCTACATCTGGCCTGTTGACAGCTTAGGCTATTTGTCAGTGTCTACATCCAGTTGGTTTCTTTTCTCACTCAGTTTGTTTATTCAACAAGGCAATTTTAACTCATAACTCTTTGATAACTAATCAGTTAAGTCAACAAAAATATTTACTAACATCTATTATTTGCTTAGAAGCATTCTAGATACTTGAAAACATAAGGTCCATAGACTATAGCAGACAAAATTTTCAGTCCTTGAGGAACCTGGGTTAAAGGGGGAAGACATATGTAACTAATAAATAGATTATTTGGTATATTAGAAAGTGGTAAGTGCTATAAAACAGAACAGGGTAAGAATAATGCAATGAGGGTTTCATGGCAGTCCTTGCTGAGAAGGTAAGATATAAGGAAACCTTGAAGGCAGTAAGAGGTTTAGGCAAGTGAATATCTAGAGGAGAAAGTGTCCCAGGCAAAGTGAACAGCTAGAGTGAATGCTTAGGAGTGGCAGGTCTAAAAAATGTTAATGAGGCCAGTGAGTCTGGATCAAAGTGAGACTGGGGTAAATATAAGAGAACAGACATTTGGATGAAACATGGAGTTTTCACCAGAAACTACTTTCAATGCATAATAAATACTAAATCAAGCAGCATATTGTTCACATTTTCAGGATTAAGTGGTGGAAGACAATATTGATAAAAATCACAATTCACCCGTAATTGACATGAAAATAAATGCCTGTATTGAGAGAGTTGTATTTTCTTAGGTAAATTTTCTTAAAGTTAAACTGATTAGTAAAATACTTTTATTAAATGGACAGTCTTTGAGAGCAGTAAAGCCCAGAAGATAGCAAAGAATGAACACAATATAGTTCCAGTTAGTACTAGATGACATCTCTTCATATTCTGTGGTTACATTTTCAATAGTACATAATTAATTTACTTTTCCCAGTGGGCAAAGAATATCACTAAGTGATGGTAAAGTTTAAAAAAGAAATAGTGATTGTCACTTGTACCATAATGTCCCAAGTAATAGTGTTAGTTCATCTTCAAGTTAAAAAACACTCATACTACGTTCAGAAAACAATAGCTTCATGCTATTTAAGATGCTCTGTATAACTATTTGAGCTTTCTTCCTGAAATCATAGAAGGTATTTTTTCTGCCATTTTCAATGCCTTGAAAGGACTTATTTCTGTCTCATCCCTGAAGCACAACTTTCCATTCAAAACAGCATACTTTGAAAAATAAAGATACTCCCTGCCCAGAGTACATGTAATTGTACATAATTATGCCATTATGCATAATAACAAGATTGTATGTAGTCTGTTTTCAAAATTCTATTCAACATGGAATTACAATTCAAGGTATATTGTTGAATGCCAACTGACTGCTGCAAAGAACCTAATGGAGGAGTCGAGATTCAGGTGTAAACTTTTTTATTGATTTAACTGGTCCTTTCTCGTCATACTTTTCAAGGGTCCATGAGTCCTAAACTCAAAGCACTTTTTGAAGTCATGAGACAAGTAAGAAAATCACCTTATTATAAGTGAAATATCCCTTTTTCATAGCATGATTTTAGTGATCAATAAAACAGAGACCTTCTTCCTCAAGTTTATACATTTGCTTGCACATTTTCATATACTGAGCCTCAGTATTTTTCTTTGCTGTAAAGCAGGGCATTTGATGCTATACATCTGTGATGGTAATTACTCTTCATACTATATTCCATTGGAATGAATAAATTATCTAGCAAAAGGGGCATGTGAGGGAGAAAATTTTGCCAATGTCTCTTTGTATTTTCTCTCCTGGACTAGTTTAGCTTTTAATTTTCTTGCTAGTATATGGAAGCTCCTTATGTTCTGTTGGAAAAAAAAAAAAAAGAAAAGAAAACTTTGAAGACTTTCTCCCTGTGTTTTATAGCAGTGACAAGGCAGTGACTATTAGAGACTGGCAGGCTGATAGTCCTATGAAGTCTGGTTTTTCAAGATATGTCATCATAATTCCTATCTGTAGTTCTCCATTTCAGGTTCTCAAAAAATTAATCATACTTGCAGAGCTAGTTGTTTTAGTACCTAACAGATTTCTATTGTTTGCTGATACCAGTGCCTACGCATGATAATGCTTTATTTTATTTACTATTTTCTTCCCAACTTTTAGATCTCAATTCACCATTTGAAGTCATTGTTCCATTTTTTTTTATTGATGATGCATAATAACACAATGATAACAAAAAAGTTAATAAATCTAACAATAACATGAAGGTGACATAAAAACCTCAGGTAAAAGAAATTGAACCCTATTCAGTAAATGCTGGTTGAGAATATAAACCTTGCAGAATACAACAGCCCTTAAAAATATAAATATTATTAAGAACTACCAATATTTCTGCAGAAATATACTTAATTTCATATTTGTGACATATGTATTTCACTCAATTTTTAAGTTGCCAAGAAAATTTAGCATCACTTGAGAAGCTACTAGGAATTACCATAGAAAATATAGTAAATACTACAGATTTTGAGAACATTCTATGCTTTGTCGAACTAGATTCTTCTGATTGCTTAATCAATAGCCTGGATTTTCCTTTGCTGATATTATGTACTCGATTTGAGATACCTCTATCTCTGTCTTCTTCTCTAACTTTTCTGATTATTGAAATTCCATTGCCCTCAAGGCCCAGTTCAAATGTCATGAATTCTTCCCCATTCCAGAAGCAAGAATAAAACATTGCCTTGCGGGGCACCTGGGTGGCTCGGTGGGTTAAAGCCTCTGCCTTCAGCTCAGGTCATGGTCTCAGGGTCCTGGGATCGAGCCCCGCATCGGGCTCTCTGCTCAGCGGGGAGCCTGCTTCCTCCTCTCTCTCTGCCTGCCTCTCTGACTACTTGTGGTCTCTGTCTATCAAATAAATAAATAAATAAAATCTTAAAAAAAAAAAAAACATTGCCTTGCATGTATTCTTAAAGCAAATAGTTGGTGTTTCTCGTATAGCACTTACCACATTTTGTATCGCTTCCTATCATTCAACTTTAAGGTAAGAAAAGTCAAATACTCAGTGTTCTTGTTAATTACATATAGAACAAGGAGTAGACCCGAGATCTGTTAACTCTCAATCTAGTGCTCTGTCTACTATAATATAAAGCTGCCTCCTAACTCTCCATCAAATGCAGCAGATATTCCATTTTCTATTATCCTTATTTCTTATTATTTTGCTTAAATTTTTATGCTTTTTCTATTCCAGAGTAGATTGTAGTTTACAATATACATAATGGACAGAAGAGATAGTCCTTATTATTATATTTTGTGGAGACCTTAAAAATACTCAACCCCACAAGCAATAAAATGTGCCTAAATGATGATAAAGAAATGGAAGATGAATAAGAAAGCAGAAGGAAGAGAAAGAGACAGTAGGGATGGGGGGAATGAATAAAGTAACAACAATTAAAGTGGGTCTTGATGTCACTTCAAATGAAGAAAACACATTTCAAGGATAAACAGAGGTTCCATAGTCCTACTTCGTGCTGGAGGTAAGGAGGGGAGGATTATTAATGAATCCATAAGAGCAAGTAGTACTTGTCACCAAGTGGGAATCATCATTAGATGGAATTAGCTTCCTAATTGCGTGGGTGGGAATGAGGGACAAATATTTGGCAGGGCGGGTGATGTTAGAAAATAATTCTCAAGTGACTGAGACAAACAGTCTCTTCCATCAATATCTTCTGAACATCACTCAAAACAGTGTCTTGCAGAACAGTAGCTTGTGTTCCCCTTTCTGGGCTTTTACTGTTCTCTCAAATTCCAGTTGTTTATGTTTTCCTGTTTATTCCAAATATGAAACTCAGAATTTGTTCCCGTCACAACTGTGATTGCATTTGTTATGTTTAGGTTTTTTTCTTCACTTGTAAGTCTTCATTCGATTTTTAAGCTCTTTAATGTAAGTTTCTTATTAGTTTCAAAGTGGCCAGAGGGCAAGGCAGTTGATTGATTCTTCACACATGGCACTGTTAACCCCAGAGAGCTGGCTGAAAACCTAGCACTATGCCATGTGTTTTGGACGATGCAAAACCTTAAAGGACTACCATTTTTGAAAATTATATCTACGCTGGAGTTTACTTTGAACTGACACTGTTTATCCTCTGCAGTTGCAGAAATAAACAGAAAACCCTTAAAATACTAACAGTTGCATTTGATTCTTGATATTCCTTGGCAACTAATCACAACTCCTCTGCAAGACCTTACCCATGACATGTAAATATTTGACAAGAAGGTAAAATACAGCTATCCGAGCCTCATATACATTTAATGATCCCCACATACAGAACCAAAAAGTAGACAGAGAGTAAAATGTCTGTGCAGAGAAAGGGCAGTGGCTAAGGAGGTCTAATAACCAACATGATGGCCCTCTCTTCATGGCCTACTGTGCATGCTGCTAACAGGGAGATTCCATACTGATAGTTTCTGCTCAAGACATTATTTACTAAGAAGTTTGGAAAGACAATTTTTATTCAGACTATGCAGCCAAAAGAAAACAACTTTTCTGATCTCTGTTACCTTTCTTCTATAAGTCATGTCTGCTTTGGGGTCACAGCATGAAATTAGTTTGAAGATCAATGTAGAGAATTTTTGTAAAATCAAAGGAGCTTGCATTGAGAAAGGCTTACAAAGTGTAACTTGTAAACTAAGATCTCCCAAGCTAAATCCAAATCAAAATGTGTGTTGTTCAGCTAATCGACCTATTTTTTAAAAAATGAATTTGGACAGTCTTCAGTTGGACTTGAGCCCAACTCTTACCAAAAATCCTCCCCCCCCTTTGTCATGCATCTCCCTTGAATCCCTTAAATGCATAATCTGCATGTCTTCTTCATTTTATGGGGAAGAAAACAGACTTAGTGTGGGTAATTAGCATGCTCCACACCATACAGCTAGTTAGAGTAGAGCTGTAACTTTATAACCTGAAGTTCTTGGCTTCCAGCTTTTACTGGATTCTAAAAGTTTGAAAGTGATGGAGTAAGTGTCACATAGGATGGTGAGATTATTGCATGTAATTGTATTTCCTTCTCAAAATATTGGAGCTCACAGAGTACGTGTCTGTGTATATTGGTAGAGAGAGCTCATCTTACAGAATGGTGAAGCTGACGTTCCTGAGTGTCTACAGGGGCACAGTTTGTCCCTCAGTTAAACAGAATTGATAAGCTATGACTACACCTTCTAGCTATATCTCTCTTCCTACTAAAAATGTCAGTAAAGCACAGAGAGAATGAACATTTCCAGCTGCATCCACCCACCCATCATCTGGAGAAACATGCAAGAGGCCGTGATAGACACCGGTAATGTGTAAATACGTTTACTTCCTTGATGGGAGGAACTGAAAAGTGAATTTGCCAGCACTCAAAGAAAACCTAGGAAGGCAAAAGGAATACACAGGGTATCATTTCATGAATATGAGGGACAACGTAAATGATAAAGTGATTGTGAGACTTATTTCAGAGAAACAGAACTGGTGAAAAGCAAAACTTTCTTTGTCCTGTTCGTTTGGTTTTGGTACTTTAAACTGACAGAATCAGCTTTAAGAAGGGTGCTTCCTTTAGCATAACATGTAGGTTAACCAGAGAAATCCCTTAACCGTCACACTTTCTGACACAGTGGAAGGGTTTTTGGAAACAGAAGCACCCTATTAAAATGGTCTGTTCATCTACATTTATTTTCTGTTGTTAAAAATTCCTCCTCTGGATTGCAGATTCGCTCGACTCCTTTGGCTTCAAAGAAGTGTTTAAAAGCATAAAATTGAAAATGAAAGACAAGATGCTTAGTAATCTGCTCTGTGTGCCGGGGTAACAGTGGACTGTCAAAGCCAAGTGTTTCCTTGCCTGTGATTCATTGACAAGAGGGGCCAGCATAGACATAGAAGAACCAGAATTTGAAATCCTTAGACCCCAACTATTTTACCAGTGAAAAAGGGAATTTATGTTTTTAGGTGTCTTTTCCATCCCCCTTATTGTCAGCAATTAACGTTTATTTTCCTTCTTCCTAGATGTTCTGCCACTGTTTGTTTAATGGTGTGTATATGCTTTTATAATAAGTGTGTTATCACTTTGTATAATTATTATGTGTGATTAATCCTGCATGCTCTGGAAAACTGTTAGGTTTTCTTATTTAACCAGAGGGAATGTCTTTAAGTCTTTGTGTTATTCACATATAATGCAAGTTGACAAGAACTCCTGTGAATGGAGCAGAATATGAAAAGTCTGTATTTAAAAGTCTGTGCTGAAATAGCTGAGAAGACAGCACTATTTTCCCTTCTTATGCCCATCCCTGTAGTAGCTGGTAAGTAAGAAAGAATTTTACATGTGACACAAGAATATTTTGAGTATCAGAGTAACAGGCACATTGTATTTTACAACAGGATAAATAACAAAACATGATCTTTCTTCTGGTGATAAAATATGGCTGCTATTATAATCAAAGTATTTATGACATAACTCTTGATGTATGGATACCAGTCCACAGACTGATATTGGATAGATGGATGGTTGGATGGATGATAGACAGATGCAAGAGATAGAAGAGAGAGAGACAAAAAGAGGGGACTATAATATATCCATACAACGCAAGTAGTAAATTACTATTTTGACGGAAATAGTGAGGTAGCTCCCTCAGATTTGAGATATCCCCCTCAGATTTTCATCTTGTAATTTGAACAATTATCTTGCTTAGTAGGTATTAGGACTTGAAAATGACAAATGCCTTTTGCTAGACTTCTGTTCAAAATTACATTGAACGAAGGGTGTCTGGATGGTTCAGTCGGGTAAGTGTCTGCCTTCCTTTCAGGTCATGATCCCAGGGTCCTGGGATTGAGCCCCGCATGGGGGGGGGGGGTCCCTGCTCAGCGGGGAGTCTGCTTCTCCTTCTCCCCCTGCCTCTCTCTCCACTGGTTGTGCTTTCTCTCTCTCAAATAAAAAAAAATAAAATCTTAAAAAAATAAAAATAAATTACAATGGAAAAAACAAAAACGAAAACAAAACAAACAAAACAAAACCAAGCACATGGACATCAAAATATCAGCTTTTGTTCTAACCAAGGCAGAAGTTTATACTTTATGAATGACAACGATAGGCTCTCCTGTAAAACCGACACCTCACTCCACAAAGACAGGGTCTTTGGCTCCAGTTTATGGGATGGCTAGGAGCAAACAGGGCTACTCATCTCAGATCCAAAGTGAGAAAGGGAGGGAACAGAGTTTATGCTTTAACTCCCTTACATCAGATTCACCAGCCAGATATCTCACTGCCTCTTGGTAGGAAATCATAACTTAAATTCTCCTTAAGAATCACTTTCCAATTTCTGACTTCAAGGCCATGCTTCCTTGCACTTGAAGTCATTATCACACACTGTCTTTATTTTTGTCTAAATTTTATTTCATCACATTGATCATTTATGCTGATGCCTTTAACTTTTTAAATTTATTTTGATTCAAATACTTCACTTTTACAAATTTCCAAACTCTACTAATTACTGTAGCTTCTTAGAACAGCATTTTTAGGGATGCCTGGGTGGCTTAGTTGGTTAAGCATTTGCCTTCGGCTCAGGTCAGGATCCCAGGGTCCTGGGATCTAGTCCCATCTGGGGCTCTCTGCTCAGCGGGTAGACTGCTTCTCCCTCTGCTTCTCCCCTGCTGTGCTCTCTCTGTCAAATAAATAAGTAAAATATTTTAAAAAAGAATAACATTTTTAGAGACACTTTGTTTAAACTCTTCTCTAAAATGCTTTTTGGTTTAACAGCACTAAAATGAATTTTAATAAATATAATCAGAACAGAAATACTAAAGGAAAGAAATGACAAAATAATGCACATTGTTAATCAACTGTACATAGGTAATGATACTGTGAATTATAATTTCGCAATAGCTAGTCTCCCTCTTAACGAGAAACCTCTTAGGTAACCCTGGGTGAACACTGTTCAATCTATATTGAAAGGGTTTTGTTTTGTTTTGTTTTTTTGGGGGGTGTTAATCCCAAAGCAAGCTCTTTTAATGATAATCACATTCTAACCCAACTTACTTTGAAGCACATCTTAACGTTAAGTCAAAATTTCTAATATTAAAAATATAGCTCTGTAATTTTGCATATGTGGAAATACTTCATCAATCTTCATTCACACAGGAATCATGAATATCAAAGGAAACAAGCATATCAAGTATTGATATTGAATACTTGAATATTGAAAGTTTTAATGTGACAAATAAGTTCGCTTTTGTTTATTCTCCAAAATGGGTTGGATTGATGGCAGTGCTACTCGTAGGGGATAATGCATAACTAAAATGTTTCTATGTTTTATTTTAATAACAGAGTATGGAAACCAGTCTTACTGAGATTCCTCTCCCAGAAGCTCTGTTATTGGACAAAGAGATTTTAAAACAATTTCAGCAAGCTAAGAATGTTCATTTTCATGATTATTAAAAATGAAGCTAGTTATGTTGTGTGCTTCAATCCTTCATTAGCAGCAATTCTAAAGATTTTTTTTTTTTTTAATTTGACAAACAGATCACAAGTAGGCAGAGAGGCAGGTAGAGGGAGTCAGGAGGAGGAGGCAGGTTCTCCACTGAGCAGAGAGCCTGATGTGGGACTCGATCCCAGGACCCTGAGATCATGACCTGAGCCGAAGGCAGAGGCTTTAACCACTGAGCCACCCAGGCGCCCCGCATTAGTAGCAATTCTAATTATGTTAAAGAGTTACGGTTTAGTTTATATTAGTATTTAATGAAATATATGGGTTCTGGATCCATAAATTTCCTATGAACAGGTATTCTGGGTGAAAAAAATTCAAGATATTCTACAAAATTTATATGATGTTCCATGTTAAATTTGACAGATACATAATAATAGAATCATCATCTACCTCTTAAAGCAGTTAAATGCTGGAATGTGTCATTACAATCTGTTGAAGGCCTCCAACCTCTCACTTCCCGTTTTTTTTTTTCTTTGACTTTTTCTTCCATTGGAAAAAATGTTGCATTTCATTCTTGCAAAAGCCGTAAGATTATTTAAAATGACCAATATTTCAAATAAATAAACAAATACGGCTGCTTTGTTCACATCTGGTTCACAGTTGTAATCAAACTGGTCCCTTACCTGACAAAAACATCATTAGATCTTTTCTTAGTGCATATGTTCCTGATCAACCCTCTAACTTCAGTAAACTTACTAGCTCAGGCTGCTCTTCTAATTAATTATAATTACTCTGTGTTTTATCACGTAATGATACTTAAATGAAAAATATCAAATTTAACCCATTAGCCTTTACGTAATTTATAATTTTATTATATCACTAAACACACTGTTTAATTAAAATGACTACCTTTTTTAACATAAGGTTTTCGATGAAGGAAGCACTGTGCTGCTTTACATTCTGGTACAAGCTCCTTAATTAGGATAACTACTTCAAAATGTTTTTTTGCCATTGCAGCTGCACCATTAGAATATCCTTGTACCCAGCATTTCACTTCCAAACTACATTTGTCAGAAATGCAAGGAGTCAGTTTCATATAGTGCTGAAGTAGTTGTTTTTTAAAATAATAGTAATAGAAATAATAATAATAATAATAATAATTAAGCAAGAGAGAAAGAGAGAGATCTTCCATCATAAAATCATCAGACTTAGATTGTCCATACAATAAAAGAAATGCCTTTTCGGGGCACCTGGGTGGCTCAGTGGGTTAAAGCCTCTGCCTTCGGCTCAGGTCACGATCACAGGGTCCTGGGATTGAGCCCCACATGGGGCTCTCTACTCGTCAGGGAGCCTGCTTCCCTTCCTCTCTCTCTCTGCCTACTTGTGATCTCTGTCAAATAAAAAAAAAAAAGAAAAAAGAAAAAGAAAAGAAATGCCTTTTCACAATATTTGTGGAACCAATCAAGTTACAGTGAAAAATACTTTGCTAACATTAGTCCTCACTAGCTGCATAGGTTCAAACATGGTGTGTCATTGAAAAATGTTACTTGAATTACCTTCTTTACAGCAGTCATTGAACACTTCCAGGCAAACACATTTTCTGCAGTGTTTCACTAATGCTTTTGCAATTGTTTATGTTTTTCTCAGTCTTAGCAACCCGAAGTGCTACTTTATAAGAAGCCTGCAATGCACTCATGTTTATATGTAAAATTATTGAACATCTGCTTCTGTTGACTTTTTAAGTTAATAATCTGTCTTTCAAATAGTTCTTTGGTTTTTGAACTTAATTCTTTATGCTTTTTATGTTAATGCCATGTAAGTTTTGAAAATTTAATTGCTTCATTAGCTATTACATTTCCACAAATAATACAGTGTTGTTTCAGCAACTTATCATCAATTATGGTAAATCTATGAGAGGTCATACTTTTAAGTAAAACTAATATGAACTCATTTGAACCCCATTTCTTCAGAATATTTTTATTGTCATCAATGGGTTTATTTCTGCAGCTGCATTCACAGAGTTGATGCTTGTTTCATCAAATGCAAATTGAGGTTAAAAATGAATAATACAATGTTTACTTCCTTAATGCAGCTAATAATATTAAACTAGAAAATTTTTAAAAGCTTGATGAAAATTTTAAATGATTGCATAAACTAAAAGTTACAATATATCGGGTCCCTAAACTTAGATATCATGTTTCCACTGTGCTTGAAAGCACATGCAATTGGTCGCACAACTTTGGTAGCACCCGTGGTCTGGTCCGTTATGGTATCCACCACCAGCACTACACTGGTCACTCACTTGAATGATCCAAGCACTGTGGAATTTTCTAAATATTTATTCTGATTCCTGCATTTATCTCCCTGTAGACTGATAGCAAAATGTGGCTTGACATGGTTCCTGGACCATTGCTCTCTGAAAGGCATCATGGTCAGAGGGAATTTCAGATGGAGATAAATGTTCTGGCAGGCTTCATCTTGCCTCCCTCTGCTCACCCAGCATGCCCCTCTTCTTTCTGCTGACCAAGGATCACTGGACGCCATCACCAGATGCCAATCAGATTCAAAATAACTCTAGATCCCTGGCTGCTGCTTGCTTCCCATTCCACCACTCTTTTGAATAGGTGTGGCTACCGAAGTCATTCTGTCCCCATCTCACGTGATATGGAGCAAGTAGGGGGACAGAGTCTTCTCCTTTCACTTAATAAGTCTCTAGATGTCTAATAGCCGCTGCCAGGAAGCCCCAGTGTTAATCAGAGCAGATGCAGGTCCTGAGACACTGACATATTTGGGCTGGACACTAGGATTTTGTAGGTAGTGATTTACCCTTTTTTTTTTTTTAAGATTTTATTTATTTACTTATTTGACAGACATCACAAGTGGGCAGAGAGGCAGGTGGGGGCCGTGGGGGAAGCAGGCTTCCTGCTGAGCAGAGAGTCTGATGCAGGGCTCTATGCCAGGACCCTGGGATCATGACCTAAGCCAAAGCCAGAAGCTTTAACCCAATGAGCCACCCAGGCACTCCAATTTATCCATTTTTAATCACTAGTTCTACTCATTACATTCTATTCTCACCCTGGTCTTTTTTTTTTTTTTTTAAACTCTGTGATCTTCAATCCATTTTCAGTTTACTTGCTTTCCTGAAGTAGTAGTTGTTGTTGTTGTTGTTTTTTAACTTGGACAGAGTTCATTATTGTTATTCATTATTTTTTTTCTCTTTCTCTCCCTTCTTTCCTTCCTTTCTACACTTCTTCTTCCCTTCCTTTCTTTCTTTTTTTTTTTTTGTATTACTTGTAGTTACGTAGCTAAGATATTTTCCCCATGGCCCTAAAGACTGGCTAACATACCCATGTTCTCATTCCTTCAAGTTTCTTCCTTCCTCCTATGGCTCTTTAATTCAGGTAAGTGTGATTTTCTTGGGCAAAGGACAAATCTTTCCCTTTTCATTTTTTTTTTAATTTTATTTATTTATTTGACAGAAAGAGGTCACAAGTAGGCAGAGAGGCTGGCAGAGAGAGAGGAGGAAGCAGGCTCCCCGCTGAGCAGAGAGCCCGATGCGGGGCTCGATCCCAGGACCCTGAGATCATGACCTGAGCTGAAGGCAGCGGCTTAATCCACTGAGCCACCCAGGCACCCCTCCCTTTTCATTTATATACCCCTTTTGTAAGCTTTTACTTCTGTCTAAAATATTTTTTTTTTGTTTAGACATTACATACAGAAAATTTCTTTAGTCTTATTTTTTCTTATAGGAGATTAACACACATATAACACTGCAAAAAACATACATTTTAGAGTGTTAAAGATAATTATGAAATGTACATCCATGTAACCATGAACCAAATCAATCAACAGAATACTTCCAGTAGAGATTCCCAGTTAGTTTTTTTTGTGATCATCCACACAATACACCTTCTTGTAAAGAACTAATATATTCTGACTTTGGTGATAACTATTTCCTCATTATCTTCTTTCTAGTTTTAATACACTGATTAAGATAGATTAGTTTTTACTGTTTATATCTTTAGGTACCAGAAAACATATTGTGTGAATTTCCAGTGTTTGTTTCTTTGTTAAACATATGTTTGTAGGGCACCTAGGTGGCTCAGTGGTTTAAGCCTCTGCCTTTGGCTCAGGTCATGATCTCAGGGTCCTGGAATCGAGCCCCACATCGGGCCCTCTGCTCAGCAGGGAGTCTGCTTCTCCCTTTCTCTCTGCCTGTCTCTATGCCTACTTGTGATCTCCCTCTGTCAAATAAATAAATAAAATCTTAAAATAAATATGTTTCTAGGATTATATTACATTATGTAGATCTAGTTCATTCATTTTCCTTGCTGTATATCAAAGCTACTCAAAGTAGTTGGTTCTCAAATGAGAATTCCACAAGGAATGTAAATGAACACACAAGAGTACAAATCAATGTACTGCATCTTCATTGAGGAAATCTTGCTAAAACAAACAAAATCTAGCTTGCTTAGTGAAGTAGTTAATTGTTTTATTCTGAGACAAATTTCTGATCTCTTCAGCATATATCTATATACCTATATCAAGCATTTCTTGGACTACTGTCAGTGAGTGGATCACATTTTAAGTAGAACTGCTATATAATATTTTCTTAACAGGCCACATTCTATTTTTCCATCCTATTGTTGACTGAGAATTATGTTGTTTCTAGTTTGGGTTTATTAGAAAAAAGTTCTAGCTACTTCTCTAGTGCACATTCTAAAGTAGATTTGCAGTTTTGGATGGCAGCACATGGGTGGCACTGTTGGTTGAACATCTGACTCTTCATTTCAGCTCAGGTCATGATTTTAGGGTCCTTAGATGGCCCCTCGTGGGGCATGGAGTCCGCTTGGGATTCTTTCTCTCCCTCTGCCCTTACATCTCAATGCCTGTGCATTCTCTCTCTCTCTCTCTCTCTCTAATAAACAAATAAATAAATCATTTTTTAAAAAGTAGATTTGCAGTTTTCTCAATTATACTGGATATGATACTTTCAAAAAGCAGTTGGATGAGTTTTATGGCCAGCAACAGTGTATGGAAAGTCCAATTGCTTTCTATCATCAACAAATATTTGGTAATGTCAAATTTTAAAATGTTTGACAGTCTGGTTGGTATAGAGTAGACTTTCATTATGGTTTTAACTGGAGTTCTATATTATTATATAATGTATCTTTGAAGAGCCAAAATTCTTTTTTTTTAATGTGATTTAGTTTGTTAATCTTTTCTTTACTGTTTAGTGCTTTCTTTTCTTGATTAAAAGACATTTTTCCAGGGCGCCTGGGTGGCTCAGTGGGTTAGGCCTCTGCCTTCAGCTCAGGTCATGATCTCAGGGTCCTGGGATCAAGCCCCACATCAGGCTCCCTGCTGAGCAGGGAGCCTGCTTCCCCCTCTCTGCCTGTCTGTATGCCTACTTGTGATCTCTCTCTGTCAAATAAATAAATAAAATCTTTAAAAAAATAAAATAAATTTTTCCTATCCACAATAAGAAGATATTTTTTCTGTAATATCTTAAAAAACTTAATAGTTTTGCATTTCACACTTAGGCCTACACCCATCTCAGAATGATTTTTGTGCAAGGCAGGGTTCACTTTTATTTTTTTTCCTGTAACTTTCCCACCCTCTTTATACTCACACCTTTGTTATAAATTAAGAGTCTATACATAAAAGATATGTCTCTGGGTTCTTTTTTATGTTGCTTTTTTCTATCTTTGTGTCAATCAATACCGTAATGACTGTAGATTCAAAGTATTCCTTGCTGTCTGATAATATTTTCCTGGGAATTTGTCCATTTGTCTAAATTTTCAAGTTTAGTTGCATAAAATTGTTTAAAATACCTTGAATATAATGAAGGTTCTGTTGTGGAGACTCTGGATGTTCTTCGAGTCCTCTAAGAAGGATTATGTTTTTGCTTTAGAAGAAAATGAACCTGGTTAGATTCAAACGGAAAACTCAGCCTTGCCTAGGTAGATAGCATATCAAATCTTCATTTTCTTTCCTGTATTTCAATCTTAGCCCAGAATGTTTTCAGTTTGCCTCATGAATGCATGTTTTGAAGGTGAGCCGGAAACATGAACAGAATTTATACACAGAAACTGAGTCTTTTCTCTATTTTTGGACCTCTCTCTCAGTCTTCTCAAATTCTATCCAGGCTGGCACACTCATTCCATGTCCTTCTGGCCAGAACAATAAAAGACACTCTATTGTGGTTTGTGTACCATTGCAGCTATTTCAGTATAAAGCCCCCCAAACAGGAAACTCACCCAAGCCAATCTTCTTAGATTTTTGGGTCCTCTTCAAAGTCAGCCTGCTTTTCTTGACTTTCCAGATCCCCATGTTTTGCCTATACATTACAGTTGTTATCTGTGAGATGTTGGTCTATTAAGAAATCAATTTTCTATCCTGAAAGTAGAAAGTAGAATTTTTCCTTGCTCTTCCTGAAAAATTAGCAAACGTCTTTTAGGTTCTCATTTTTTCCCTATATTTTGACTATATTATTATTACTATATTATTTGACATATATATATATGTATATATATATATATATATATACATATATATATATGATATTAAAAAATTGGTGGGAACCAATATGTTTTTAAAAATTCCTCTGTGGGAGGGTTATTGGCCCAAGTAACTTGATCTACTTTCACTGAAAGGGTAAGTCCTCATGTGATTTCCAGAATATGTTGGCAGTCTATGTAGGTTCCCTTGATCAGCTAAAAACTCTTTGTCTCTCAAAGATATAGACTCCATAGGTTGTAAAACTATGGAAGCCTAGACTTCATTCTCTTTGGTATATACGATTAGACTCCAAACTGAATCCACACTAAAATATACACATGTCTAAAAAGGGTGTTACATTATGAAGAGTTTAATATAATTATTAGGGTTATCCTTTGCAACAAGTGAGAGCCCCTTTGAGCGCGGAGGAGTTTGAAATCCAGTCAAGTCTCAACCACAGTGTGGTGCCACCTGGTGGTGTTTGTCAGATTCAATTTAAATATTAATAGAGACTTTTGGTTCTATGGGTTCTTGAAGATTCCACAACACTGTCAGTGATTCCATGAATCTTCCTGTTAATTGTTCATATTTCCAAGCAGAAGCAGAAGAGAATTGCTTCAAACGCTGGAGCCCTAGGGCCCATTTCTGTCTCCTACATCTTCCTGAGTCTGGGTTGCCTGTTGTTTACCCACCTGTACTGGTCATCCCCTCCAAATATCCCTTTATTTCTGTCCGTAGAAGTTAAAAAATAAAATAAAATAAAATAACTTTAATTTTTCTAGATTGGGAACTGGATGTGGGCTCTCTAATCTTGTTATGTCAAAAACTTTATTATAATAACTTTGATGATTTGGGGGTTTAATTTGCTATTCCTAATCCAAACTCCAAACCTGCTGTGATAGATTCATTAGAAATGATGCTATGATTGCAATGCTTCCTTAGACAAATATTCCTATTTAAAATACATAAACAAACATGACTCATCTAAAGTTTACTTTTGCAGAACGACTAATCATTTTTATTTCCACTAAGTTTCCAAATATGAAACCAATTAACTCTAACCAATAGATGTTAGGTATAAGCTTCCATTTACCCCCAAGAAAGTTATATACCGTATTGCTTCTTTGGGGGTTCATTTGGAAGGTGAAGCAAAACAAAGTCACCACAACCAGTCTTTCAGATAACTACACACAGCAAATCTCCTCTCTAAAAGCCCTCTCCCACCCTCCTAGCCAGTTAGAAGAGTCATAGACTTTTTTTGTTTGTTTGCTCCTTCTACCCAACTTTTATTTTCAAGTAAAAGCAAAAGGACACCACACAGTGACTTTAAAGGCAGTGAGAAAAATTCAGGTCACTGTAATTTTAACCACCTGTGCTGATCTTGCTGTTACTATCATTTGGTTAGACTAATGCACCTTCCTCTTCCTGTGCTTACCTTACATGTAGCAGGCTGTCCAAATCCCATCTCAGCTATCTTTGCCACATTACCATCAGTTATTTCAACTACTAGATTATCCTCTGTATCTGCTCACTCCTCTGAAGGCTAGTAACTTGATTATTTTTTTTTTACCAACACACATGCTTGCTGCTATTATTTAAGACAATTATATATTCATGTTTATGTTTAAGGCAGTGTTGAGTGGTCAACATGTGGGAAAGAACTGACTAATGCAACAAACATGCAACTTACTTTCATCTATGAAACACCTGGTGTAATTAGAAGAGTATATACATGAACATTATTAAAGGACACTATTTTATCTAAAATACTCATAAATATTTTTTAGATGTAGAAATAGTTCTATACTTTGCATGTTTAAGAAATAATACTTACTATTGCCATTTTTGAAGTTAAAGTAATATCAAAATCCCAGTGTTAAGCTTAAGTGATTATTTTTATAATACAAGCAGATTTTACAAAGGAACACTATATTCTGACAATTTACTCTACTGGGATGGAATAATAAGTAGGTGTAAAAATCTCTCCCAAGCACCGAGGTGCGTTACCTGAATAGAAGCTGAATTGCAGTAGTAGTGTGATAATTATACTATGTAAGAAGCAGATTCATGTAGTGTTATAAAGCAAGTCTGGGAGTTAGACTTACTGAGTTTAAATCCCAGCTCTGAGACACATTGTAGATTTTAGCTGTGAGATCTAGACGAGTTATTAATTTCTTTGTACCTCATTTTGGTTTTTGTCTGTCCAATATGCCAAATAAGGGTTATTGTGAGGATTAAATGACTTAATGAGTAAAAGCATTAGGTGACCTTGCCTGACATTTAATATGTATAATATACATGTGCATTTACTATTATTATTACAAAAGATAAAATATAATGTATGTGTTGTTCCTAGTTTTGTTATCATTATAACAATATTATAGCTTTATATAAACATATTGTATATATAGTAACAATACTATAACATATATAACTATAGGCCAAAGTACAGAATGCCTCTAACTTATTTATTTTTTTTAGTTGTAATGGTACTTGAATAACACTTCTCTAGACAAGAGTACACTGCAATTTCTCATTCATTTGTTCAGGACAAGATGCCATTGCCTTGCATTGGGACCCAGAAGGGCATGGGATACACATGTCCCTCCACATGTAAATGTGTGCATTCTCACAAGTCCATTTGCAGCATTTGATAGCAGGTATTTTACTTTTCTGCCTTTTTGACAGAGGACAGTAGTTGGGTACCTGAAGTGGTTGTCTCAGGTCACTGAGGTAATTGGAGTAAAGGCCCCTCTGTCTTGTCATAAAATACAGTTTGCCAGCCACAATCCCTGCTACTTAGTGACCAAAAAGACTTTCTATGGAGAAAACACAATCAGAATTCCAAAATATATTACCATGGAAATAGTACATCAAAACTGTTTTGTTCAACTGTATTTGAGCAACAGAGCTATAATTTTAGGAGCCATGTATGGCTTTTGGGAAAACATCCTGATAAATTTAAGAATTTCATCAATCTTCATGTTCATTTTAATATTTGGTATATTAAATATACCAAAAAAAAAGGTAATGGATGGTTTTCATCATAGTAGATATAAAAACAACAAGGAAATGCATGCAATGCGTGCCAAATTTTGCAGTGAAAATCAAAAGGGGGAGAAGAGTATTTTCTAATGTGGAATACCTGTAGTATGTTGATTTGCATTTATTGACCACTTCTTTTGGGGATGATCTGAAAAGTGAGGATTTTCAAGTGAGGACAAGTAAACTCTAGTATCTTCAGAGCAAAAATTAATTTTGAACATTTACGGAATAGGATGAGGCAATTCTGTCACTTGAATTAATTTTGTACAAAGTTCAAGTAAAAATTTAAATACAAGATAAAGAGGAGTTATCATGCATATAATCTGTATACTTTATATACAGATATTTAAATTAGTCTGAATACACTCAGCTTTACCTACTTAGTGCAATCTTTCATGGAACCTAGCAAAAAGGCCCAGTACTGTGAGAGAACACTGTCTTGGAAATTACCCTGGGATTTATAGAGTCTGTAAGTAAACCACAATTAGGTAAAAACATCAAAGGGTGGAATACTTATACTATAGTGACATTTATTAATAGGATGGCAATTTTTCTGCTTATGTGATCATTATTAACGTTGATAAGTATTTTGCTTACTGAGATATTATAGGGATTATAATTGGATTATTTGGAATAATAGTACTATGTAAATTTCAAGAATCTTGATCATAAATTTAAAAAAGCTATCATGTAAACCATTTCAGAAATTAACTTAGTAAACCTATAAGATTAAAAGTAATTCTGATTAAATAGAATAATACAGATAACAGTTTGTTGCTCTCTTGCCAGAGACATTCCCAAAATTTCTCAAGCTTTTTTGTTGTTGTTGTTGAGAACATTTCTAAAAAAAAAAATTAATAGTGTATCTTTTTTACAAAATAATATGAACAAGATTATTTCAGTTTTTGGATTTAGTAACAGTACAAAGTCACTATTACTACCAGTTCTTTAAGTAATATATATAGAACTAATGGTAATAATTATGTATTATATAAATAATATATATAATTTCTTTATGTATAATTTACATATATAAATTTTTCCTATAGAGGTATATAAGTAAATCCTTTTTCAACCTATCTGTGTGTGTGTGTGTGTGTGTGTGTGTGTAATTTTCCCTTTTCTCTCTATTTGCATATATAATTTCTATAAACACATAACACATGCAGGTTAGAAATTTAGACTGTGTTCTCTTTCCTTTTTTTTAGATTTTACTTTTAAGTAATCTATGCACCCAGTTGGGAGCTTGAATTCACAACCCTAAGATCAAGAATCACATGTTCTTCCACTTGAGCCAGCCAGGCACCCCTAGATTGACTGTATTCTTTACATGAGTAAAGATCCTGGTACTCAGACCTTACACAGTTTAATTGAATCAGAGTCTCTAGAGTGGAAATCAGGGCAGTGAATTTAAAACTCCTCATATTTGAGACTAACTATTCTTAAACATAATTCCAAATTACTTGCAAAGTCAAACAAATCCTTAATATTAGCTTACTTTGTAGTCATTTTTCTCCTTACAGTTTCTTTGGAAGTTCCAGTTAATCAGGTGTTACTCCAATGCATATAACAGCTTACATTTTAGACACTTTTTATTTGTTTCTCTGGCCCCCATTGCTAGCAAAAGATAGATTCCAAGTTGTTAACGAGTGCCTGAATTATGAGTACTATACTTCCCATATAAATAACATAAACAGAACACCTGTGGAAGTTTGAGGTAATATCTAATTATCTTTCAATTTTCACCTTAATTTTGATATTGTTTAGTTCATTTATAAATGCATCTAAAATTCAGTGGCTTAAACAACAGAGATTTAAAAATAATAAACACAGATTTATGATTTCTTATATCATAAAAATTGTCCAGGCAACTCTTCAGCTCCTCTCACCTGGGCTCATGCATACTCAACCATTTAGATGAAGACTACAAAACCCGCATTCTATCTACCAAAGCAGGTTACATGTCCAGCCCATAGACAGGGAGGTAGACAGAGAGACTCCACCTAATGATTATGGGAACAGCAACCAGTAATGTCATATTGCAAATTTGACAAATTGGTTAGGAAATATTATTATAATGATCTCCCACAGATACATATGTTCAAATACTCATACACTCAGTTTGACTACACTTTCAAACTTGCCTATGTACAAATTAACTAACCTTGAAAGTAAAATTTCACTCAATCCACCAATAACATGCTAACCCAACAGAGGCAGTAGTGGCCCAGTGCTTCTTCCATTCTTCTTTTAGAGTTATAGTTATCTGTTTTGTCCTCAAAATATGCACATGGTGGCAATTTCATCTGTGAAAACTTGGGGGACTTAGTATTAATCATTATAACTGAGTACAGATCCTTTCTCAGCATGACTCATAAATATCTTTGAGTTTTAAAGCTCTTTATAATAACATTAATTTAATCTGTAAAATGACATTGCTTGCAATAAATTCCATTTACAAATCTGAATAGGCAATGAATAGAAAGTGGTAGTGTCATTGCAAATTTTTGATGGAGACTGAAAAACAATAGAGCATTTGAAAACATGAAAATATCTTCTTATTTCTAAAAGACCCTGCAAAGCTGTGACACTAATGAAGATGAAGTTTGCTGAGATGGATTTGCCTATATGCCATTTACTGCCAAAGAAATGGTTATCTGACTAAAAATCTGTTATTGATTATTCAATTTAGTGTTCATATATTTAAATTTTATTCAGGTTACATTGATGTCGAAATTTGGGTTTCCCATCTTAGCATGCTGCTCTTTGGTTGACAACAAAAATGTTAAAATAAAATCCTCTTCCAAGTATAAAATGACCATCGGAGGGATGATTTCCATTTTGTGGTTTATGGTTTCTTCTTAATATCTGATAATGCAATTATGTTTCAGCAAAGAATGAATCTTCTCCATAAAGTAAGCCATGCCCAGAATATTGATGATTTGAATAAAGTAATATCACAGCCTTAAAAAGGGTCTTCATTTAGAGATGGTTTTTGCATTGTAAAATACCATTCAAAGTTAAAGATCTTATTTTTTTCACCAGGAAGTATTTTGTAAGAGTAAGGATTTGGTTTCAAATTGTTTAGTGACAATATTGTTGAAATTGAACTTGTTCTTTTTTGTTTCCTTGCTACATTTTACATTGTAACATTTAAACAAAGGAGTTATTTTTCAGAAACAAAAAGTATCTTAAAACTACTCAACAGAATTTGAATCTTTCCTGAAATTTGATCTACACATTTTCTGGCAATGTATTGTTACCACCTTCATACTAAACATCTCTGCTAGATGTACAACTTGATGGCAATGTCGGATATGAAACTACTGTAAGTACTTTCCCTTTTAAATTTGAGTTGTCAAGTCACGTTATCTAGTTTATAGTACTCTGAATTATATTCAGTGCTTTCCCATTCTTTGCTAACACAACATCTCATAAAATCACATAGGGTAACATAATCTGACAGTTAAATTTAAGAGACCTCTTATTTTATTTGAAATTCAACCAATGTTCCAATTTAATGGCAATAGATGATTAGAGAAGAAATGACATCCTCATTTCAGAGATATTTTTACTCCAATGTATTTTTAATGCTCTCATGTCTTTTATTATTTTGACAGGTTTTCAGAAACAGTCTCAGAAGCTCTTGTTTTGGGCCTGATTTTTATGAAGACAGATAGATAGGGGCATATTTAAGAGTTTTAAGAGCACCCTATATATAATATAATATATTATATTATCATATAATAGTATATGATACTATTGGATGAAAAAATTCTTAAAAAATAATTTCAATATTTGCCTTTTGATCAAATTTCCTAGTGAAAAATAAAATACAAATAAAATAAAATAACTGTAAAATAACTAGGAGGCAAATGATTTCCTCTCAGTAATTTCTTTCTTTCTTTCTTTCTTTCTTTCTTTCTTTCTTTTTTTTTTTTCTTCAGAGAGAGAGCACACAGGCAGTGGGGGCTGGAGGGGGTGGAGGGTCAGAGGGAAAAAGAGAGAGAATCTTGAGCTGACTCTATACTGAGCACAGAGCCCTACAGGGGCTCGATTTCATGACCCTTAGATCAAGGCCCTGAGATCACAAACTGAACAGAAAATAAGAGTCAATTGTTGAACAGACTGTGCCACCCAGGCACTCTATTCTCTTAGTAATCTTTTAGATGATCTACTTAGTAGCGTGCAACCTGAACCAGCTCAGAACTGAAGCAATAATTATTTCGAAAAAGTTCTGATGATGTGGTACTGGCACCTACTGAGAAGGATTCTGGTATGTAAGCATATGATAATATCTTTGATAATTAGAACCAGAAGACAGAAATCAAGAAACAGAAGATGCATAGCCAAGATTGAACGTTGATTAAAAGAAAAAAAATACTCTTCTTCCTGAACATTTTAAGTGCCTTAGAAGATATGATCTCTAAATAAACAATGTTTTTATGGAAAACAAACACACCTTGGTACTTTTTATGTAGTAGTATTTTTGTACTGGGTAAAATCTAGAAACAAAGTGGATTCACATATATTGCATCATGTGATCCTCACAAACATCTACAACAGTTATTTCTCCTGTTAACCAATGAAAAACATGAAGACCTATGCCACACATTTATGTGGCAAAGTCAGCTGGCCCAGACCCAATGACGATTTCAACTTGCTACTTTACCATAGGTGGTGGTAGTGACACATGCTGGTCTGACACTCTTATAGTGCATTATCCTGGACTCACGATTAAACAAAATTCCAGGACATTTTAGATTTTTGTTGGTTTGCCTGTTTTAAATGTCTATCCTTTCATAGCACTTGTGCTTACATTTTGTGTGTGGGTTTCTTTTTTTTTTTTTTTAAGGTTTTATTTATTTATTTTACAAAGACCACAAGTAGGCGGAGAGGCAGGCAGAGAGAGAGGAAGGGAAGCAGTCTCCCTGCTAAGCAGAGAGCCCAATGCAGCCCGATCCCAGAACCCTGAGATCAGGACCTAAGCCGCAGGCAGAGGCTTAACCCATTGAGCCACCCAGGTGCCCCTGTGTATAGGTTTCTGAATCTTCTAAGGCAGTAACAATTTAAGTACTGAAAATTTATAAAGAGAACTGAACATCTTTTAGCAGGTGAAATTGGGAAAGGACAGATCCTATAGGGCAAAAGAGCCATCAGAACAATACAGGACTGAAATATCACCTGTCATTTACATAACAGCCTCTGAGGAGTTTAACGGACATCACAAACCTGATTTGACTAATCCCAATGAAGAGTGAGGCACTGTGCATGGAACTGCAAATGATCACTGTCCTCATTAACAATTTCCACTACACTGAAGAGGGACTGTGCCTTCTACTTAGGTATCGTAAATCTGTGACACAGCTGAGGCTGGTGGGACACAATTGAAAACTGAGGAATGAGGCAGAGAAAAGCAATGGGAAGAGGGAAGAACCTAAAATTACTAAAAGAAAAAAGAAGGAACAAAACACTCTCTCCTAGCTCAGCAGGGCCTTCCAAGGACCAGGTCTGCCATGCCCACATGTCTGAGACTCCTTCTTCTCTCTCTCCATGTCTGCCTTTAATACATGTTTGAATGTATTAAATAATTATGGATGACTACTTTCAAGTTTTGCTCACTTTATCAGAGGATTAACACCTCAATAACGTTTGTAGTTTGAGGAGGACAAGATGCCAACTCCATCAAAGTTTATCTTTTGTAATTTTTCTCTTCAAACTTAATTCCTTAAGCAATTAGTAAATACAGGAGCTGTCTTTTCAGGAGCACCTCCACAGTGATAGTGACTCCTAAGGTGTATTTTACTCCTTATACCCTTTACCCCTCATTACAAATTTCCACACATTATTATATACACATGATGGAATATTACTCAGCCTCAAAAAATAAGGGAATCCTCCCATATGTGACAACATTTGAACTTGGAAGACCTCATGCTAAGTGCAGTAAGCCAGATACAGAAAGACAAATACTTCATGATTCTACATGAATGAGGTATCTAAACTAGTCAAATTTATGGAAGCAAAGAATACAATTGTGGTTTTTTGGGGCCAGGGGGGAGGGAAAATGATTTCCTAACCATCAGGTATAAAATTTCAGTTATGCAAGAGTTCTTGTTCTCATGAGCTGCTGTACAACCTCATGCCTACAGATAACACTTAAAAATGTGTTGAGGGTAAAGATCATGTTAAGTGTTATTACCATGGAAAAATAAACATAAAAAATAGACTATATACTCATTTCAAAGATGAGGAAGGAGCATTTCAGAGATGTCACAGAAATGTCCCAGGATTATAGAGATGTAAGTGGTAAGCCAGAACACACTGTATCATACAAGGTTCTCAAGAAAAATATGAATAGAAAGTGTAGATGGATATTCTAATATTATCTATTATCTCTATGATACATATTATTATATATACAAAATATATGTGGAGAGAGAGAGAGATTTTAGGGAGTTGTCTTGTGTAATTGCAGCAAGTCCTAAATCCACAGTGTAGGGCAACTGGCTGGAAGCTCAGATAAGATTTGACCTTGCATTCTTTAATCCTAAATCTATAAGTCAGGACATGTGGTGAAAACTCAGGAAAGATGTCCACCTTACAGTTTTGATATAAAATTCCTTCTCTGAGAAACCTCAGTTTTTGCTTTTAAGATCTTGGACTGATCAGATGAGTGAGGTCCACCCACATTTTTGCAAGTAATCTCCTATATTAAAGTTAAATGTGAATTATATTTACAAAATGCCTTCACAGCATCATTTAGATAGCATTTGATCAAGCATCATTGAGCACCATTTCCTAGACAGGTTGACCATAAAATCAACCATCACAACATCTAAAATCCAAAGCCACATGCTAAATAGTCACATCACAATACCTTCAATATCAGAAGTTTCTGGAGTTAAGTATCTTACCTGTAATTATGGAATATAGGTTACTGACATTCCAGTTACCTATTTACTTCAATGCCTTTTTTATTATGTAGTAAAATATGCATGCGTACATAGGTACACACATATATATAAATATATACATATGTATATGTATATGTGCTAGTATATATTCATACTAGCTGATTCGGACTCAGAGTAGTAGCTGGCCAATCAAAATTAATAAAAAGTAGGGGCACCAGGTGACTCAGCTGGTTAAGCGTCTGCCTTCTGCTCAGGTCATGATCTCTGGGTCCTGGGATCGAGCTCCATGTCGGGTTCCCAGCTCAACAGGGAATCTGTTTCTTCCTCTCCCTCTGCTTCTCCCCCTGCTTGTGCTTTCTCTCTTTCCCTGTCTCTGTCTCTGTATCTCTCTCACACGAATAAATAAAATCTTTTAAAAAAAGGTAAAAAAAGATCACAAGTAATTTTTTAAAAATATTAACACTTTTTAAAGCAAACAAGTGTGGTCTATATAAATTTCGTTAATTAGCAATTTATACTATTTTAGTGATAAATGCTATATAAACTGTTTTTATATCAAAAATTTCTGTAAATTAAACACTTCTACCTATATAGTTTCTTGATTTTTTTTTAAAACTAGGTGCCATGTAAAAGTTTTATTGACCAGTATTTGCCCTCCACAGGTTGATGTATAGAATCACAAATTAAACTTGGTATTCATCATGTCTGGTATTACATCATCTCAGACACATGCCCACTTTGAAAACCATAACGAAGCAGAGAT
Organism: Lontra canadensis; assembly: GCF_010015895.1. Lineage (NCBI taxonomy): Eukaryota > Metazoa > Chordata > Mammalia > Carnivora > Mustelidae > Lontra > Lontra canadensis. Next base: position 14,165,443 of record NW_022631005.1, read on the forward strand.
GTACAAAACAGTAGTCTAGCTTGTTATATATATCAGTACTATTTGTTTATGCATACTGATCCAAAATTTGCTCTACCAAATGTCTTTAACTTTTATTTTGAGAAAAACTTCACTCTGGTAATCTCCTGAAATGGAACCAATTCTAAATCTATGGTAGATGATAAGATCAATACAACTTGTGTTTGTGACCCAAGGAATAAAATACTCTGTTTGCAAAATCTCTGCTTGTGGAGACTTAACCATAAAGTTATATTTCTAGGGGCACCTGGGTGGCTCAGTTTGTAAAGCATCTGACTCTTGGTTTTGGCTCAGATCATGATCTCCCTGGGCTTCACACTCAGTGGGGAGGCTGCTGGAGATTGTCTCTCCTTTTCCATCTCTCTCTACCCCTACCCCTCCTCGTGCTTGCCCTTCTTCTATCTCTCTCTAAAAATAAATAAATCTTTTTAAAAAATTATATTCCTATGTAATTTTAATTCAACAAAAATGTGTTTTCCCCTAAACAATGTTTTGTTGAAGGGTATGATTTTCAGATCACATTTTGTTTAGCTATTTTATTAATGAATGTTCCTATGTAATCTGTAAAGAAGATTTTTGGATCAGATTAATGTTTCAATAATGAATATGATGGTATCCTAATTATAATTAATACTCTGTTTAATATATTATAATAACTACTTTAGTTCCTTTAAAAACCTGTTAATATTTTTATTAAAACTGAGAGAAAAGTCTTAGAAGCTGTCAATAGTCAGAAAGACTCTTACTACCATAAATGATTTCTATGATAATTACAAAAATGTGGACCTTAAAATATTATGTAAATTTTATTAAGTGACAAAGTCACACAGGTTTTGAGAAATTGCACCACAGTTGCTCATTAACAGGTCTACATTAATGTAAATCTCTTTAAAGATTTATTTTCTCATTGTTTTGAAGAACAGTAACTTTACTGATGTATTAATGACCTAATTGTGACTAGCTGATCCCATTTTCATTTGAAGGATCGTTCCCTTGATCCATTCAATAAATACTGAATATGGGGAAAAGGAATTTGGATTGATGGGCAAGAATTGTAATTACCACACACAGATTTATGGGTTGAGGGAATAATGTGATTATGCAAAGAAAAATGAAATGATGCTTTTGGGCCATTGATGAACAACACAGAGTGTTTTTGTATTTAGTTTATTATGGATGTGGAAGGTGGGAGGAATAATTTTATGAAATGTTCATTGTCTTGTAAGTGTACGAGAGTCAGAGTACTGGAACTCCGTGTGTTGTGTCTTTAAGGGGAATATTTTCTTTTGTCAGTGACAGAATAAGATGCACTATTGAAGGAGCAGAATCTTTCTTTGGAAGTTCTCCAGATTCATATTTCTAAACAATTTTAGTCCCCAGTGGTACAATTTTTGTAGGATTATATTGTTCTATAAATCACTGTCCAGGGGGATTCAGGAGCCAAAGATTAGTATTATCTGACAATTCCTGAAACAGATAATCATCAAAATAATTTGAGTTGAATATCCTGACATCAAACAAATTATTTAAAACTTAATGGATGAGGTTGGAATTAAAATTGTTTCAATTATATGAGATTTGGTCATCATATAAAAGAAGACAAAAATTAAGCATAACTCAAAGATGAATAAACTTGAAAACTGTGACTATATTTAACATATTAACATATATCACATATTAACATATGTAATTAACATATATAATTAATTATGTAAATTAATATTACATATTAGGATATGTAAATATATTAAATATATGTGTAGTGAAACATACATTTTGGATAAAAGACAGATAAAATGATCTCTGTGTAACCCTGTAGTAGGGCCTTTCCCCTTCTTTCAGTTGGATTTTATGTACCTTGTCTAAAAAGTACCCAACAGAGATGGATTGGCATACTAAGAGTCCTATAGATATGAAAAATGGGTTCAATTTTACATCAATTAGCTAATCAACAGCAATTAAGATGGCAATTAGTGAAGGGTCAACTTCAGAAACTCCAGAGCTTTGGCTCTCTTGGAGTAAACTGAGAGAGAAGTAGGTTGCCTCTGCAGAATTTAGTGGACTTCATTAAATTTTTTGATGTAACCAAATTCCCCTGAATTAACTGTCAAAATTATCTTGTGAACAGTTCATCCTAAAATGTGGATTTGTGTGTGATTTTGAAAACTAGGGATAGTTTGTTGGAAAGTTGAACTTCATCTTTGCTATTTGCTTCCTTTTATTTTCAACATTTTTATTTCCAAAAATGTAAAGTAAACGAAATTTGTTAACATTTGTTCTGATTTGCATGCAGTCACAAAGGTTTGGATTTTTTTTTTTCTGCTAGATAAAGTATTTTAACTAGTAACTATTAAAAATGAGCATTTTCCTAAGGCCTGGCTTAGATATCCTTATTTATGAAGTCTCATCTGATTTTCCCAGCCTAATGCTGAAATGAAATGGCTCTCTAGGAAATTATGTTGTTTCTTTTTACACATTTTGAATTTTTTCCTGGGATTACATAAATTTGTGAGTGTGCACTTTTAACTTCTTAGACAAGTAAACATATAAATGGAAAGCAAAAACAGACCATAATAATGTAGCTGAGTTTAATTATCTGCCTATATCTGTCTTCATCAATCCATCCATTGATCCATATTAGTTCTAACTTTGCTTTCTATCATTCTTCTGTTAAACATTTTCTCTCTACAGATTTGTTTCCTGGGTGTCCATTAAATTTCTCCCACCCATTGTCTCTGCACTGGCTGTTTTCTCTGTCTGGATTATATTTCTCCCAGCTATTTAACAGACTAACTTCTTCAGCTCTTTCAAGTCATTCTTTTAATGTCATCTTAGTGAATTCTTTCCTAATCACCTTATTTTAAATTGCCAACAATTACTGTACTATAGATCCCTTTTACATCACTACATTGTTTTTTTTTCCCTCAGCACTAACTACTTCCCAGTTTATATCACTCATTCGTTGTGTTTATTGTTTATTGTTATCTAATCACACTATAACACAAACCTCTTGAATGTTCTTTAGTGCCTAGAAGAGAAGCTGAATTGTAGAGACACATTTATTAGATTTATGCACATCTTGTTTTGCAATAGTTTCTTTATTCTCCTTACTGAGCAGTATTGCACTGAATGAATATAATACAATACCTTATCTTTCCTGTTCTATTGCTGAAGGTAGTTGTTGCTAATTTGGGGTTATTTCTAATTGTTGACTTATAATAAAGCCAAAAATCGGTTCTTAGAAAATATCAACAATTACTTAGCAGGAATAATTGTAAGAGAACGAGAAAGAACACAAATTGTCATTACCAGAAATGCAAGAGGAGTTAACAAAATCCTAAAGACATTAAGAGAATGAAAAAAAGCAGACAGTTTGTACACCAGCAAATTTGGCTACTTAGAAGACATGCAAAGATCCTTGCAATTGTGAGTTAGGCAAAGATTTTTTAGATATTGCAAAAAAAAATCCCCACACAAACAAAAAAATGATAAATTTGATTCTATTGAATTAAAACCATTTGCTCTTCGAAATAAAAAATGAAATAAAGGAAAAGGCAGGCAACAGAATGGGGGAAACTATTCACAATACATATATCTGACAGAGGACTTGTAACCAGAATATATAACCACTTCTTATACCTCAATAAGAGACAAAAACTCAATAATATGTTAGCAAAAGATTTGAGCAAGCATTTAATAAACAATGATAGAATAATGCTATTAGTACATGAAAAGATTTTCAAGATCATTCAGTCATTAGGTAAATGTAATTTCAACCACAATGAGCTAAAAATGTAAAATATTTTTAGATAATAGTAAGTGTTAAATTAATGACACAAGGAGGCCATTAGACTGAGGCAGTTCTAATGCTGTGATAACCTATCTAAGCAAACCAAAATCTAATCCTGTAAATGCCTCAAAGTTGTGAAATCAAAACACTCAGAACAATCACAGCCAACCAGGCTTTAAGCCAATCAAATACTTTCCTTTCTTTGCTTCTGTACTATTTCTCTGTAAGTTTTTCTTGTAGTACTGTCAGTGGAGCTCTCCTAATCACTTCCAGTTTGGCACTGCCCACTTGGAATATATTTTTGCTTAAATAAAGTTTTATAAATTTTAATAGGCCCCAGTTTATCTTATAACACAAGTATTGGTGGTGATGTAGAGGAAATGATACTCCGATATACTGATTAAGAGAATATAAAAGTATATTGTCTCTTTAAAAAGCACATCAGCATGAATGAATCTCAAAATTGTTCTGCTAAATGCAGGAAGAAAGGTACAAAATATTTAAGACATATTAAATGCTACAAAATGCACACCAATATCTGTGACAAAAAGCAGATCGGTTGTGCCTAGGGCCAGATGTGGGTAAATGACAAACTGTGTGTCACAAAGAATCTTTCAGAGGTTGTGGAAATGTTCTGTATCCTTATCGTGTTGGTGGTTAATGTATGTATATACCCATCAAAACTCATCAAATTGTAAAATTTGAATGGATGTAGTTTATTTTATGAACACCTTCACTTTCAATAAACTGGTAAAAAAAAAATAGATTACTCAACCTGGGGAAGATGCTTAAAGGAACCTCCTCGTGTAATTAAGGAGAAAAAAAGAGGGAAGGAAGGAGGGAGGGACAGAGGGAGTGAAGGAAGGAAGGAAGGAAAGAAAAAAGAAAGAAGGAAAGAAAGTAAAAAGGAAAGGAAAAATAAATGAAAAATGAAACAAAGGGAACTCAGACATGGGAACAGGCCATTTTGATTCTAATGTAATCTAATGCTCTCTCTTACATCTCTTGGACTTTTTATTGGAAATATTTAACTGAGGAGCTGGTTTTATAATTACCCTCTAGCCAAATGTCATGAGAAACATATCGGTAATTGTTGTGTTTGTTAATTGTTGTATCAAGGGAAAATGCTCACCACGGGACATCTCTGTAAGAGGGTTTTTTTGTTTTGTTTTGTTTTGTTTTGTTTTTTAAAACCTTATCAAAGTATTTAGACTCATTTTAGGTGATTTTCATGGGGGAGAGGAGATTTAGGGAAGTGGGAATATAGATGCTGTCAGAAGTCAAAGTACAGACTTATCCTGTCTTATTGTACTTCATGTTATTGTGCTTTGCAAATACTGTATTTTATAGCCACCTTACATTGAGCAAGTCTTTCCAACATTATTTACTCACTTGCTGTGTCTGTGTTACATTTTGGTAACTCTCACAATATTTCAACATTTTCTGATATAGAAGCTGATATAGAAGTTTCAGCAAGTTATCCAAAATACCTAAGATACCTTAGGTATCCAAAATACCTAAGATAATTCATAAAGGTGGGCACAGTAAACAACAGATTTTTCAACATAGACAAAATAATCTTAAAATGGTAGAAGATGCCAACTAGGACTTCAATAGCTGAAGAGGAGAAGTTAGTGCTTGAATTCAAAGCTTCAAAGGGCAAGCTGACTCTCTTGCTAAAGGCAAATGCAGCTGGTGACTCTAAGTTGAAGATAATGCTTATTTATCATTCTGAAAATCCAAGGGCCTGTAAGAATTGTGCTGAGTCTACTCTGCCTGTACTCTATAAGTGGAACAAAAAATCTAGATGACAGCACATCTGTTTACAACATGGTTTATTAAATAGTTTAAGCCTGTTATTAATAACTACTGTCTGCTCAGGGGGGATAAAATTCCTTTCAAAATACTGTTGCTCACTGACAACACATCTGGTCATCCAAAAACTCTGATGGAGATGTCCAGGATTAAGGTTGTTCTCATGCTTGCTAACACAATATCCATTCTTTAACCCATCAATCAAAGAGTGATTTTGACTTTCAAGTCTTATTATTTGAGAAGTAAACCTCATAAGGTTGTAGTTGCCATACATGATTTCTCTGATGGATCTGACTTGTTGCAATTTCATGATAAAATTTTAATGGATGATGGCTGCTTCTTATGGTTGAGCTAAGATCATGGTTTCTTGAGATGGAAACTTCTCATAGTAAAGATGCTATGAAGATGGTTGAAATGACAACAAAGGATTTAGAACATTACATTAACTTACTTGATAAACCAGTGGCAGGGTTTGGGAGGATTGAATGCAATACTGAAAGAAAAAAAAAGTGGGTAAAATGCTCAAATGGCATCACATACTATAAATTATCATTTGTGAAAGGAAGAGCCAGTTGATGGAGCAAACTTCATTATTGTCTCATTTTAAGAAATTGCCACAGTCACCCCAGCCTTCAGCAAACTTCATCCTGATCAGTCAACAACCATCAACGCTGAGGAAAGACTTTTTATTAGCAAAATGATTATGATGGTTTTCCCTTTTTAACAATAAAACATTTTTCAATTAAGAAATGTACATTTTTTAGACATAATGCTATTGCACACTTAATAGACTATGGTACAGTGTTAGCTTTTATATGCACCAAAGAATACATTTGTCGTATACTAACTTTGTTGTGTAGTAACACTTTGTTGTGATACTAACTTTAAAGCAGTGGTCTGGAACTGAATCCACAACATCTCCAAGGTATACCTGTAATTCTGGACTTGCTTATTTTAGCAAATTTTATCTATTAAGAACTCATGATTAAAGCTGTAATTAGTAAAGAGCCAACAGTCACTCATGTTCATCAGGACAAATATACACTTAATCGTTTTGTATCTTGGACACTGTTCTTTTTTTATGTTTAGACATGATTATCAAGTTGCTTTGTCTTTGTCTTGATCCATCATGGTCCCATAGTGGTCTTTTTAAATTTTTATGCTTTATGAAATTGTTTATACTTAACAGGAGAGCACCTAGACCTAATGGTGAGTGTTATGTTAGTTCATGATCATACCAAAGCCCAACTGATAACACTTGGCTAGCTCACAGATGCTGGGGGCTGCTTATCTCTTTCTCAGCTCAAAACAAAAACAGAAACAAACCAAAAAACCTTGGAAAACTGTCCTCACAAAGGAAGGGGGAAAGTTTGTTTTCAGGATATTTCAGTAATAATGAAACAATATATAGATATTAAATAATCTTATGATTATGTGTAATAACATACACATTCTTAGAAGTTGATGAATGTATAATTTTAATGGAAATGAATTAACAAAATTGTTCAAAATTTTAGTCTGAATTTGAATTCACTACAAGTAGACTAGACTGGTCAAATTCTTTTCTTTGGAAATTTGGAGTTTATCTGACTAACATTTTTAGTTCTGCCATGTGTTTGATCTTAAAAAGTTAGAGTATTTTTTAATGTTCATATTCTGCCATGTGAATCAGGGGATAGTTTGAACTAAAATCTAATGAAAAAATAAACACATATTCAGAAGAAAAACAAGATGTTAATCCTTGATTGACTCCCTGATATCTTTTTAGTTTGCGTTCCCATTTCTCTTCATGATCCAGTGGCATTACTATTCTTGACCTTCATAAGAGAGTTAGTATCAATATCATATTCCCATTTTATTTGCCTAAAATAAAAGAAAAAATCTTTTTGTTTCTGGCAACAAAACAACCCCAAGTAATTTAAGACTAATGATCACTTTATTGTGACTCTAAGTATTTAATACAGGATGAAAGGATATTTTATATTGTGAAAATATATGTATCTAATAGAGACACTAAGAGGTTAAATAATAGTACCACATTGGTAATGTTAATTTATGTCTTCCACTGTTGATGCTTTATCATAGAAGATCTAAGACAGACGTGCACTTTGGAAATACCCAACAAAGATTTTAAAATTTTGCATGATTGTGTCTATTACAAAACCTTGTGAGTTTGAGAACCTCAGATTGATGTCTAGGGAGGAGAAATAAAAGGAGAGGGAAAAAAGTGGATTTCTGTCATTAATATTAGACAAGTTTGAATTTAGTAACAAAAGTAGTAAAGGATTTTTAAGAGAATATTTATCAAATTTATAATCTACAATAAAGATATAACACTCTTGAATCCATGCACATCTAATTGAATAGAATTAATATGTAAAGTAAAGCCTGAGAAAATATAGTTAAATTATGAAACAATTCTATATATTGGAAAACTTTAGCATATTACTCCAAATTCTGGAATGTCTACTTGATTAAAATAGATGAGCCTATATGGATTTGTATGTGAATAATACTGTCTATCGGGTTGATAAAAATGTATCCATCTATATTAGGTCTTGCGTGGATGACAAACTCTCAGGTAACCCAAGACTTCTTCTCAGTGTTCATGTATTGATGTATACCCTCCCCTTTAGTATATGAGAACTGTAACTTGTTTCCAACCAATAGAATATGGCAGAGTTGATAGGATGTCATTCCCATGATTGTGTTACATCATATAAGGTTTCTTTTCTAGAAGGCTCTCACTCTTTCTGTCCTTGAAGAAGCAAGCTGCCAAGTTTGAACCCAGAAAGGACCACATACCACAATACTGTGCTGACCTCTAAGATCTTAGGTGGTGCCCTGTGACAGCCAGCCTCAAACTGAAGCTCTCAACCCTGTAACCTGAAAATGAATTCTGCCAACAGCTTAAGTGAGCTTTGAAATTGACTCCTCTTCAGTTGACCTTCCAGCTAAAAACACATCCCTGCTGACATCTTTATTGCAGACTGGTGAAACCCCGAAGCCAATAACCTGATTAAGCCACGCCTCCACTCCAGACCCACAAAAACTCTGGGAAAATAAATGTGTATTGGCTTAAGCTGCTAAATGTGTGGTACCTCATTACATAGCCATAGGAAAATAAAGCAGGCATCAGTACCTGAAGGTAGAGTACTACTGTCCAAAATAACTACAAAGAATTTTGAGGAGCATGATAGAGAAAGCCTAAATTGCCTGAGGTACTCTACCTGAAGGTAGAGTACTACTGTCCAAAATAACTACAAAGAATTTTGAGGAGCATGATAGAGAAAGCCTAAATTGCCTTGAGCAGATACTTAGGGGAAATCTGCAGATTAAAGATGCAGTTGGGGCGCCTGGGTGACTCAGTCAGTTAAGCAGTGAACTGTTGATTTCTGCTCAGGTTATGATCTACAGGTGGCGCGAGATGAGCGCTAGGTTGGGCTCTGCCTCCAGTATGGAGTTTGCTTGTCCCTCTCCCTCTGTTTCTCCCCCTGCACTCATGATCCCTCAGATAAGTAAATAAATAAAATCTTTTAAGAAAAGATGCAGTAGGCGAGGGTTCAGACGGCAATGAGGAACATGTCATTGAAAACTGGAGTGAAAGGGACCTTGTAATGAAGTGACAGAATACTTAGTGCAGTTGGCTCTTGCAGTTACATAGAGGAGAACTTGTAGGTGGTAACTTGGTCATATGCCTGAGGATACTTCTTAGACAAGTACTCAAGATGGCCACTGTTCGTTCTTGCTGCTTATGGAAACATGTAAGAGGAGAGAGACCAACTGAGGTAAGAAATGCTAAATACACGGCAATGAGGACATGGGACCTCTGAAAAGCTTCAAGGCGTTGTCTTTCAGGCATTTCAGCAGGACCAAAGATAGAAGATTCTCTGGAAAAGATATGTGAGTGTGGCTTTGCTCTAATGGAGTGGATTTGAATGAAATAACTGGGAGACATATAAAGCTCTTGATAAAATTCTTCTAGCAGAAACAATATCAGCTTGGACTAAATTGTACAGAGAATAGAAAATGAAGGGTGGTTACTTGATGCCACTTCTCTCTTTCTTTCTTCCTTTCTCCATGTATATATTATGTTCTATCTTTAAATATATTTCAAGACAAGCCTTTGTGTTATTAATTTCAAAAGTACATTTTGCTTTAAATGGAAAAATAGGGGCTCCTGGGTGACTCAGTTGTTTAATGTCTGCCTTCAGCTCAGGTCAGGATCCTAGGGTACTGGGATTGAACCCTGAGTCAGGTTCCCTGCTCAGCAGGAAGTCTGCGTCTCCCTCTCTCACTCTCTCTGTTTGTGATCCCTCTCTCATGGTCTCTCTCTCTCTCATTTAAATAAATAAATAAATAAATGGAATAATAGATACATAAATTTATATATACCGATATAAATATATATATATCTTGCCTACATTTTCAATTCTATTTTGCCTTTTCCAAAAATGTTATATTTATGTTAATTGCTTTTTATTTTAAAATTAATGTTAATTTTAAAATATATATATTTCTTATTCTCCTACCTTTGGCTTGGGTTGCTAATTCTTTTCCTGGATTTTTGAGAAGCCATGTATAATGCAAAATTTGTTTTATAAATACATTTAATTAAGATCATAAATCTCTCTCTTATATTGCTCCCATGCTTGTCTCTTTAATCTGTGATTTTGACAAATGTTATAAAGTTTCTAAATGAATTTAACATTTTGGGGTCTGATTTATTGCCTTTAATGTTACTGACATTGGGGAAGGTTTATATCAAATATTTAGAATTTTTGTAGCAGACACATATTAGTTATGGATTAACAGTTAAATTTCTGCATTATACAATATATTTTCTATATATAAGAATGGATTTCCTAAAATTGTTTCATCTAAAGCTACTGATGTACATATATTAAAATCTCTTACTGTGATTGTGGATGTTTTCCAAAGTCACTGTATAATGTCTGTTTTTAACTTTAATTATTTAGAGAAGATATCTGATGTCCTAATTGAGGTAATAGAGGGCAGAAAGCCAAAGGATTTCGTTTCTGATTTCCATCACTTCAATTTAAATTTTATAAGTTAATATGATCAATTATTTTGAATGACCCTTCTTACAGGGAAAATAAAAAATTGTATGAAATGTTATAACTGGTCCAGAAGAGGAATCTAGGGGTAGATCATTGAAAAGACAGTCTCTACATTTTATCTGATCACCCTCACCATCCCTAACCTTCCATTAAGAATGCATCATGTATCTGTTAGTCATAAATTTGTATACATTCTTTTAAAACCTATTTATATTTTAATCCACTACCTTTTCAGCATAATGAGTCCTTTATGCATTTTACTTACAGCATCCATTTATACTACTTTTAATTTGTTGTCCCATCCACAATGCTTTCTTTAAGGGTCAAGGGATGGAGAAATCTGAACTATATATGGACTAAAAATGCACAGCCTTATTTTCAGTTTAAAATCTACAAGCTTGGTTTAGATAATACTTATTATTGGTATGACAGTGAAAACATTTTGAATGCATCAGGGATTTCCCAGAAAAAAGATACATTAAACCTTTGGGTACCAAATAATCTGATGTTATTCTTTCTTGCATACATATAGTTGTACACTCCAGTGGCTACTTTATTTACATTACACAGGAGAGTGCCATTTAAGCCATAAGTACAACTCTACATAATTCAACTTAGTTTAAACATCTTGCTAGAGGAATTATAATCAAATTTAGCTTCAGGACATACTGTAGACTAATACAAAAGCTCTATATGCACAGTTAAGATTATGCTACAAATGTGGTTCCTATTTTATTATTTGATGAATGGTTTGTCACAAAGTATTATGTGATTCTGTAATAAAAGAGGCTATTATAATGTCTCTGCCCAGGAGGACAAAGTTAATCTTGCCGAGAGGACTTGAACTCTCAAATTCTAGAGTTAAGTAAGTAGCCTCAGGGCTCATTCTTCTGAGTTCTTGGAGTAGAAGAAAATCTATGTGGGCATCCAAATCAGGTCTCCCAACTATATTAGGATTCCAAAAGCATGCTTTCTAGATGTTACATCGCTTATGTCAAATATTACTTTAAAATACATATATGCTTAGATGTCTTTAAACCGTCAAAGCAGCTATTCATATCAAACTCAGCAAAAATTTCCACTTATGAACAAATAAGTGTAGTAGTAAAGATTTAAGCATCAGTGATGTGTACACAACCCAACCACAAATTACTTTCAAATAATGAACTTCCTCCTTTGCCCGTCTCAATTCCATTAAAGCTTTCTAAGAAAAAGCATTATCTCCACAAGGGCATACAGTTCAAAACAAAAAATCTGGAAGCCATAAGATAAATTAATTGATTGGGTTATATCATTGGCAACTTGTACTTCAACAGATGAGCTACCTAATAGATATGCTTCATTGGAAGAAAAATTCCAACAGCAATCCACGTGGATCCCAGAACATGATATAGCTGGAATAATGATGACCACATGTGGTTAATAAGTAAAAAGTGTGGGTCTCCAAGCTAGAGGAAACTTTGAATACAAACTTAATTTTAAATTTCATCTTAAACTAAAATTGCATTTTTATTTTATTGATTTGTAAAGAGAGCCTAGACAAAACATATTTGTGAAGAATATTAATATAGCTTCTCATTTTAAAGGGATTATCCCCTAATTCTGTGCAGCAGAGTAGTAGTAGTATGGTTAGTAATGTTTTTCTAACCTATCAGGACAAAATATAAGTTTCACATTTTTTCATTCATTATTTACACCATATACTTATGTATAAAATGTATAATATGAATATCAAAGCATTCACATTTCTGAAAACTTGGGGACTCAAAACAAGAAACACAATCATCTGGAAGAATTGTTGGAATAGCAACTCTGAGATGAAAAATCATGATTGATTAAAAGAAGGCATTTAGAATGAAAGTATTTAACAATGGCACCACTATTGTGATGCTATTAATAATAGACAATTGGGACAGAGTTCATAATGACTTAATCCCTAGTCCATTAACTTTTATGAATTTAATAAAAATCTATTAAAATGAAAATATGCCACATTGAAATTACCAAGCTTGGATATGCTTATTTTTGATGAGTTTCTAGAATGCATTCTGGTATGAATTTCCACCATCTAAGTGAACTGTGAAACAAATTGCTTTATTTACCATTATCCTAGATTTTGTTTTAGCTTGTCTCTTTTAGTTATTCGTAGAAACCAATATGCAGTATAACAAAACAAAGTATTATAGAATTTTTAAATTATTTTCACTGAATTTGTAGAAAGCCAGCTATTGTTTAATGAACCCTGATGCTGCAGTTACTGATGGTTAAAACAAGAAGTTAGAAATAAGTAAATGTTTTTTTCTTCCTTGTTTGAAAGTGCTTGGCATTTTGCTGCTGTAAAAACCATAAGTCCCAACATATATTTTCTTTCTTTTTTTTTTTTAAAAGATTTTATTTATTTATTTGACAGAGAGAGCTCACAAGCAGACAGAGAGGCAGGCAGAGAGAGAGAGAGAGAGAGGGAAGCAGGCTCCCCGCTGAGCAGAGAGCCCGATGTGGGACTCGATTCCAGGACCCTGAGATCATGACCTGAGCCGAAGGCAGCGGTTTAACCCACTGAGCCATCCAGGCGCCCCATATATTTTCAAATGATTTTGTAATGTACTGAGACAGCTATACAGACACATTAGAATGAAGGGTTGTTGTTTAGAGAAAATTGTGATCAGAGCTATTGACTTCCAAGCTAAAATAAATAAATAAATAAGCTGGGTTAGTGGCATCTATGCTGGGAGAATAACATCCCTAGCATGTTTCCTGGTCCTTTTACAATAGACAGTTAACCTCAATTACACTGTACTTGTACCCAAACATGGTTCATTTTCTCTGAGCATGGTATAAAATGTCTTCCCGACTTTCTATGTATGTAGATTTAGTTTTTAACACCCCCAATTTGAAATTTTTCACTTGCTTCAGCACATCTATGTTAGCTTTATAATTCCCATCTCTAAAAGTTTGCTTCATGGCCTTTGTATCATTCTATCCAAAATACACATATTTACTGCGAATGATTTTTTACATAGAAGTTTAGCATTGATTTCTCCAGAATAAAATGTTACGAAAAGTAGCATCTTAAATTCAGCATGATTTGGATGAGATGACACATTCTATTACCAACTTTGTTCATTGAAATGATCTTATTTGCTTTCAGAATAGCCTCAATACACATGAAGTTTCAGTATATAGTTTCAGAGGAGTATAAATGCCTGCGTGATTAACTTGGAAAGGAACATGTACAGTAAAGAAAAAAGTGTGGCTTATTTTGTTTAGAAAAAAACATACAACATTTTCTCATTTAGCTTGAAGGTTGTTCTTAAATTAAAGAAATTTGTTTCTAAAGAAATGGTACAGATGATGAGCTGGGGAAAAAAAAAAAAAAAAAGAAAGGTCTTTTCTTTCCCCAGCTCCATGGGTTAATGTTCTAGAATCTTTAGAAATGTAAATATTTAAGTGAGAATACATATCACCACAGGGTATTTTAAATGTCACACTGAAGGATGATAGTAAACTTACCAAGTAAAGATGTAAGCAATAAAACGATAAAATGTCTTGACTGACCATAATAATCATCATCATCATCATCATCACCATCATCACCACAAATAATGAAGGAAGAAACAGCAACAACGAGGGCTGTAGTGACTAACACTGGTTTAAGACCTATTATTTGGCAAACGAAAGAAAAATTTCTTCATCATTTTATTAAAATCTTATTAAAAATCTATGAAATGTGAATAAATTCCAAAGATACACCATGCCTAGTTTAGAAAGGCTAATTATCTAAGTGACTAGGTTCCTACATTTTTCAGAGAGTGAGAAAATTTCAGAAAAACTTATGAAGTTTGGTATATTAAGTACTAAAAGAGAAGAGCAAATCACCAATGGGCCTTCAGTTGTTACTTTAGAATACAAAACACATTATGGAGTATGCTTACAAGGCAATATTAAGATTCTGCAACATTTATGACAAGGACTCTGTGAGGTCTGTGATTTTTTCTTTCTTTCTTTCTTTCTTTTTTTTTTCTTTTTTTTTTTTACAGAAAGAGAGTGTGTGAGTAGTGGGGAGTGGAGAGGGAGAGCATCTCAAGTAGACTCCCCACTGAGTATGGAGCCTATGCGGACCCAGATCTCCCAATCCTGAGATCATGACCTGAGCCAAAATCAAGAGTCCACTTTTAATTTAACCAACTGAGCAACCCGCGCATCCAGGTCTGTGACCTTATATATAACATTTTATATGTGTACTTTTCCCAAAAAGTATATTATCAATTTTTACAATCATTTTTATCTGCAATATAATCTCCCTCCCCTTTTAAAAAATCATTTGTTTGTTTATTTTTTAGTAAAATCCTATATGTTCAGAAAACTAAGGAAGCTGGGAACTGGAAACATTGTATCTGCATTTGCTCTACACTTGGGATAAATCCCAAAGGCCAAAATGTAATATTGGGCCCACTGAAGAGAACACAAGGCTTGACAAAACCACTAGAGATGTTTGTAGAAGAAACTTGGGTAATGTTGCCCTCCCATAGGTACTAATATGCAGATTTCTCAACTAGAAAATTAAATTGCTCTGAAAGAAACAGCTAGTAAGAAGGAAAACTGGGATTAGGATGCCACCTTGTTTTCTGACATACAATGCAACTATAAGAGAGAGTACAACCAGGTGAAATGTCTCTGATCCATGAGTAACATGGCAATGCAAAGGGCAAAGAGTACAAGAAGGAAATAATATAGGAAATGCTTAGCTAAAGACATTGGTAAGTAGTTTTAAATTGTTTTGGTTCAATTCATGTTAAGTAATAGCATGCTGTGATTTTAAACTCTAACAAAATAATTTTAGAAATACAAATATACAGTTATAGTAAAATTATAAATATAATACAATCTCTATTTTTACTAGAACTTATCCAAATTGGAAAGTAGATTTTAATTGCATTTTCAAAAAGATTCAAAGTGTGATGAACTCAACCTGGGGACTAATTCTTATTGTCTCAGTATATAGTCGTATACTATTTTGAAATATAAAGCAGATTTTCATTTGGAAGATGACAGCTCCAATCTGTTGTTGAGTGTCCTCTTTTATTTTTTTACTAATAAGTCATTTTTTTCACCCCCAAAGGAAAATTCCTTTAGGAATTAGTTTTACTGCTTTATAAAGTTATCTTGAAAAATAACAGCATTATAAATCAGAGGCCTGTGATTATGTTAGTTGCAATATTTATCCCTGGAATCATTTAAACACCTTTCGTAATATAAATCTTTATACACTATAGCTCATTTAACAGCCATTAACACATCTTCCATCTCAAGTCAAGTGTACCTACTAATAATGACTTAATTTTATTACTTAGACAGGGTTTTACATTATTGACAATCTTATATGAAGTTCTATGCTGTCTAATATGTAAAGCTTCTGCAAAATATATTGGTAATCTCTTGATATACCATTTGGGGCTATAATTTAATAAACAATTACATTCAGAATATAATAATTATAAAATCTGCCTTTTGTAAAGCAAAATATAAAATAAAATGTTAATTAATTTAAAAGATTGAGTTAAAATAAATCTATAACGTTTAAAAATCACTTGAAGCAGTGAATCACTGAGTACATATAATAGAACTGAATATATGTATATCTCATTTACACAAATACACACACATTATTGCCAGAAATATTAATAAGAATAATTAAATCAAGAACAAGCCTCAGAAATTTAAAATTAGCGATCTTAGGCTGGTACTGATTTATTCAGTCAAAGAAAATGCTACATTGAGCAAAAACTCAATGTGAAATACACCATAGGTTGCTCAAGGTTTATTTCATTTTTATGCATAGAATTTTGAGTGTTGAATTTAAAAAGAAAGCTAATTTTACTTATTTATTTACTTTTTAAAAGATTTTATTTATTTATTTGACAGACAGAGATCACAATTAGGAAGAGACGCAGGCAGAGAGAGAGGAAGGGAAGCAGGCTCCCTGCTCAGCAAAGAGCCCAATGTGGGACTCAATTCCAGGACCCTGGGATCATGACCTGAGGCAAAGGCAAAAGCTTTAACTCACTGAGCCACCCCGGCACCCCAGAAAGCTTATTTTAAACATTAATTGATAACTCTTTAACTTGATTTCACTTCTGATTGCTTCATATATTATTATGTATTATCTTTATGAAATTGAATAAAACTCCTAATATGATGCAACATTGTATGAGGATTTCCTTTTTACGCCTCAGTTTTCTTCTCTTTATCCAGTGATCAAAATACAATCATATAGGTCTATTGCAAAGACTTAATTTATTATTAAGTGTCTCAGTTTTAATGTTATTTTGATATAGTTTTAATAATGTAATTTCCAAAAGAATAATGTAATTTCCAATTGTTATTTGATAGTATATAGAAATGCAATACATTATTCTTTTTCAACTTTTTATTTGGTTACTTTAAAAATTTTTGTTTTTTTCTGATAGCTATTATATACATACTTCAGGAGGTTTTTGTAGATTTCTTGGGACTTTCTATTTTATTTCTCATGTAGCCTGTAAATAAAGAAGGTTTTATTTCTTATTTTCCAAACTGCATGCCATTTATATGGTTTTCTTGGCAACTTGAAATCGGCAGGACATCACTACATTGTAGAACATAAGTGGTGAGCGTTGGCATCCTTGCCTTCCTTGTTCCAGATTTTAAGAAGAGTGTATTCAATGATATCAGCTCAGGTTTTTGTTTTTACTTTTTTTTCCCTAAGATTTTATTTATTTATTTGACAGACAGAGATTACAAGTAGGTGGAAAGGCAGGCAGAGAGAAAGGAGGAAGCAGTGTCCCTGCTTAGCAGAGAGCAGGGTCCTCCAACCCAGGTCTTCCATCTGAGCCTAAGGCAGAGGCTATAACCCACTGAGTCACCCAGGCGCCCCAACTTTTTGTTTTTTATAGATAGCCTTTCTGAGATTGAGGGACTTTCTTGCATTTCTAGCTTCCTGGAAGTTTTTTATTATGAATGGATGTGGAATAGTTCAAATGTTTTTTTCTGCATCGAGATGATTGTATTATTTTCCCCTTTACTCTATTCATTTGGTGAATTACACTGATTGATTTTCAAACAGTATGATATCCTTGCATTTATTACATAAACCATTCTGATCTATGGTTTGTTAATTGTTTTGTGTATAGGTGAAATCATATGTAAGTGGATTTCATTAACGTATTTGGAGAATTTTAGCAAACTGAAATTTTTACCTTTTCTATGTTTTTTTATGAGGAACCTTGGTCTGAGATTATTTTTCTTGTGATGTTTTTGTCTAGTTTTGATATCAAGATTTTTATGATAAATTGAGTATATTTTAGCATGTCATATTGTCTTCAGTATTGATTTAATTACCTAAACTTACATTTATTTGTTCATTTTTATAGTATAGACATAGGGAAACTGGAAATTTACAGGAGTGGAATGAGTATAGTCATAGAAACTCACATTTCTGGCACTGCAGCCCAAATATTTGCATATATTAGTAGATCTAGGCAAGATAGTACAAAACACAATTAGAATGAGCATTAGGTGGGGTACCTCAGTGGTGCAGTCAGTTAGGCGTCCACTCTTTGTTTCTACTCAGGTTCTGATCTCCGGGTTGTGATCTCAGGGTTAGGAAATCAAGCCCCATGTGGTCTCTGTGCTGAGCTTGGAGTCTGCTAGTGTTTCTCTCTCCTTCTCCCTCTGTGCCCCACCAAATAAGTAAATGAATCTTTAAAAAAAAAAATAAGTGAGCATCAGGAAAAAATAGCAGTAAAGCTTTAGTCTTGCTTCCATTCTGAACTGCAAGAGAGAAACTATGAAATAGGGTGACCTACTTTCCATCCAAGATCTATCTGTAGGATGGCAATAGGTGTTATTTTGCATACAGATTCTGCATACTCTGGCATGATAAATAAAAATCAATCACAAGTTTGGTGGTCTACATTAGATGGTGGCAATG
Source organism: Lontra canadensis (assembly GCF_010015895.1). NCBI lineage: Eukaryota > Metazoa > Chordata > Mammalia > Carnivora > Mustelidae > Lontra > Lontra canadensis. The sequence continues at coordinate 14,184,116 of NW_022631005.1, forward strand.
CTGACAAGACAAGGAGGCAAGGAAAAACCAAGTTTTGGGGTGAGGGAGCTGTGGACTACATAACGTTTTTTCAGTAAATGAAAGCAAGATTCAAGATCATCAGTCATTGAAGCTGGAAGAGGCCTGTCACACCTTGTACGAGAGAGCCAGTGATTGTGATAACCAGAGTATACTCAGCAAAGATGGGGTCGAAGAGTCAATGGTCTTCTTCAACAATGCGGCTTCTCTGACACTAGAACAATATATTATCCCCTATCTTCCATCTCAGGAGTTAACTCCTACCAGGAATAAACAAAAGAAAAAAGAAGACAAAGATTTTCAGAAAGACTATTTATGTACTCCAAAAGAAACAAAACTGATTCATGATAACTAAGAATAATAACTGAATTTGGATGAGAAGTCACATGTCAGGCTGAGAGTTGAACACATAAGATAAATGGTCTTTTCTAGACAGATTATGGCCTCAAGTGTAAAGATGAGCTCAACTTTACAAAATAACAATTCTTTCCACATCTGTGCAGCAGTTTGTAAATCATGACAATTTTACATGTAGAATCAAGATTATTATTAAATAATCTCATTCTATATAAAGATATTTTTGTTAACCTATACCCCATACTCTCTTCAACTCTCAGGTTATGTTCTAAAATATGTTTCATACTCCCTCCAAGGAAAATACTCATAACAGAGGAAGCAATTCACAGTAATCTGGATTATTCAGTTATAAAATGGAACATCTGAAAAACTGACATGCTAAGCAATGATCATATGTATTTTTGCATAGCAGGCAGTCCTCTAACTTACAAACAGATTGAGTTCCAAAAGTTTATTTGCTAGAAGATTTGTAGAACTCTGAACATATTTTCCCTCTAGGAACAATGTCAGATGTGGTAGTTAGGTTATTACGCAAGACCTAAAGCTTATCAAATCCATAATAGTTAAATTTAGTTTAGTTTAATAAATGTTTACTGAACACGTATGGTAGGCACCACTTGTGTGCTCTGAGGATGCAACGGTTCGCAACCTTGTATTTAAAGTTCCAAGATTTATCTGAATTATTAATATATGTTTGCAGTAGATAAATACTTATTGGAAATCTACCTTAGACACTGGAGGTATAATATACACAAGATATGGATTGTCATTCAAAGAGCATGCTTTGAAGCACAGGGAGAACACATACCCACTTGACAAAGTTACATATTGCTAATGTGGTGTCATAAGGAAGAATCTGGGCGCTGTAAGTGTTAATAAGAGGGGACGCTGCTCTTGTTTGGTGGATGATTTCTCAGGAGAAAGCTGACATAAAGAATTATTGGGGTTTACCTAAATGAATCTGTGGGAAGAGTAGGAGGAGAAAGATTTCCTGGCAGGAATAGAAGTCCTTAGGGAAGATAATACATTTAGACGAGTTCCAGCAGTTATGCATTTTGGGTTGACTACACATAAGTAATGAACAAATTGATGAAATATACATAAGTCAGGGATTGCCTGATAATTAGGTTATGTTGCATAAGTACTCATAAAAAATCTAGCTGAATTGAAAAGTATTCCAATTAGGCATCCAATTATATTTCCAGTAAAAAATATGGTTCATAATGGTTTACTAAAAGTCCTGGTCCAATACATGGGAATAATTGGAAGGTTTTCACCTTGGAGTTTTTGAATTTTTTGTTTTGTTTTGTTTTGTTTTGTTTTTTGTCCTTTTATTCCTGAATAGAACCTATTGTGAATAAGCCATGATTCCACTGCCGGATATAGTCTAGGCTATGCACTATGTTGTGTCTATAATGATCAATTTACCAATACATTGTACTTCATATATTAGATTGTACAGCAGTGCTCCACCCCCCACAGGGAATCACAATTTCCGGTGTTCATAGCCTTCTGACACTGACTCTGTACTTGGCCCTAGGACTAACTTTGGCCAATAGGACATTAGCAAACCAGACACAAGTAAAAATTTGATAGGCACTCACAGTGTGGGAGTGGTCCTCACTTGCTGCTGGAAATTCTTCTCCTCTCAGGTAAATAAGCCTAGTTTGGCCTACTATAAGCAGGTAGTCTAACCAATAGCCAGCCCCAACTGCCACACACATGTATGAAGACATCTTAGAACATGCCACCTCATTTGGGCTGCTGAGTAACTGGCCTTCTTGAAGGGTTCAGAAGACAGTTACATTACAGGCCAATGGATTCCAGCACAAGATGCTGACCCACATGATTATGAAATGGCAGTTGCTTTAGGCCACCATGTCCTGGCATGCTTGGTTACAGAGAAGCAAGAAATTGATGATATTCATGAAGATATTTGGGGAAATCAAAAAACCCATTTTTCAGAATGCAAGTGTTTATGGATTCACAAGAGATCTTGTGCACCTGTAATAAAAATTTCTATTTTCTGCTATAGCATGAAATTCCTGAAAACTTTATAAATATATTGTCATGCCATTTACTTCTTCATCCACTCACCCTTCCATTCATTAACTTAACAACATTTTTATTGAAGAACCACCACAAGTCAGATACTGTACTAGTTGTTTTGTATGTAAAGGTAGCTAAGACATAGCATCTCTGTCCTCAGATCTTTCCTTCCATCAAGGAAGAAATACAGACAAGTAGACATGCATTCATTACTATAAACTTAAAAGGCTGGGGGGGGAGGATATAAGATCCCCTGGGAAAGGACTTCCAGAAATGACTTCCTAGAAAAACAAATATGTCTGCTAAGCCTGCCTCTACAGTCTAAACTTAGAAACATTTATATGTGTAGCTTAGATCATTATTAAATGACTGTGTTCTAAGTGGCAACTCTTTATTCCTTTAGCTTCTATTGTTAATGTTGTGAAGATTAAATTGAAGTTATCTCTATGTCTTTACTCATCAGGCTTAGATCTGGGGCTTGTAAAAATTCTCAGGATTTATCGTTAAAACTCAGACTGCTCTAATATGTTCAGATTAGTATATGAAATGTTATATATGTCCTGATCCTCTTTACTTCCCAGATATAAAATCCTTTTACAGAAGCATTAATTCATGATAACAAACCAAACTCAGCAAATCAATGGAAGAGGACAGACTTGAATTAGTTGTGCCAGACACAGTGAGACCAAAACTTTCTCTTGCATTGAGGCTGCCAATGATAAGCTGTAATCAAGTTTTTACTGCAATTACAGGAAAAGGGTGGATTCCATCCATGTTCTTGGTCTCCTTGGATTACTTTTATTTTTTTTTTTTGAAAGAAAATTTTTTAAAGATTTTATTTATTTATTTTACAGAGAGAGAGAGATCACAAGTAAGCTGAGAGGCAGGTGGGTGAGGTGGGGGGAAGCAGGCTCCCCGCTGAGCAGAGAGCCCCATGCGGAGCTCCATCCCAGGACCCTGAGATCATGACCTGAGCCAAAGGCAGAGACTTACCCCACAAGTTAACTTAACCACTTAACCCACCCAGGCGCCCCTCCTTGAATTACTTTCAACCCATAGGTTTCACTTTGTTCATTCATGTTTTGCAATATCCTGGTCTTTGCCAAAATGTGCATAAAGACCCTCCCAATTTTCAATAGCATGGAATCATTGTAGGCTTAAAGAACCTCTCATGCCACATTATCATGATGTTAATTTTGAAATGCTCCTTCAATAGAACTTTAAGATTTTGCATATGCATCTCCTTAAAGAAATCTCTTTTTGATAGGAACAGTTATATAAGACATGGAAGTATATTCCATCAATTTACAGACAAATTTTAAGAATAACTTCCAGGATATGTATGTGTGTGTGTGTGTGTGCTCTAAGAAACCTCAAACAAGATTAGAGTATATATAAATATGTTGCATGCATACTCATTTTCCCAGTTGTATACAGATGAAAGAATACTTATTTACATGTAGAAACATACAGGCAATGCATGCATTGTTACCTGAACAAAATTAAGTACAGCTTATATGTTTAAATATCTCATGTTTACCTGTTACAGAATTCAAATTCTGAGGTCACTTATGCCCTTGAAACCACTTTCAGTCTTTCCAGTTTGTAAGTACCAGTCACAATTCTCACCAACCCACTACCTTTCTTCTTAATTCTAAGTTCAATATCTATGTATATCAAAACCCTCTCTCAAATATCATAAATGTGGGTGTGTGTGAGAGAAAAAGAGAGAGAGAGAGAGATTGATAATCCATAACCTGAAGGCTAGAAAAAGAAGATATGGTTAAAATAGACAGCAATAAGTTAATGTCACTGGCATCCATCTCCGTCACCATTTCAATAAATAATGTTGGGGTAATGGACAGCTACATGAAAAAATAGGAACCACAATGGAAACTTGATTTCTTTTACAAAAATTAGATTTTCATGGGTCATAGATATAAATAAATGTATAATAAAAATCTATAAAACTCTTAGATGAAAACAAGAGGAAATCTTCATGACCAGGTAAATAATTTTCTAATGTAACACCAAAACCATGTTCTTTTAAAAAGTTAGTAAATTTGACTTTATAGAGATTAAAAACACTGCTCTGTAAAAGACACTAAGATAATGAAGAGACAATTATAGACTGATGGAATTAACTATCCAATAAAATTCTTGTATTAAGAACATACAAACTGCTCCCAAAACATAATAGTAAGAAACAAGTCAAATTAAAAAAACTATGAAGAAGCATTAACATTTTAATAAAAAGGCTATACTGATAACAAATAACATATATAAAAATATTCCACATTGTTAAGGAATAATCATTATTATTCAATCACTAATTAAAATCATGATGCAATATTACTATATTCCTCATTGAATTAGCTAAAATTAAGAAATAAAATCAAGTTATGGTGAGGATGTGGAGCAACTGGAACTCCCCATACATTGTTGGTAGAAAAGGCAAAATATTAAAAGATAAATTAGGAAACAATTTGCCAGTTGACTTTCTTTTCATGGAAATTTTTCACCCCTAGATTTGTGAATTCCTTAGGATTCTCTGATACCTTGCTTTCTGTTTATGCTCTGAGCCCCAGGTACCTTGGAATTGGAAAATGCCCTGAGATAAAACTTAGTGGATAATGTATTCATCTCAAGGTTAAAAAAAAAAAAAAAGTACTTATTTCATGAATTATTGTATGATTGCCTCATACTGTTATCATGAAAAACCTACTTGCTTTGTCTAAATTAAAAAAAAAAGCAAACTTTCTTTATGAGTTTTGTCCCTAAACTTTTTCACACATAACAATTTTCATTTTTAAAATTTTTACAGTAATTTATATACATTATTTTCTCTACATTACATTTCCCCTTATGTTATGCTACCATAAAGCAAGGCATTCTTACTAACACTGGACCTACAACATTGCTGTTGCAAAACTAACTTGCTACAATCCTTCCTTTGCAATTCAATCTTTGGTTTAATCAGACTAGTCTGCATCAAACCATAAAACTATTACTAATTTATAGTCACATTTCAAATATCATCCACTATATTTTTCTTTTCTGAATGCACCTAAACCAGGTATCTTTAAATAAGATATCTTATTTCAATTAAAGATCCAGAGTTTTGTTATTTAAAAACAGAGCTAAGTGCCTTTTCAACAAAAGACAATTGAATTTTTGAACAAGATGGTTTAATGAATTAAAAAATATTGATTTTTCCCTTTATCAATTGTAAAATGCAAAACAGGAAATATGTGGGTAGTGAGAATCATTCCTATTAATGTTAAAATAATTGAAACTACCGTCTACCTGAATTTTAAAGTATGTTTCCAAATAAAAACTAAACTTTAATAGAATTTTAAAAAAATCAAAAGACATTAAAGGCTAAGCCATCCAACAATAGTTTTTAATGAACTGAATTGAACATACAGTTAATGAAGTTTAATAAAGATTGCATGTGGTTAGAGACAATTTTGTTATTTTTAAACTAGAAATATATTAAATATATCCAAATAAAAAATACTACATGTACTTTACTAAATGCTTTGAGCCTAATTTGGATGTCTAAACTTATACTTTCTTTGCAAAATTGTTCCTTATTTAACCAAAATGATTTGATTTCCATTATACGTCTTAAAGGACTTATAATACTGAGCTTTTTATTTGAATATTTAGATGATGGTTATAGTAATGACAACTACAGCATCTGCAAATACAGTTTCTGCCAGGCACTGAAAATAACTATTTCTCTAATCTTCATAACAACTCTCAAAAACACATGTTATCACCCTCATTTTTGAGAATGTCAAGGTGTTTAGATCACCAAAACTCATACAGCAGGTAAGTAACAGAAGCAGAACGTCAGGCCAGTTTCCCTGATTCAAAATTCTCTGATACTTCAGCGGCCCATGAACATCTTTTCAATGATGTTAGCGGTAATTTGGAAAGCTCAGCAAGATCCTTTCCTGTATATTTTAAGGGATACAAGCCCAGTGAAAATAAAACAGGTGATACTCCTTTTTGCTGTTTGCATAAAATATCTGATGTGTCAGAGATTCAAATAAAGCTGTTTCTTATAATACCTTTGGAACAATTATGCCACCTGCAGTCATTAGCTTGAAAGACTTGAATTTATAAATGCAAAAGTAACACATGACATGGGGATGAGAAAAGGTGCAATGAAATACAACCTGATAGCTCTCTATTTACTGCCTTATATCATTATATCAACAACATTTGTTGCAATTTATCATCTGGTGTGATGAATATACCTGATAAACGTGACCTTTGATATTTCCAACATTCTATAAGGTCTCAAGCCTCTCTGATGACCAATTTTTTCAAGCCAATGAATATTTTACGAACCAGTTTATAAAAGCAATTGTCATAGAGCAAAACAAATTAAAGAGGTGAGTTGTTGTTGTTTTTTAAGAGCAAGCAGAGGGTAATTGTGGTAAAGTTGCTTTAAAATGTGCACATCTAAAATTATCTCGAGTCCTGAAGTGTCTCATCTGCTTTCTAATTTTCTACAAGATGCTTTTAATATTTTGAGATTTATATTAAACCACAGGGGTCTGAAAGATTTCAGGAAGTCTTGCATATGCATCAGAGATAAACAACGAATTAAATTAATAAAAGAAAATCACAATTTAGACGTTAGTGGCTATAAATTCTGCTGCTATTCCTTTAACTATAGCTCCTAGTTTTCTAATTCTGGCTCAGAAATGACGCTGATGCACACACATGGAGGTAGCTGGCACATTCTAACTTCCTCTAGCTTCTAGTCATACGTGAACATTATTTCGGTCACAAGCATCTAGCTGTTTTAAATAATAGCAATTTTTCAATTTGGGATCTGCTTCTTTTTCTCTACAAAATGACATACTGACATACCGAAATCTCAAAGATTTGGACAATTTCTTGCCAAGGGATGTGTAACGATAAATAAAGATCCCAAATACTGAATTAGGGTGTGTTGTTTCATTTACCATTTGTTTCAAATCAATTCTTCTTCTTTCCAGAAAGAAAACTCTGAAAATCCACTACCAAATTATGCAAACTATTCTTTATATCATTTTAAAAAATATACACAGCAGATATTGTTTTTTTTCTTCCCAAAATTTACTTTCTCAGGAACAATCTTCATCAAGGCAAAACTTGACTAAAAACACAGTTAAAGAACAGAAGAAAAAAAATACAGTTAAGATAAACTAGAATCTCTGGAGTGTTTATATTTTACATCTAAATCTGTAATGTTCCTTAGGTGGTAAGAATCCCCGTCATCCTACACCAAATATTTCCTGGGATTCAAAGTGATGAATGCAAACAAACAAACAAAATATTCTTATTGAAATGAGCTGCAGGGACCTTTTTCTATATTCTTTCTTTTATGGGAGGTAAAATCATCACTAACTGTTACAAAAAGCCTCTGGTATATAGGAGTATAGTACATAGTCCTTGTACTACAAGATTATCAAAACCAGGGATCTACCTGAAGGCCACTATGAAGAATAACATGGAGGAATCTCTTCAGATTTAATTTATAAGTGGTTCATATAAATTAAGATGTATACACTATTTTTTAAATCCATATTCAAAAGAATGTGAGTGATTACTACTACCGGGGAACATAGACTCTTTTATACATACTTCAATATATTTTTCAGATATCTTAATTCATCAGTAACCGTGGTAAAAAAGATTTCCATGTATATTAGTTTCTTGGGTTATAAAAGCATGTAATATAAAATAGGAAGATAGGTAGGCACAACTTTGCTGGGAATAGTTGTAAGATTCAATCTTCTTTACAGCAAATAAATGACCTTTTAAACATGTGAATTGATCTATAAGTATAGAAAAGTACACACATTTAGTATATACTTGCTGAACCTTCACACATAAAAAACTCATATAATCAACCCCTGAAATTCTGATCATTGAGATCCTTTTAAAAATTGGATATTAGCGTTTTCTTTGAAGTC
>NW_022631005.1:14197517-14494865 GCF_010015895.1 Lontra canadensis
GGGGTCAGGGCATATCCATCACATGCCAGAGGGGAGGGTAGCACTCGACCACACTAGAGAGACTAGAGGTCAGCTCTGGAGCCCTCTGTGGTTTGGAAAACAGAGTATCAGGGCAGGTTTTTGAGTAGTTTCTGGATCAATATGTCCAATACAAGGTAAAGAGGTCACTTGTCAGAGCTGAGAGTCTCTGGAGAAGAGGAAAGTCAGAGCTCAGGGAGGTTTAAAACAGACGTGCCTGCATCCACTCCTGGCCTGCAAACAGACATTCCTCTACCTCCAACTGATGAAGTTTCTTTGCATTGTGATGTGAAGACAGGAAGAGAAAAGATCATGATTTTGCCACGCAGACACTTGTTCCTACTGAGAACTATGACTTTCTTCATGCCAAAGATGCATTGTTAAATATGTTTGCACGACTTACTTATTTTGATTCACTGAGTATTAAACTCCGAAGGTATGGCATTCTTAAATCATCTATTTAGCAAATGTTGCTTGTGCATCCTAAGGCCAAGCTGGGAAGAAAAAAATGGAAAAGTCATTGTTCTTGCTGCAAAGAGTTTAGAGTCGAAAAGCTGTAACTAGAAAAATAGATGTTGACCAGTAACACACTGTCGACTTTGTTTTCCGGTTTCCCTAGAGTGAGAATAAAGGCAAAACCTTTTCAGAAGGTTTAACAAGGTTCATGCACAGAGTACTTCCAAAAGAACTGTTGGAACTGTGAGTGCAGCAGTATGGGGGGGGCACAGAGTTGTGAAAGAGAATGCCCTGTATACACTCTAGAAGGACTTCAAAAGGAAGTCCCATCCTTCTTTTGTTTTAGATGAGCTCATTTGAAGGTTCCTTATTACCTTATATCTGCAGCCTGCTTTCAAAATATATTTTCTCATATGTAAAACACACACCCCTGATTATTTATATGTGTGTGTGTGTGTGTGTGTGTATAAATATGCATATATCCTTCCTTCCTCCTTTTGTGAACAGGCAAAAATTGTTTTTTAATTAAACATTACTAAACATTCAGAATATATTCACAAAAGACAGTATGGATCTATACAGTCCATTGTTACACAAGGTAGTAATAACTTCTATACTAGCTTTTGAGCAATGTCCCTCATGTGCCTGCAATCAAAGGGAAAAAATGTCTTATGACCACAGTTATTTCAGTATTATTGGGCAGTTAGAATCTATTAAGGATCTTTAAAAAGGCATATATCTTGACACTGAAATGTGCACTTATTCTTATCTCTATAAAGTGTCCCTGTGTGAACAAATAGTGGGGAAGAAGAAAAGGAACATTCCAACACACATAAAGTAGTGTGTGTGTGTGTGTGTGTGTGTATGTGTGTTTAGAATTGGATACACATTAACAATGTAGAAATGGAGAATATATGGTGAGTTACAACCAAGAAAGGATGCATTATATGGGCTCACAGCCATAACTATTTCTGCTACTAGAAAAACAGACAACCATAAAAATACTGATACCCATCAACATCATATAAATTTAGAAGCATAAAAATCATACACATACCACAAATTTTAATTATGGCAATGGGTTTGGAAATCATTTTGTTCGAGACGGTTGTGAGGCTTAAATTAAGTGAAATAAAGTACGTGAGAGCATAAAACAGAATTTCTGGGAACATTGTCATCTTCCTTTTCTTTTTTTCTTTAGATAATAAATAGAGGATCATTACCTAACAAAGAAAAATATTTTTAGTGATACAAAGAACATATAAGGCTCTCTTGTATTAGGACACACATTTGTGGAGAATAAAAGAAAGTAAACGTGTTTGACGTAAGTGACATTCTCTTGGACAGGTCGTGTGCCTGGGTCCTAAAACTACAGGAGTTACTAACTTTTGCCCTAGGAAAGTGACACAGCAAATCTTCATAAAAAAGTCTTTTTATCTTTTTCAATACATCCACCTGCCTGTATAGACCCTGCATTGTTTGAATAAGAGGGTAGAGGACGAGTGCAAAATGCCTCCTACATACACAGGAAAAAAGATACATTCTTTTTTCTTTACAAATGCTTGATGGAGTTAACCAAACATCACATACCAGACCATCACTCACTACTGCCCAGTGCAAAAAGGCACTTATCATTTTTGGTGAGAGGAATAAATAGTCTACTCTAATCATCCATCTAACCTACATCTCAAGCCTCTCAACAGGCTAGAATAAAAAGACTTCTACGATAGAGACAAAGCTGATGAAGCCATTTGTACTAAATGATGAATGAGTCAATATCAGACTCTTCTGAACGGATCCACTAGCTTCTAAACAATTATTTGAAGAAAGAAAATCTAAAGAGTAAAATAGGGAAAAAATTCTCTAATGGTACAAAAATGAATCTAGAAAAAGTAAAAATGAATGAATGAAGAAGCTCTGTTAGATAATATTTGTGCTCAGGAATTTAAAAGAACTTACGGGACGCCTGGGTGGCTCAGTGGGTTAAAGCCTCTGCCTTCGGCTCAGACCATGATCCCATGATATGGGCTGAATATCTTTAATGATAAATATCTAATAAATATCTTTATGCAGAAAGATATAAATAGTGATCCTATAGTAATATGATATCACCCTTTTATGTAGTTATAGTTCATATGCAATGCCCGAGTTTCTTCTGAGACTTAATATGTAGAAATACTGAGAGTTTACAAAATTCACCCTAATAGCACTCGCTTCAGCAGCACATATACTAAAATTCACCCTGATATTTTAAAGTAATTGCTTATTTCCTGACACAAGAGATGATAGAAAAATGCTTATAATAAGACACACAATTTCTGGAGGGCTAATTATGCACTTAAGCTGAATTTTTTTTATTTCAAATGAATTTATGCTTAATGTCACATCCTATTTAGTGAAACCTGTTTGAAATAGATTGTATTTTGAATATATATTGAGTGAATTGATTCCACATTTGTAGAAAACTTTTTTTATACTGCATTAAACTTGAAATAAATAAAACTTCAAAATTTTACAGTGGTACCAATCACGAAAGGCATAAAATGATTTTTTGCTTCAAATATGTATGTTTATAATATCATAAAACTCCTTTAATAGGTAAGCTGAGATATATACTGGTTTTCATAAATTTCAATTGTCAATAAATCTTTGTGACTATTCCTGGTAAGACATAAAGATACACTTGGATTTAGAACGTCCAAACACTCATCAACACATGGAATGATACAGAAAATGCTTCCTATCCTGGAGGAAATATATTTTTTTGAATATTAAGCAGGCTTTGTCCTCTATAGAAAATGTCTGGCTTTGAGCCTTCCTGGAAATTAAGAGAAGTGGTGTTGTCATTTCACCATCTCGGGGTTGTACCATCTTCGAATACAGTAAAAATGTAGTTGCAAATTACAACAACAAAAAACCCCTATTACTTTCTGTCTCCCTATAATCAATGGAGGCTCATTATTTAACAGAGAAAAGATTAGAATGGATATAAAAAATTAAGTTCTTTTGTATTAGAATACACATGTTTGGAGAGAATAGAAGAAAGGTAAGTATTTCAGACATCACTCAAGTTCTCCTGGGACGTTTGTGTGCCTGAATCATAGACAAGAGACACTAAACTAATAGCAGCATATGATGCTTCCAAGACTTCCTAAGTGTTATTGCCCAGACCTGAATCTGTGAAGGCGGGTTACCTCTTACTGATAACTGCCTTAGGGTAGAGGAGTAAGCAAGCCATGTTTCTGACTTAACAGAGCAGAGTTGGTTCCTCCACTTCTGGTTGTATTTCTCTTCTGGTGATGACAGAAAAACCATACTATGATAGTGAGAAACAGTGGCATGGAGAATTATAGGTTAAAATTCTTGGGAATTACATGAATTATATGCTTATTCAGTGGAATGATTTCACCGATTCACATTTTCATAACTTTGTTTCTCGTCAGATTCATCTAATCAATGTACTTGGACACATACTTAGAAAAGAATGACAATGGAAATGCAACTAACACATGTTCTTTTCCTACAGTATAGAAAGTATTTTGTGTTATTAATCAGATTATTATTTCCCGGCTTTAAATTGACACTTTTGTATACTAGGGCTAGGAATGAGATTCTACAATCCCATTTCTGCAAATCCAATGGATTCTTGTTAGGTTTTCTCAAGCCTTTCTAGAAGCCTGGACAAGAGAGAAAATGTGCTTCCCGCTATTTGCTTCCTGTTCCTGTTAATATGATGATAGCCATTGCTCTTTATCTTGGCAGTTCAGTTACTTCTAGATTCCAGGACTTCCTCCACCACCCCTACACACACCACACACACTCAGTTTATTCTCTTCCTTCAAAAATACCAGCACTTGCTGGATGGCAGTCCCTTCTCATCTGATTCTCAGCTCTGTGGAGAGCCTCCTGGGGCTTCTCATGCACAAGAACCAGCTACAAAGTACTCGCCTCTTAGATCATACTCTTTTTAGGGATCCTCATAGTGGTTATAACTCCTTAGGGTCTTACTCAGAGCTTCCAAGACACAGTTTTAGCCAGGCAGCCTCCCTTCCTCAAAGAGAAGAGTCTCAGTTCTGTGGAGCCACTGCTCCAAATTTCTAAGTTCTAATAACTCCACCATCTACTCTTTGTTCTCCAATCCTGAACCTGTCAGCTCTTTCCTGTATTTTTCATCTCCACATTGCCTTGGTGTTTCTATTTTGCTTCATTTGTACTCCAGAGCCTCTCTAGCCAATTCCTTATATTGAATTCTTTGCATAAAAATAAGTGATGTTGTTCCAGTTTTTCTTTCTTGACCTTGGTAGGTAGCCCTTCCATCCAGCTAAATTTTTGTATAATGAATATGAATTTTCTTTTTTAAATGCATCTTTAAGCTGGCATCAAGGGAAGGAAACTACAAAGCTAAACTATGAAACTAATGTAGGAATCCTGGATGACAGATATGTACCAAAGTTCGATTTCATCCTGAGGGCTTCTGTCAAATCCTGGAGCTCTTATGTTTCCACTTTATTGTTGATTGGGAGCTGAAATGGAATAGATATCCTAGAGACCAGCTGAGGAAGGGAGTCCAATAGGATACTTGAACATAAATCCGGGGCCCAAAGCGTCACACTTGGATGAGAAGGAGGGATAAGAAGTAACACAATCTTGAAGTCAGCAAGTCAGAGTTACCTCTCTCCAATTTGACACTGGCTTGCAGGGGAAATACTATTCCCATAGTATTCCTGATCTTAAACTGGTCCTCAGACAGCTTTGTTTTCTGGATTCATGATTCACATCCTGAAAATCTCAAGTAAATAATTGAATTTAAAATGACCTTAAGATGGTGGTGCTCCCACGGGAATGGCATTGTGAAAATAGATATTGGAACTCAATTTCAACCCACATGAAAAACACTGTACAAGATAAAATGTCAAAGGAAATATCAGTCAATAATCATAAAAACACCTTACACACACATACACACACAAATAGAATACTACGAATGAGAACTAGTATCGAAAGGAGGCAACACAAAAGATACTAGTAAATACTTCAAATATTGTAATTATCAGACATGGGTTATAAAACAATTTTATGCAACATATGTCTAAGGAAATAACATCAAAATTTGAAAATTTGCATGATCCAAACAAAAATTAAAAGATTATAGGGTTTTTTACAAAAAATTATAACTAATATAAGCTATTAAAGGGGCAGATTAGATCCAGTGAAGAAAGAAATAGTGTGAAAATGACCTGGAATGTAGTCAAGAGATATACAGAAGAAGAAATATAGGAAGAGTCTAAGAGATGTGGAGGAAAGAATGAGATAGGCCAAACATTCTCATAACCAGAATTCTAAAAAGGAGTAAGAGAGAAGGGAGGAGGCAATGTCTGAATGAATTATGGTAAATAATTGCTCATAAATTATGAAATACACAAATCTGCAAATTCAGAAATTCAAATAGAACCTAAACAACATAAAAGAACAAAATTCTTTTCTAAATAGTGATCAGCAAACAAACAGAATATTTTTAAATACTATTATTAATAATACGGCTTCAAAGACATTGGTAAAACAATAAAATGGCAATTAATTTGATGTTTAGCACCGTATTTTGTTGAAAGAACAGAACTGTAAATCTAAAATAAAAGCTTAACTTGCTGTTTCTAATTATATACCTAGAAAAACAGGTTTTAAGAACAAGTGTGTAATATTAGTATAAAATATAAAATAAAAGAGTTGACCACCAAGAGAATTTTACTAGTGTGAGTTTGAAAATAGGGATCAGAGGCTAAAGATAAATGATCCAGATGAAATAGAAATGAGTGAATAGTATTATTTGTAAACTTGAACAAACTTTGTTTATTTAAAACAAAAACAACAATATCTTATCTGAGGGTAAAAGAAGAATATAGGTAAATTATGGACAGGAGTAACACATGTTTGGAATTGAGTAATACTATCTAGAGTATTTTAAGATCCTTATAGCACACAGGTATTTTATGTATCAACTTGACTAGGCCACAAGATTCAGATATTGCTGAAACATTGTTCTAGCTGTGCCTGTGAAGGTGTTTCTGAAGGAGATTAACATTTAAACTGGTAGACTGAGTAAAGCAGATTGCTATTCCCAATGCGGATGGACCTCACCCAATCTGTTGGATGCCTAAAAATAACAGAAGTCTAAGTAAAGGAGTTCACTCTCTCTTCTAGACTGTCACCATCCTGGGATATCAGGTTTCTCTTTACTTTGACTTGAAATTAGACTGGAACTCGGGCCATTAGCTCTCTTAATTCTCAGGTCTTTGGACTGAGACTGGCACCTAAAACCTTGGCCCTCCTGCTTAGGCTGGAACTATACCATTGGTTGTCCTGAGTCTCTAACTTACTGTAGATCTTGGGACTTCTACCTTCCATAACCACATGAAGCTATTCTATATAATAAATCTACAGATATGTATATAGATTATACAATCACATACCTAGAAAATATCACATATATATAGAGATATGACATATATATGATACATATATAATACCATTCATATATACAGAAATTGATTCTTTTTTTTAAGATTTTATTTATTTGACAGAAAGAGATCACAAGTAGGCAGAGAGGCAAGCAGAGAGAGAGAGAGGAGGAAGCAGGCTCCCTGCCGAGCAGAGAGCCCGATGCGGGACTTGATCCCAGGACCCTGAGATCATGACCTGAATGGAAGGCAGAGGCTTTAACCCACTGAGCCATCCAGGCGCCCCCAGAAATTGATTCATTTTAAACTTGATTAAATATGCTTGTCAAATAACTAATAACTAAAAGATCCACCATGTAACTTCTAAAAAGTAAAATAATAGTTGAATGAGAAAAGAAGTGTACAAAGGAGACCAGAAAAAGGGGGTTAAAAAAAAAAGCACAATATTAAATCAAATAGAAAACACATAGTAATATGATGTAGTTCAATCACACCATATCAATAATCAAATATAATGGACATGGGATAAACATTTCAGTTAAAGGAAAGCTTGACACACCTAAAACAAAACACAGGTTATTGAGAGTCAAAGGACTGATAAACAGGTCAGGCAATTTACTAAGGAAATGTGGAAACTGTATTAGCACCAGACAAATGGACTCATGGCAAAAACCATTATTAGAGATTAAGAGGGATACTACATGATGATAAAATATTCAATTTAATAGATGCAATGGTAATTCTAAGTTGTATGCACGCAATAATATAACCTAAAATCTATAAAGTGAAAAACAATGTAATTACAAGATGAAATTAAATGCTTTCCATGGTCCCTCAATAATTGACTTCACAAACTGATTAAAAATGAGTAAGAATATAGAAGAGTTGAATGGTACAATATATCTTCATCATAAAGTGGGCATTCATAGAACAGTACACTCAAACATTAGATAACACATACTATTTTTAAACACATGCAATTTTTACAAAAAGTAAACATATGCTCACCTTAAAAATTTTACACGACATACAGGACACATTATTTGCTCACACTGGCATTAAAATAGAGATTTTAAAACATAATAACATAGGAAGACACTTCTGCTAGGAAAAGCAAAACCATATCCCTAAAAAAAAAAACATGATTCTAATAAAAACAACAATATACATTAGAAATTAATTTGAACTAATGATTATGTAATTATACTGACAATTATATAACAATTATACTACAAGAATACTATGACTAAAATTTATAAGATATATCTAAAACAGATTGTTAGAACAAAAGTTACTGTCTTAAAAGCTTAAATTAGAAACAACAAAATATTTAGGAAACAATAAACTAAGTAATTTCTTCAGAAATTTTAAAGTAAGCAACAGATTAAAATGCAGAAAAATAGAAAGAATTAATAAAAAATAATCTTAGCAGTTAATAAAATGGAAAACAAAATATTAAAATTATCCAATAGTGAAAAATGATTCTTATAAAGATATTAAATAAAGTCAAACTTTGTTATATTAAAAAGAAAAAATAATATTAGCAATGGAGAGTTTTCATAACTACAGAAAATATAAAGATTAACATGATAATACCAGGCTTACAATATAACTTCAAAAATAGGATGATCGATAATTTATAAGAATATGGTTTATCAAAATTGAGCTAAGAAATAACACAAACATGAGTATTCCCATATCTTTGAAATTAAATTAGATGGTTAAAAAAGCTCTTAACATAAGAACATACTGAGGTTTAGAGAAATTCAAGAGTGAGTTCTACCAAATTTTCTAATAGCAGAAACAAATAGATCAATTAATTTTTTTAACTTTTATAGTAAAATAAAAAGATAGAAGTTAATCCCACTCAGGAAAATAGAAGCAATAATCTAAAATATTAGCAATCCATTAAAAGTGGAACACATCAAATCCAAATTGTTTCTACCTCAAAAAATGCAGAGTCATTTCAAAGCTTAAAAATGGAATGATGTAACTTGTCATAATCACATCTTAAATGAGAAAAAGTATAAGATTTCTCAATAGATGGATAAAACTCTTCAATGATATTGTGTATACCTTTATTATAAAGTGTTCACATGCTACAAATACACTGAAAATCCCCTGACTTTATAGAAATTATCTATTAAAACTGTTGCAGGCAATCATTTAATAATGTAATATAAAGTCTTCAGTATTGAAGCACAACCGAACGGACTCTGTGGAGGGTGTGAACTCTGTCTCTACTCCTGGGCTCCTAAGAGAATGTGCCCTGGAGAGTTTGAAATCCCGCTTCTTCAGCATCTTCCTGTAGGGGATGGGGACACAAACTCGAAAGTGCTAGGGAGTTAGTGCCTCCTGAGGTAAAAGAATCCATGCTTTTCTACTTTCTGTGGGATTCAGCAAAAACATTGCTCACCAATAAAATGGATTTATATAATGAAACACTACAGAACAAATAAAACAAATGTAATTTAGTTTAAAAGATAAACATAAGAATGCAAAAAACAATGTGCAATGAATGGGTATGTGGCATACAGATGCACACAGTATGTTTCCATTTATATAAATTTCCAAAATAAGTAATATTAAGCAATGTAGCTTTTACAAATACATATTCTGTTGGAGAAATATATGTATTTTTTTTAACCAAAGAAAGGATTAACATGGAATTTACTATAGTGGATATTCTATTTGGAGTAGGGAGGAAATATGAATAGAGAGAAGAAACACAAGGACTAAACTGATAAAGTTTCTTCCTTAGTCTGAGTGTTCATTTTGCTATATTTATAGGCTGTACAAATATACACTTATTCCCATCCCCTTAGGACTTTTTATTCTCATGCCTTCTCTCAACTTCTCATTGCAAGTTCTTGCAACTGTCTTCAACAGCAGTTTCTCTGCATGAGCTGTGCCCTCCACCCAGCTATGTGGCAGACCTCAGATGCCAGGAAATTTATTTCAGCAAAAGCATTGCTTTCACAAAGCCCAATAAGAATTGGTAGATGTTTGGGATGCCTGGGTGGCTCAGTCGGTTAAGCATCTGCTTTCAGCTTAGGTCATGATCTCAGGGGCCTGGGATCATGTCCCACATGGGGCTTCTTGCTTAGCCGGGGAACTTGCCTCTACCTCTCCCTCTGACTCTCTCCCAGCTTGTGTTCTCTCTGTCTCTCTCTCTCTCTGGCAAATAAATAAATAAAATCTTAAAAAAAAAAAAAGAGTAAGTATATGTTCTACACCTCTCAAGCAAGGAAAATCTGAGATAGTTCTATCCATATTCATATTCCAATGATTCCCAGCAGGATTCAACCTGTTGTTACTCACAGCAAACCTCTTCATGTAGGTCCAATGTACTAATCCATGACAAGTCCCAAGTGAAACCAACTGAAAAACCAAGCAGCCAATCTCACACAGAATTGTGAGATATAATAAATGGTAGTAAGCCTCTACTTTTGGAGTGGTTTGCTACACAGTAAACTAAGACTAAAATACCTTCCCTCCCGATCTCTGGGTCCCTTTGCTGTGCAGGTGCTTCTTTTTATGACCTTCCAAACAAAAAACCTGCACTCTAATCTAGGTTTAGAATTTACTTTTAGGGGAGCCCAAACCCAAACAATATAATGTTGAAATAAAGTTAAAGCAATATAAAAATAGGATTTCACACTATTCAATTGTCACACACGCATGCATACACATGAATAGGCAAAGGAAAAAAAAAAGACAAAACATGAGGAATTATTATTTCTATCTTTTTGGGGGGATAAAAAATAAAGCCTGGTGAATAGAAGTAATTTGCTAATGGGTACAAAATAGGATAATGGCATTGATATATACTTTGCAAAAGAATATATGTTGTAGATATTTCTATCCTTTTTTTAATTCAAGTTATCATTCTTATTAATCTCCTTTGATCAGCAGTGATAGAGGCAGGAAACAAGGGCCCTTGGAAACATGTTCTTTATTATTTTTGTAAGCCTCTGTCTTGTTTCATTCAGGCTGCTATAACCAAACACCATAAATTGGATGGTTATAAACAAAAGAAATACATTTCTCATGTTTTGGAGGTTTTCCAAGGTTTACGCTGCTGCAGATGCAGCATCTGGTGAAGACCCACTTCATGGTTTGTAGATGGTACCTTCTAACCATGTCCTCACATGGTAGAAGTTGTAAAGGAGCTCTCTGGGGTCCCTTATAAGATCAGTAGTCCATTCATGAGGGCTGCACCCTCAGCCCTAGTCACCTCTGAAAGGCCCATCTCCAAATATCATCAGGTCACGTAGGATATTAGGCTTCAATGTATAAATATTAACTTGTGGGGGAAAACACAAACATTCAGGTGCTACAGAGTACCTGTATGAGTAAATGTTGGTCATACTGAAGGGTCAGACCTCATAGAACTATAAGGTCATAAAAACAAGACAAGGTTTAGGAAAAAAAGATGTTGACTTTTGTTCAAGTTAATGCTTTTGAAATGTACGAATGGATGGATTCAAATTTTTGTTCTTTAGAGAATTAAATATACGACAGGCTTGCATACTTATGAACAAGTCACATACATAATTTCCAGAGATTTAAAAAAATGATATTTTATTTTATCTTTAAGCCTGAGAAACATTACAATAGGTCATTTTCTCATCTGTTAGTTCACATTTGTCTATAATTTCTCTCATTCCACATAATAAAGAGTATGACCAATAAATATCTTACCTACTACCTGACAGGGTATTTATATTTATAAACAGGGTATTTACTTTTCTCAATAGAGAACTTAACCACTTTAGTTAACTATTTTTCTGTCTATGAAGTATTTGCTAAAATTTGCTAATAATTCTATAGTATCTTATTTTGAAATAAAGTTAAATAATTATTGCAAATATTTCTAATATATATTAATATGCCATTTCATATACCTTTGAAAATCTATGCAGATTTCAAGTCCATTTTAAGAATGTTTTCCTGCAATATGATTTGAAACTTGGATAGCTGGTCTTTGAAATGTATAAATTATAGAAGAAGAAAATCAGCATAGTTTTCTTTTCCTGGGAAGTGGAGCAGTTAATATTCAACATGAAATGTCTAATCTTTAAATACATTATAATCTAACTGCTTAGGATAATTTTTGCTTTAATACCTTAAGAGTCTGCAAAGCCTGAAGGATGGGATTATTAAGATGGAATTTTAATGTCAAAATTATCAGAGAAGTGAACATATTGCTAGTGTTCATAAAAATTGTATTCAATTTCTGTATGATTTGTTCAAATAAGAGATGAGAATATATTTGATTATAGCTAGTAAGTAACCCAAAATTTGATCAGATGACTGGAGGTCACTGCTACATAAGGGCTGTCAACCTCAGAGATGAGACTATTTAAGAGCTGAATTTACTCTAATATATAAATGTACCTGCAGAGATATGAATAAAAATATAGTTATGAAGTAATTAAATTGTTGGAATATTTTGTGGTAAAAATAGAAAGAAAAGGAGGGTATGAACATTTAAAAAATATGAATGTAAATGATGATAATTTCTGTAGAAAACAATACAGAAGTGTAGAAACCAGTTTCTAGTTCTCACTTTTTTAAAGCTTTGGGATAACTCAAAAGTAACAGGCACAACAGATTTCTAAAAAAATTCTGTTTTTTTAGCAGAACTTTATTAGTGTGCAGATGAATCTATGATATAGAATTTACTGTGGAATACTGATTGGTATAAAAAGCAAGAACTAGATAGCATTTAACTGCACTATTTTAGGTAATTGTTTCAAAGCAAATACATACTTTGCAGTATTTTTTTATAATCATGCTTGTCAGTTTCTTAAGGAGGATTATCCCTGTAGCAATACGAACTTTCCCTTCTACATTATCAAATACCTACAATGATGTGCTCATACATAATCATCTACAACTATTAATAGAAACTATAATAAGCAATCAATAGTCATTCAAACTTACAATTATAATTTTTTATTCCACTAATGGGGGGATGTAGAAATTTGTCTTATGTATTGGCCTTAAGATACAAAAGCTCAGTAGGTACTCTTCTTAGAACAATGCACATTTGTAATTTATGAATATTCTTTTATATTCTTATAGATATAAATATACAGTTACATTTTCCCTTTTCCCCAGTGCTACATAATTATAACTTGTAATATGTAAATATTTATGAATTCACAGGATGTTCGCTAGGAGAGAAGAATGTTATACTTGCAGATTTGTCTAGTATTTGCAGAATTCGGATCTTATTATTAGGCTTTATGTTGTATTTGAAAATGTAAAAATACATTGTTATAAATATGACTTGTCTAGAAAACATACCATCTGGTAGTTCTGTTGAGATTTGAGAATTATCTCAAAATCATTTATTGTTAGAAATAGACATTACAATATTGTTTGAAAATTTTACTTCCTTTATTTTTATATAAGTAAATGGAGGACATAATGCCCTGTATTCTAGGTGATAAAATATAGTTCAAACATTAATATCATGAACTTAGGATTTATAAAACTTTATAGATCATTTAGATAGAAATGGCACACCAATTGATTGGCAGTGGTTGTCTAAAATGCAATTTAAAGAATTCTATCAGGATTATAGATTAAAGGATACCTATAGTCCAATGGGGAAGAGAGGCTGGCTAAGAATATATGCCTTAGGTCTGGGATGGGAACCTTGTAAGCATGCTATGTACTCCCTTCCCTTGTTTAATTTAAATTTAAAGATCACTAAAGACTGGTCAAAAAAGAAGATTCCAATCCCTAAAACATCACTTGAGTTGTCAGACAGATCAACTGTTCTTTGTTTGTTTTTGTTGTTGTTGTGTTTGTTTGTTTGTTTGTTTGTTTAAGATTTATTTATTTCAGAGAGAGAGAAAGAGAGTGTGTGCAAGCAGGAGGAGGAAAAGGAAGAGCTGGAGGCAAGCCGACTCCCCTCTGAGTAGAGGACCTGACCTGGGGCTCTATCTCAGGACCCTGAGATCAGGACATGAGCCAGAATCAAGGGTCAGTTGCTTAACCAATTGAGCCACCCATGTACTCCAACACAGATCCACTTAATATTTGTCTGCATGTTTGCTCAAAATCTGATCCTTATAACTTTCTCCACTTAATCCTGATCTTTTATGCATTTCAAGCATGAAAATTTTTTAGATACCAGATTTAGCATTCTTTTTCCCTTTAGATATTTCCCTTTCCCAAATCAAAAGTCATTAATTGCTCCAGCTTCTTTACCGTCTTTATAATTTGTTCAAGTCCTTCTTGAAATATTACTACCAGAACTAAATTTTCTAGATGATCTTAACTGTATAAAGTAAAACAATTATTTCTCTTAATGAAACACAATACTTCTTTTTAATGCAATAAAAGATCCCATGATGTGTTTCATGGTGTTTTTAACCTCTTGGATCACAATGCACTTGCCATTGAGTGCAATGTGTAGGGTTTTTAAATGAATCATTCTTTTCTGTTCCAAATATTAGGTGTTTACCAATTTCTTCATCTGATAAGAATGATAACCACATCTTCATGATTGTTCATTATTAGTCAATGACTGCACTATGCATTTTATCTTGATTAAATTATTTAAAATCACCATAGCCCTAATTTTATCTACAGCAACAATAAGAAAGTCACAAGAAGCTGAGAACCCTGCCTAAAGATATGGCAGGAATACATTTAACCCTTTTATGTTTATTTTGTTAGTTTGGAACGACTCATCTTTTTGAATTTTTACTTAGTAATTATGTTAGCCTCTCTTAGGAGACAAGAAACACATATTCTGAGTTTACCTTAGATGTTGAAGATTTATTTTAAGTACTTGAAGAAAATGTTAAGTGGAAAACTGAGTTCTATAACAAGCCTCTTAGAGAAAAAGGCAAGTTTCTATAGATATTCAATAACTTAAGTGTCTCAGCTACAACCTTCTTTAGTCCAACAGGAGAATGTCCTGTGCTTGTCATTCTTCTTGGAAAGAGCCTCCTTTCTTCCTTAGAATATGATATGATATTATGATAACTCAAAGGTTTTCCATCTCTGCTGCTACTGCTGTGGAATAAGAAACAAAAAACTCTGTTAACTCTGCCTGAACGCTTCAAATTACTTACAACTTCTATGTATTCATTTTAGTATCATAATACTTGATGCTGGTCATCTTACTAAACACCATCCATTTAGTTCCTCTTGAATTCTCCCAACAACCTTAAGGTAAGCTATATTTTAATTCTCAAATCACATAAGAAAAAAATTGAGGCCTACAGAGATTAAATAAATGACCCATCATTGAATAGGCAGGACATTTTCAAAGTGTAGCTGTTACCTCACTGCCTCTCTTCTCTCTGTGGCTGACATCCTGCCCATTTCTGCTGGCAGTGATGCTGTCGCTGTGTCCTATGTTCACATTCCAAAGATATTTCCTATGTGATTATTGAGTCCTTATTCCTCAGTGATCCCAGAGAATGAGAGATATTGCCAAATGCCTTGCTTGAGTGAAAATATAAACTGTGTGTGGCATTTCTTTGATCCATCAGTTTAACAAACCTGTCAAGAAAATAAATCACATTAGTTTAAACAAAAAATGTCTTAATATCATATCAAAACATCAGCAACATACATATCTGAAAATTCACGATATAATTTTGTAGAAGAACCCTCCTACTTATGTTTATTGAATCTGGAATCCACATATCCCCTTTTACGTAAGTGAAAGCATCTATACAGTTTTCTCTCTCATTTTCCATGATTTTCGAAATGTTGTTTATGGAGACTGTCCAGTTGACTACTCTTTCAGCATGCTCACAAGCAGTGCTTCTCTGCCTGGAAACCATGAGCTCTTTCTGAGGTAGCTGTTCTATTACCAGCACATTATCTGCCACATTCTCTCCTTTTCAGTTTTGAGATTGTTTTAAACATTTCTCTACAGATTGATATTCAGTTGTCTCTAAATAATCACTGTTAAAAACCAAGCTGCCCTGTGTCCTCACATACTTGTAAGAAAACAGACAAGCAGCTTTATTGCAAAAGGTTTACTTCCAGAACACAGATGTCATGAGAATTACACTAAACCTAAACCAATTTGGAAAGGAAGAGACTCATATTAACATTGTCATCATTGGACACTTAGATTTGGGCAAGTTGACCACTAATGGTCATCTAGTCTACTAATATGGTGGGGTCAATGAGAGAACTATGGAAAAATTTGAGTAGGAGGCTGCTGAGATGGGAATAGACTCCTTCAAGTATGTTTGGGTCTTGGATAAACTAAAAGTGAACATGAATATGGTTTCACCAGTGATAACTCCCTGTGGAAATTCAAGACCAGCAAGTACCACCTGACCATTATTAATGCTGCTGGACACAGAGACTATAAAAAAATTATGATGACAGGCACATCTCAGGCTAACTGTACTGTCCTGATTGTTGCTGCTGGTGTTGGTGAATTTGAAGTAGGTATCTACAACAATGGGCAAACCCATGAGCATCCCCTTCTGGCTTACACACTGGATGTAAAACAACTAACTGTTGGTGTTAACAAAATGGATTCCACTGAGCCACCCAACAGCCAGAAGAGATATGAGGAAATCATTAAAGAAGTCAGAATTTACATTAAGAAGGTTGGCTACAACCCCAACACTGTAGTATTTGTGACAATTTCTGGTTGGAATGGTGACAACATGCTGGAGCCAAGTGCTAACATGCCTTAGTTCAAGGGATGGAAATTCACCTGTAAACATGGGAATGCCAGTGGAACCATGCTGCTCAACGCTCTGGATTGCATTCTGCCACCCGCTCGTCCAACTGAAAAATCTTTGCCTCTGCCCCTCCATGATGTCTACAAAATTTGTGGTATTGGTATTGTCCCCCTAGGCTGAGTAGAGACAGGTGTTCTTAAACTTAGCATGGCAGTCACCTTTGCTCTAGTCAATGTTACAACTGAAGTAAAAAGTCTGTTGACATGCACCATGAAGCTTTGAGTGAGGCTCTTCCTTGGGACAATGTGAGCTTCAATGTCAAGAACATATCTGACAAAAATGTCCATTGTGGCCATATGACTGGTGATAGCAAAAATAACCCACCAATGGAAGCAGCTGGCTTCACAGCTCAGGAGATTATCCTGAACTATCCAGGCTAAATCAGTGCTGGATATGCACGTGTGCTGAGTAGTTACACAGCCTACATTGGTTGCAAGTTTGCTGAGCTGAAGGAGATCGATCATTATTCTGGAAAAAACTTGGAAGATGGCCCCATGTTCCTGAAATCTGGTGTTGCTGCCATCATTGATATGGTTCCTGCTAAGCTTCTATGTGTTGAGAGCTTCTCTAACTATCCTCCTCTGGGCCATTTAGCTGTTCGTGACACAAGACGCTTGGTTCCTGTGGTTGTTATCAGAGAAATAGACAAGAAGGCAGCTAGAGCTGGCAACGTCGCCAGGTCTGCCCAGAAAGCTCAGAAAGTTAAATGAATTTTATCCTCAATACCTCTCACCCCAGACTTAATCAGTGGTAGAAGAATGGTCTCAGAACTGTTTGTGTCAATTGGCCATCTAAGGTTAATAGTAAAAGACTGGTTAATAGTGCATTGTAAAACCTTCAGAAGGCAAGGAGAATGTTTTGTGAGCCATTTGTTTTTTTGTGCGTGTGTGGTGTTTTAGGTTATTAGCTTTAGAATCCATACGTTTTAGGGGATCCCTGGGTGGTGCAGCTGGTTGAGTGACTCTTGGTTTCAGCTTGAGTCAAGATCTCAGAGTCATGAGTCCCACACTGAGCTCCATGCTCAGTGTCAAGTCTGCTTGGGATTCTCTTTCCTTCTGTCCCCTCTTGCTTGTGTGTGTGTGCTTGCGTGCATGCTCTCTCTAAAGTAAACTGATAAATCTTTTTCAAAATTAAAAAAAAAAAAAATTTGGACTTTTTAGTGGAAACAACTTGACCAAAAATCTGTCACAGAGTTTTGGGACCCATTAAAACAAAAGTTTAATGGGGAAAAACAAATAATTAATTGTGTCACACATGCATGTTAAATTTTGATTGGTATTCTCAAATTTCCTGGTAGATTATATCACAGTATTCTACCTGTAATAGAGCATTAATTTTGTATCTTTTTATACCACCTTTGACAATAGGATTTTAAATAATGAGCTTTCTTCTTATACACTATTTATACCATATATACTAATATATTTACATTTACTCATGTCTTTTGATTCTATACACAACTTAAATTCCCATTTACTTTCCTTTTGTGTTTTTCAATTAATAATTAATTTGCATCTTTATTCATCCTAGAACCATCCTTAAAGCCATACTGTATTTTCTTTCTCAATTCATTCTTATTCATAGTTTCCTCTTTCCATGTTTGTTGATGTTTTTATAAAAAAAGCTTTAAGGTACAAATGGTAAATTTAGGAAACTCATATGTCTGTACTCAAGACAAACTTCTTTAATTACTATCTTTTTATACCTATTCTTATAGGTACTTTATTGAATTAAGAAAACCTTAAAGAAAAAATGATTTTAATATAGGTAAATCTAATTTTTTCTGAATGAGGTAATAATAATGTGAATTTTTATCTCATAAAAACTTCCTGTTTCTCCTTTCAGCTTAGCATTGTTTGGCAGCATAACTACTATAACTTCTATTATAAAGTTGAGAAAACTGAGACTCAAAGACACAGTGATTTTGTAAAAAATTTAAAAGTAAAAATTTTAAAGTAAAAATTTAGATAGTGGCATGTATGGGATTTTAGCTCCAAATATAATACTTTTTTCTCCTGGAATTTGCTATTCCTCAAAAATACAAAGTATTTCTGGAATACTCTCTACTGCCTTTTGTTGCCCCAATAAAATGTCTTTCTTTGCTAAAAAAAAAAAAAAAAGAAAAAGAAAGAAAAAGAAAAAAAAAACCCTCATTAATTGTATTGAATTAAGACAACATCCAATAGTCCTCTATTCAAAATCCAAATACCCTTAGAGATTTAATAATCAAGCTGTTAAGTAATTAAACCTTAGTAAGAATTAGCTTATCAGATTGCTTTTCATCAACCACTAAGTGAGAAGCAATGGAGCACAAAGTAGAAGAGATCAGATGGAGTGAGAACCAAGCAAGAGCAATTCTAAAGGGGACTGACGAGTACAACACATTTGGTAGCATGAAATTCTGGGTTCCTGGTATAAATGGGGAGTATAACCAGGAAAGCAATAGTCTAGATAACAAAAGAAAATGAACAATTTCATAAGTTTGTCATATGATTGCTCTTGGTTCCGACATAAGGTAACAATCATTCTATATTATATCATTCTATATTAAGATCTTACCTCTATCTTTCTCTTACTGTCTCATCCTACAGTGTTAAGTCTCTCTTTTTGCTATAGACCATAATGGTAAAGCTAACTTGACTTTCTCTAGTGTGCCCTTTTTTTGGCCTGTCATACACTTCCATAGATGTCAACTCAAAATCAAATAAAATACCCCATCACGGAAATGTCTCTGAAGGGCTCCACCCCTTAGGAGCCCTGGTGAATTTGCTCACTACCTTCTTTGTACCTTCCTTTAATGTGCACAGGCTTATGTCATACAGTTAGGACTTCTTTCCCCAAATTTCTTCTCTTTCTCCTTCTGTTTGCATCATATTCCCTGATGAGAGGGACCAAGTCACATTTAACCTTGCATTCCTGATATCTGTCAGTATCTAGACCTTGTGGTCAACACAAAAAAGTACTTGCTAAATGTTTAGTGAATTAATTAATACCTGGGAAATATGTAAATATGCATATAAATGTACATCTACATAACAAGTATTTCCTCCTTTCCCATCAAGCTGAACAGTCACCTTTATTTTATCTATTTTAACTTATTTTATTTTTCTTCAGATTAATTTTTCCATAGATGTTTTTAAAGCAACATATTTGAAACAAGAGAATAGAACAATAAAGAAGTTTCGCTGGGTGCTCATAGCAACCTGGTAAAAAGAAAACCGAACTGTAAAACTTTAGCTATAGTTTTTCAGATGAAGAAACATAACAGCTTCTGTTGAGATTATAAAGACTCTTCAGCTATTGGTAGGCCACAAATGATTATATTATGTATTCATATTGTTGAACAATATATGTATTAATCAAATTGATTCAATGAAACTATTTGTCAAAGTTAGGGGGAATAAAAGAGGTTAGATAAGTTTTTTTTTCCCCCCCCTACCAAAGGGAAAAAATCCCTCATCAATTTACTGACTGCAATTTCAAAATTTATTTGTATTATTTTAAAAATATTTAACTGATTTTTCTGGCATGGTATAGACACAGATCATATTTCATATGGGATGTCCATAGGTTAGGCTTTCTAAAGGAAAGTATTCGTGTATTTTTGTGAGCCTTTGTTTATTATAAATTATAATACCATCTATCCCACACATGCTAATGCATAATATGACTTTATACACTTGACTTCTGTTTTTCTCCTTCAATCTCAAGTTCTATCATTTTGGCAGATTTGCCTTTAATACACGCATTGGAAGACCATTTTTGCTTCTGTGGTTCTTGAAAATTTTACAAGTTTTGACCAAACAGGATGCAGAATTGTTTTTGAGTTTCTGCCATGAAATGTCTAATAACCTTGTCATTCTTTTGAAAATACTGTGTTAATAAATTCTGACAATGTGCAAAACGTAGTGAGAAGAGGAATTTTTGCTTCCCACGCAGTTTTTCTCCAAGAGGTAGAAAAGAAAGAGAAAAAGAGAGAGAGAGAAACTCCACAATTAGGTCAGATAGGCCATTTCTTCACAGAAAGATTACTCTGGAGACTTCCATTCTCAAACTCTGTCAGGGGAGGATCACTTTCAAGTCTGAGAAAAGGAAAATTTTACTA
The DNA here is from genome assembly GCF_010015895.1 of Lontra canadensis. Classification (NCBI taxonomy): domain Eukaryota; kingdom Metazoa; phylum Chordata; class Mammalia; order Carnivora; family Mustelidae; genus Lontra; species Lontra canadensis. Next base: position 14,218,295 of record NW_022631005.1, read on the forward strand.
CTGTTGTGGAAGCACAGATAGCAATCTAAAAATTAGTCCCAGATAAAACGTTTGGATTTTTTAATTTTGATAGTCAACTTTTTAAAGCCTTTCTTTTCCACCTAGTTTCATACATTCTAACACTAAATCACTCCTGTTTTTGGCTGTATTAGTCTTAAGATGTTAGATATGCAGCATGATGACCCTTTTTATTAGAGGATCATGCATCAGTGTAATCACCCACACACACACCCACACAAAGAAACACACACACAGACCCACACACAGTGATTTTCTTATTCAAACATCTATTGCAATGTTAGTTAAAACCACAGTATAAGGAAAGTCATGAGGCTCAACCATGAAGTTGTTTATTATAGAGGTTTTGATGGTATGTTGACTCACTTAACAACTGTTCAGTCTTTATTAGATAGGAGAGGTCATTGGCACATATATACCTTTCTCATGAATGCTGCAAATGGAAAAGAAAATTGAATTCCCTGGGAAAACGTTATCAATAAACATATACCAATTTTCCTTAAAGCTTACCTGAAAACTCTTGGCAACTCCTAGTATATGTATACAAATTGAAGGCGTTGTCTTTGTACTTCTCTGCATTACACCATTGATAGTGTTGTTCCTCTAGAAGCCATGACATCAGAAGCATCCCAGGGGCCTAGAATCACAGCCATTATGAAAGAAAGCTTTTGGCTGCAAGATAGTGAAGAGAAGGCTGTGGCTCAAACCTAAAAGCCTTGCTTTTGAGATTAAATTAATACCATAGGCTCAGTCAGAGCTGAGTTCGTGTGTACCATGCACCATGCAACACCTCACAGTATAGACTCTCCTTGAGTCAAGCAGTGTGATTCTGATCAGCTTCTTCCCAGATTTACCAGCTCTGGATAACTCCCAAGCAGAGAAATCATGTATATCGAAAATACTTAGCAGTTTTGTGAAAGGTTAAAAAAAAAAAAAAAGGAATTTGCTAAATCCTCTTTCCATGTGAGACCTAATGAGCACCTCAAGATACTGCCTGTCGGAAGAGAGGAAAGATTAATCTTTAAAGTCATTATTCCACCTAACTCTGTCAATTTCATGTCACCAACACATCAAAAGGTGCAATTTTCAGAAAGCTGTTTTCTGCCTAAGTCTCTTCATTGTGGTTTCACAACACAATTGCCTACTTAGGCCCTTCCAGCACATGCCACCGTTGCAATATATGCACTGTTTGGACACAATACGTTCCTGTTTTCAGTTAATTAATACATCACGAGGAGCTTTTTAAATTACAAAGCCCCCAAATCTCACAAACAAACAAGCTTTGTATATTATCCCTGAGCCATGTTTTCACTGCCTTTTTCCCCATATTTTCTTTTATTTGTGTAAAATATACTTTGACTTCAGTGCAACCCATAAGAAAACTTGATACCCAAATAATATCAAGCATAATTCAAGAAGAGTAAACAAAAGTAGGAAGAAAACAGTAACAGCCCAGCATTATTTTTAATCCTTCACATTCTTTACCACATCTCTTAGCAGATTTCATTTAACACATCTCTCTGAGAGAAGATAATTCTTGTTTTTTTAATTTTCCCTCCAAGTGAGAGAACAGTTATAGCTAAGCAGTATCCATAAGATGTAATAAGTCTCTAAGTATGTGAGGGGTCATTTTTTTTTTCAGTTCCACCTATTTATTACTATTTAAATTCATTGGGAAAAATCATAACAAAGTGACAATGGTTATATGTAAATCCAAGAAAATGATCTGGTATTTGTTTTTTTGGATTTTTTTTTTTTTTTTTTTTTTTGTAAAAAGTGTCCTAGTATAATTTCCATGAACATAAACATGTTTCAAAAGCTAGGATAAGATATATTTTGCATATTAAAATGGAGCACCCTTAAAACACATGCTCATACTAGGATATAATTTAAAATTCAGTAAACATGCATGTAAAGTTTTTCAAAAGCTGAAAAAACTCAAAACCTTCATTATGTTGGGTTTAAAACAATAGTGTTATCCCAGCCAAGCTAAAGGCTATTTTAGCATATTTCATTCCGCACCTATGTTGATTTTTATAATAAATCAGATATATTTTCCTTTGATAATAAAACTTTCTTGATTATTCAGAGATAACAAATTTCAAAAGGCATTTTAAGGGTGTAGAATGAAGACTTTATACTGTATATTAAAAATAATGGAAATCTTGATTAAATATCTGAAATGCCCATTAAAAATTAAATTAACAATTATAGTTGGGTAGTTCAAAAATAATTAAAGATATTAAACATGTAAACCTTGGTTTAAATTGAACAATGTTATTTGAAATATTTCAAAAGGAAATGGTCTAGGGATTCCATTTGTCCATAGCAGAAATTATTAGTAATGCTTTCAGAATAAAACACTTGATGTTTACAACTTAAGCTAAGAGTACAATTGCCTACATAACAGTGAAGATAATAGGATTATGTGTGCACATGCATGTGTGTGTTCCAAAGGAAAAAAACACAAATAATGTTAAGCTTTATTCTTTTGTCATTCTCCCTGGAAAATTAAGAGAGATTTACTTCACAGATCATAAAACTAAAAGAGTTCACAAACATATTAAACTCTCAACAGACCTCAAAAAATATTTGCATGAGCAGTCATTAGCATGTAAGTGACATGATAGGGTGAAAATCCTCATGGAAGGTAGAAGTAAGATAGGTTCCTATGTACTCTGGTGACAACAGCTCAAATAGAAAATAGCTAGGTTATCGGGAGCAGAAGATAAAGTGGTGAAGAACGTGGTGGTTGTGACTTTTTCTCTGTTCCTTAGTGCCTGCATGCTGCTAGTCCAATTCTACCACAGAGTAGGCAGTCACGCTAGTCCAGGATTGCTAAAAGCACATCAGGTACATTTAATGACTGAAACCCAGCTGTGGTAGGGAGGGATGTCATCAAAAACATGCTCAGAGGACAGCCTTTGAATCCGTCCTCCTCCCACCACTCATCCTGCCCCAGGTGCTAGATAATCACAATCCACAGAGGATTTTGGTAACATTGGTGGCTGGGGCAGAGGCCTTGGTATATACCCATGGAACTTGGTGGGATGTTAAAAAAGAGGTAAAAGACATATTATAACAACAGTAGGCTTTGCCTTGAGGATCTCCTTCCCCATTTATTTCCCAAACTCTGCTAGAAGGAGCTTATGTTCACTTCCCCACATCCCAACAAAGTATATAGCTGAAACTTCCAGGGTAGCATGAACTCCTAAAGTGCATTAATAAGACATCTCAGGATCACAAAGATTATAAAAGTAGGAGAGTACACTGAACAATCTACCACCATGAAAGCAGTTAATAGTGCAGAAAAGACAGAAATTTAGAATAAACAATATCCTAAAGAAAACCATAAAACAGCGTTAGATGGCTTTTAAGTTGACATAAGCAGAGATCTGAATATCAAAATAAAAATAATTATTAAAATAAAGTACTCACTGGGTAGTTTGAATAGTTAAATTGACATAGCCAAGTGGTAAAATGTGTAAGCTGAAAAATCAAGTCAAGGAATAGACAAAAATGAATTAGAAAAAAATTAAATTGCTAGAAAATAAAAAAAAGAGTTGAAACAAAAACTAGAATTAGAAATGTCAATATGTACATCACCAGAGTTCCTGAATGAAAGGAAAAATGAAAAGAAGGATAAAAATTAATTGAAGAAATCCTAACTGAAGGTGTCATAAAATGAAAGAAAGATTATGGTATCAGCTCTAAAAGGCTTATAGACTATAAAACTTGGTATATAAGGGAAAAATAAAAAAAGAAAAGAAAATACAATTGGGTCCTTAGGATGTACTCCTTGGAGCATCAGTTATAGTGAGGAATGGTAGATAACTAATTTGGAAAGTTTACTATTCAACTAAGAACTGGTTTTAAAAATAAAAAGAGATCAACTGTAATAATACAGCATTTAAACTTCAGAAGGAAACATTGGGGACAGAAAAAAGGACAACAAGAACAACTATTATTAGTGAAAATGCTTGCTTTTTGAAAGAGGACATAAATATTAATATGTTTAAGAAAACAATATGGAAAATAGTAAGTATACATTTGAAATGTGACCAGTGAAAGAATATTGTTATAGCGTGTGTAACATTCAAATATTTGTCTATTCAATGAGTACAAAAATAGAAAGAAAAAGATATGAAATAAAATTTGAAATAAAATTTAAATTGGAACAATTGAATAAAAGTGATAAAATGTCATATAGATAAAGAATTTAACACACATATTTTGGAAAATTAATATCTTAGGACACCTGGGTGGTTCAGTCAGTTGGGTGACTGACTCTTGGTTTTGGCTCAGGTCATGATCTCTGGGTTGTGAGATCGAGGCCCACACTCAGTGCAGAGCCTGCTTGAGACTTTCTCTCCCTCTTCTTCTGCCTCTTCCCTCTACTCTCTCTCCCTCGCTCTCTCTCAAATAAATAAATTAATTTTTGAAAAAGAAAATTAATGTCTCAACAGAAAAAAGGAAATATCTAATAGATTTTAATATCATGAATAGATATATATGTGTTATAAATTTGTGTTATACTACTTCACATTAGTGCACTGAAAAACATTTTCTTTTCTGCCTTCCCATAAATTGTCATTTTTATTACACATTTTAATTCTATAGTAAATTAATTCATTAATTACAATAAATTAATTATTTAACCCTAGAGTAAATTATTACTATTTTGTATTAGACAATAAGTTATTTTCTGAAGCAACAAAAACTAAGAAAATAATGTCTCTTCTATTGACTTTCCCTTTTCACCACTTCTGCCACTCTTAATTTCTTTGTACAAATCAAGATTTTAAAATGAAATTGTAATGCTTCCACCTTAAGAAAATTGTTGAGCATACCTTGTAGTATGAGCTGCTGTAAATATATTCTTTCACCTTTTTTTATTTGACAAAGCATTTCATTTGAGTTCATTTTAGGATAATATTTTTTATGGGTATAAAATCCTGAGTTGACAATTTTCTTTTTTTCAGTATTTTACTTTCAATAAATGTCATTCCATTGGTTTCTGGCTTGCATCATTTTAATTAAAAGTTTTCTCTTATTGTTATCATTGCTTCTTTGAATGTGATGTTTCTTATCACCCTAACCCTCTTTGGCTGCCCTTTTGTCATTTGACTATGATATTACTTTTTTTAAAAAAATTCTTTTTGCATAGGGTTTTCTAAAGCTGTTGGATGCATGGCTTATTTTCTTTCATTAATTTTAGAAAATCCTCATTTAGGACTCCTTCAAATTTTTTTCTATCTTACCTTTTTCTCTCTTTCTTTTGTAACTGCAATTACATATATCTTAGACTGTTTTATATTGTGTCATAGCTCTTGAATTCACTTTATTTTTTTTATACCATCATCCTTATGCTTCACCTTAGATAATTTTTTTGGGCCTATATTCAGTATCACATAAATATCTGCTTATATTGCCTTTAGTTAATCTCTGTCTTGATTTTTATTCTTTAATCAATCTGATGATATATAGGTAATGTGCTGTGTGTGTGTGTGTGTGTGTGTGTGTGTGTGTGTGTGTTTGTATAAAGAGAGAGAGAACCTGAATCTAAATCATTTCCTAACTAGATTTACTCAATGCTCCACATTAAGGGTCTGAGAGAAGAAGTATGCCCATTTGTTCAAATATCATGGTACAGATGATATTCAGTGTTTAATTAAGAAGTAAAAAGCACACCTTAAAAAATAAGACAGAAAAGGAAAACAACTCACTGCCAAGAGATAAAGAAACCTATAATAAAGCTTGCAATGGCCCAATATTGAATCTATCTCACAGGTTTCTAAAAATAATTATGAAAAATATGTTTTTAAAATCTAGTGGAAAAGGCAGAGGACATGAAGAGGTATTTCAGCAGTGATATTAAACTACAAGAAGGGCTAAATATAAATGTTAGTTATAAAGATTGCCATATCAGAGACAAAGAAGTCCATCAAAGGGCTCCTGAGAAGACATGGCTGAGAGTGCATCACTAATTTGAAGGCAAAGGACTTCTTCAGTAAACTCATAAAGGAAAAAAATAGGCAATAAGGGAATATATCGATTTTGGCTACCATTAAAATATCTTTAATAGGGTTTCCTGGGTGGCTCAATGGGTTAAAATATCTTTAATATCGGAAGAGGTTAATAAAATAAAATAAAAATAAGAATGACAAACTTTAAATACAATATGCAGCCTAATGAATGAAGAGGGAGTATGCTTAATAGACCAAAAACTATTTAGAAAACACCACTAGAGAAAGCAATCCAAAAGGTAATATCCCCTAAATACCCTGAATACCCTAAATACTCCTGAAGCATGATGTATTATACATTGATTATAATTTTCAAGAAGATTGTAAGGTAGATTTAGATTTCTATAATATTAACTAAGATTGGGTGCCTGGGTGGTTCAGTTGGTTAAGTGCTGCCTTCGGCTCAAGTCATGATCCCAGAGTTCTGGTATTGAGCCCTGTGTTGAGCTCCCTGCTCACTGGGGAGCCTACCTTTCCCTCTCTCTCTTCCATTCCCTCTGCTTGTCTTCTCTCTCTCTCAGATAAATAAATAAATAAATAAATAAATAAATAAATAAATAAATTATTTTTTTATTAGCTGAGATTTATAGAAATAAAATATTTCACCACAAATTATAAACATAAGATTCACTGAGACATTCCATTTCCAAAGAATTTGCTCTTTCTTTCACACTGGTGTTCCTCAAAATGTGTTCTCTCAACCAATAACACCAACATTGCCTGAAAATTTGTTAGAAAGACAAATTCTTAGATCCCATTCTAAGCCTACTCACTCCAAAACTTTGGAGCTGACACAGCAATCTGTTCAACAGTCACTCCAAATGATTGTGATACACACCACATTTGAGAGCCAATGCTCTAGACCATGATGGGATGGAATTTATATATATAAGTATATACATATGATATCGCTTGGGTACTAGCATTACTTTAAAGATAGAAATAACTGTATTATCATTAAGGAGACAGACAATGGCAAGAGGAAATCACTATGACAGCTAGATAATACAGATTAAATATTGATCTCAAGAAAAGAGACTAGAATCTTAACATATTCGATCAGGCTTAATAAAATAACATGACATGGTAAAGGAGTGTCAAGCACACTTGTAACTTTAGTCTACCTAGACAGAAAGGAGTGAGCAGATTCTCTGCCTCATTAAAGTTATCCTTTACTACAAGGTATCAAAAATATTTTTAAAAAATAGTAATTTCCTCACAATGACATTTTCAGGGTTTGGCTAACACCAAAACCCAGTGATTAATAGCATATTCAAGTAACTTGAAATGAGCCTATGGACTCTGGCTAAGCCTGTTAAACTTCTGTTAACCTGAGCAAGATTCATGATTACCTTTTACCTCAGATTTCTTAATCTGAAAAGTGGGATAACTATAAAATTGCTGTGTTTACAGGAATTAATAAAGACATAAAATCAAAGATTATCCTAATATGGGAACTAATTTCATTTGGTCTAAAACATTTTTGGAACTAGTACAAGAACATCTCCAGCCTCTAAGTAATAATGTACTATGTTGAGGAATGTGACCACAAATACACACTCTAGAAAAACGTGCATCATATTGAGTACTTGTGTCTTTAATCATACAGTTCCATTGATTTCCATTATAATTTCAAAGTAGTGCTCAAATAAAAGAATTGCCTGTGAGATACAATAAACATCAAACTTAAGAATCATTCAAAGAACATGCAGATATTGTCAAAATGTAGTTTTTGTGCATTTACTCTTCCGCACAGTGCTGCTATAAGGAAAGTTAGTTAAATGTACAATTGATCCACATATTCTTGACACAATTACTAAAACAATGGGTACTTTAAATCTATTTTTCCCCTCCATACCTTTTAGTTCCTAGCACAGAGTGGCTCTTACAGAGTTTTTAAAAATGAGTAAATTTTCCCCTGATTCTATGGCAACGGTAAATAGAGTACATTAACTAATTCAGCAGAGTTCACTGGCACTAAGAGCCACATGAGGATTTTATTTTAGACAGGCCTGATGTAATATAAGTAAGCTGATTTGACTTAACCTTAAGTATTAGAGCATCTTTTAAAAGCAAGTCCCTTCCTGCTGTTTTACACTTTAATTACTTCTTTAATCGACTCATTAGTTGATTAACTTATCACTACTGGCAATAAGTACCTGTTCTAAGTAGGGGGGAGCTAATTGAAGCAGTGGTCTTTGAATGCTGCCTGGCTGCAACCCAGCAGCTGGATGTTAGGCTTTGGGGGTAGCTGGGGGACTTCAAAGTCCACACGTTAAATCTCCGAAAAGCGAAATTATACCACTGGTATCATTAATTAAATACTTTCCAAGTAAATTGCACTAAATCATTACCTACAAGGCTTGGTTGTTCCTTTCCTTTCCCAACTTAAAACTACTCTTACTCCATGAGCCTTGAATTCAGAGAATTTGAATTGAAGTCTGTGCTTTACCAGCTAATGGCAGTAACAGGACAACGTGTATCTTGCCAGTATGAACATCATACATGACCATATAGGCAAAAAAAAAAAAAAAAAGCATTTAAGAGAAAGAAGGTCATGCATATACTGGTTCTTAGAAAAAAATGAAAACCTCCTCTTTTATTCTAAGTATTTGTACACAGTGTAAGAATACTTGCTTCACGTTGACATTCAGAAGATCATATTAAATATCATATCTTTTAGATGCACTAGTCCCACACTTTAATTCATGTCTGTTTCAGCCATATATTTCACTGGTCCAACAAAGAGACAATAGTAGTATTGCATAATTAGGAAGCAATTTATTAAGTGATGATGTTCTCATAACTCTTTCTGTAAAAGATTTAGGTTTTATTCAATACGTAACAGCATTTAATGGAGGGCCAAAGGTCGAGAAGATTGAGAAAGAACTAGCAATGCAAGCCCTGCTAAATTCTCTTGGATAAATGGGTGGAATTCTCCCTCCTGACTCTCAGCATCTTTTTTCAGACAGAGGGATTTTGGTCAGGTAGCCTCCTCCCGTTTCTCACAGAAATCGAACCACTACCTTTTCTTCCCATCAGTTGAAGTTTTGATTGAAATTTAATGAGGCAAAAACAAAGTGCTAATAAACAAGAATTGAAGTAATTAATGAACAATAATCTTTATACCTTCTACTTCTATTTAATTTAAGGACTTCATGGTGCTATAATGAAGCCATGGAGGTAACAATGAGTGTTCAAATGGCATAACCTGAGGCAGTGATGGGTAATGTTCCCAGTTTTGTAACAGAAAAAAGATTGGGAAAGACAATGTTGCAGTTCTTGATGCCAATCAGCTAGAATCATGAGAACCATGCAGATTATTTCACTAGTTAGCGTGATGACTGCAAAATACCATATATTGAGAGGCTATTAATGATCAGGGACTCTATCAGGCACTTTGAATATATTTTCTTACTTAAGCCTCAAACCCATGCTATGATTTCCACTTACAGCATGTGAGTCTTAGAATAGTTAAATATCATGGGATTATACTGCTAGTTAGAAATGCAACAGAGAAAGAAAGTCAGTTCTTTTGAATCCAATGTCATTTTTACTATTTGACTTTTCTTTTTTCAAAACAGGCTGAAGGATTCATTTAGCTTTTAAACTAGATTTCAGCATGTTTTATGAAAACAACAAAGGACTGATCGAGAGCATAGTTCTAGTCTCGTATTTGATTTTAGCTGGTATAATTTTAAAGAAAATGTAATGTACTATCTTTTGTTTCCATGACTATAATGTAGATAAAGTAGAGTAGAATCTCTATAGCATCATTTGTTGGCTCTAAATGCCTGTTTAAATTTACATTTATATATAAGGGAAATAGCAATGCAAACTGGAAAAAATTATTATGACTAAGTAGAGCAAAGAGATAATGTTTAATGTCATTCAATAATATAATATATTCCTATTTAAAAATTTTTCCAGAAATCAACAAAATTTATTGGGCCCCTGGTATGTGCCTAGCATTGTTTAGTCACTAGAAAGAAAGTAGAAAATAAGGGGCAAGATCTTTGCTTTTGCTAAGTTTATTCTAGTTGGATGGAACAGAGGGTTTTGAAAGGAAGGAAAGGCTTATAATAAGTACATGAAGAAATAATTATTTTCAGACAGTGACAAGTGTGACACATAGTCATGGAAGTCTTCATGGAAGAAGTGGCATTTTAAGGGAGATCTAAATGTTGATGGAGGTGGCTATGCAAGTGATGGATTAACAAAAATATTGAGCCATATGAAGAGTATTTTGAGCAGAGGGAAAAGCAAATATAAAAGGTCTAAAACTGGAAAGAGTTCATATGTTTGAGGAACTCTGAGAGAACCAATGTGGTGGAAAAGGGGAAGCGACATTAGGGTTAATAATGTGTACATGTAGATCAAGTTCTTTTCTGCCATCTTTACTTTTCTCAATGTCTTTTGGTGATAGAATTATAATTCTAATACATGATTTATTGGTTCATATAGCCACATGCCATTTTAATGTTAATTTATTGATCCTAAATGGAAAGCAATATAAAATTTAAATTCATTTACCTGAATGCCTTAGACTATAACATAAAAGGTTAAAATCCATTGAAATGATTATCAAATCAACTATATGTGTGCTCTTAAAGATTCTTCCAAAAAAGGTAAGCAAAGAAAAATACTACAATAATAACAGTGATCTAGAAATTATAGGCTTACTAGGTATATTTTGTATTATATAAGTTATGGTATTTGCTAAAACTAATAAAAAACATGATGGGGGGTGGGGGGTAAAAACCCTTGGAAAATAGTCTTAAAATGGTTTTCCAAAATGTTAAGTTTGATAGGCAGTAGTCCAAGAAAACATCTTTAAAAGCAGTTCTGAAGGAAATTAGAGCTGGCTTAGTAAACATTTTCATTAGCTCAGTAAATTTCCCCAAGGATCCAAAGTGACCAAGCTATACTCTCTACTTTCCCTTACTGCTATTCCCTCTCATTTAAGATGAGGTTAGCTTTTAGCAGACATAGAAAATGTGGAAATTAATTAATCCAATGTCAGTCTAAGTCAGGTATTGTGATTAGTCTCTAAACGTCCTTAGGTTTATTTCAATTATTAGTCATACTTTCAATTTTCAGTATAAAAAGACTCAATGTGATTAGAGCCTTAATTCAAATACTAGTGAAACCAAGTTTTTAAAAATCATTGTTATCATTCTGAACCAGATAGTAATTACAAAAGCAAATTTGTCATCTGAAATAGGTGGAACCTAACTAACTATATGTTACTATATGTATCATTATTAATATAATACTATGTATGTATGTAAACTAAATATATATATCAGTATAAATGTGACACTATATACATATACATATACATATACATATGTATATGTAATATTAGCTGCAACTGAGTGACTAATTAAAGAAAAAATATGGACACCTCTTTCTCCATAAATTCAATATATCAAAAAAGATACAGGTAATTATTTTTACCAGGTAGTATAAAATAAATCTGATATCCTAAATTTGATCAAATTCTCATGATTTTATCAAATCCTAATTACTTCCAAAAACTCCACCTACTGATACCATAAATTGGTGGGAAGGGTTTTAACATAAAATGGAGGGGGACACAAACATCAATCCATAACATTTTTCAAACTCCACATTGGGAAAACCTCTTCACACTCTCATTTGGCTCAGCTTCCCAACACCTTTTTCACAAGGACCAAAAATCTTTCATCCTAAGGTAACCTTGTGTGTATCGATGATGTTTTGAAGGAGGTTTTGTGTGAACACACACTCACACACTGTAGAAGTGAGTGGAGAAGATCAGTCTAGTAACCACACTCATTTCTGATGCTAAGCTCTAGTTCACCTGAGTTAGGGTGTTGTCTGACATCGGTAGTGCCAGTGGCTTGGCTTGTCCTAGGTCATCTTGTTCTCAAAGTAAGAGTAACTACATGGCTGGGGAAAGAGAAGGAAGAAGGAACAAAAGGATGACTGGCATATCTCAGATATAGTGCAGATTTGGGTCCAGACTGCAGTAATAAAGTGAGTCAAATGAATTTTTCAGTTCCCAGCACATATAAAAGTTATGTTTACACTATACTGTAGTCTACTAAGTGTGCAATAACATTAAACCTAAAAAAGTTACATACTTTAATTTTAAAATATTTTATTGCTAAAAAAATGCTATCCATCATCTGAACTTTCAGAGAGTCAACCTTTTTGCTGCTAAAGGGTCCTACCATGATACTGATGACTGGCTGTGTGATCAGGTGGTGGTGGCAATTGCTTTAAATAAAATAATGAAGTTTGCTGCATCAGTGGACTCTTCCTTTCACTTGAACACCTAGAGGCCATTGTTGGCTTATTCATTACCCAATTTCAATATTGTTGTGTCTCAGGAAATGCAGAGGCCTGAGGAAGGAAGTAAGGTGGGGGATGTCTAGTCTCAGAACACAAACAACATTTATCTATTAGATATGCTGTCTTATATGGATGTTGTTCATGTTGCCCTGACACAATTATAATAGTAGCATTAAAAATCACTGATGACTGGGGCACCTGGGTGACTCAGTGGGTTAAAGCCTTTGCCTTCAGCTCAGGTCATGATCCCAGGGTCCTGGGATTGAGCCCTGCATTGGGCTCTCTGCTCCGTGGGGAGCCTGCATTCTCCTCTCTCTCTCTCTGCCTGCCTCTCTGCCTACTTGTGATCTCTGTCTGTCAAATAAATAAATAAAATCTTTAAAAAAAATCACTGATGACAGATCATCACAAATATAATAGTAATGGAAAAGTTTGAAATATTATGAGAATTACCAAAACATGACACAGAAATATGAAATGAACAAATGTTGTTGGAGAAAAGGGACTTGTAGACGCTCTTGATGCAAGGTTGCCACAAGCCTTCAATTTGTAAAAAACGGGGATCTGCAAAGTGCAATAAAGCAAAACACAATAAAATGAAGAATGGCTATATGAAAATTAGTGACATTTTTCTCTTACTCTAAAATTGCAGAGAAGAATTTGGTTATATGATTTGTAATTGTTCAACACAAGAAGAAATGTGTTTGGTTTTGGTTGGCACCACTACACATTTTATTTTAGTTTTGCTTTTGCTTGTTTTGTTTTCATTAGACAGGAACTCTGCCAGATCGATTTAATGGCTATATCTATGTCATACTAAAAATGATCATATATATAAAATATCCAAAAGATTCCACAGCAGAAATGAGCTAATATTTTGCCATATATGCTTCAAATTTCTCTCATTCTCTGTGTCAAATAAAATATTAAGTGCTAACATTTCATATACTCCCAGTCCTTTCTCTGCCTAACCTCCTCAGAGGTAATTATGACCACGATACTGTGTCCAGTCTCACTCATGCTTCATACTTCTAATACACAAGTTTCATAAATATAAGGAATACGTAGCTTTGCCGTTTTCTTGTTACATAGATGTAATAATTCCTTTTGTAACTTGTTTGTGTCATTCAGCTTAATTTTCTGAATCTTATTCATGTTGATACATGTTGATATAGTTCATTTGAACAGCCATATTATATTTCAATGTGTGAAAAAGCACAATATTAAAGTCTCTTGTACTTAATCTTAAAATTCAAAATATACTTTCTTTAAACATTGTTGGAACACAACCCTGATCCTCGGCAATGTGACTGGGATCATGTCGAATCCTGTGAGAAAACTCCAGGCAATGGAGGGGAAGAGTCTTCCTGGGCCAACACTGGAATAAACATGGGAGGATCCCTGGAGTGTTTTTCTGTCATCCTTTAGATATACCTGATAAGTGTGGAGAATCCTTAACTTACTCTTGTCATTTAAAGCTAAGAGATACTGTCATTTAAAGCTAAGAGATAATCATTGTTGTTCACTTGTCTCACTTGATTGCCTGCACATAAATCACATCTCACATGTAGCCCACGCCCGGCACATAATTCTATATTCTGTTTGTAATCGGATCTTGTGGAAGGTATAAAAGAAGTGATTGTAAGAAATAAAGTGGTCTACTGATCATCAGTTGGTAGTACCCCCATCACTTTGGCCCGGATCACCAGGATCCCCACCTCGTGAAAGTGACAAAACATGATAATATGAAGTAAGAGGAAAGGAGCAAAGGAAATTGTGAAATGGTTTAATTAGTAAAATTATAAAACATGCATATTCAGAAAAGTATCAGTGAAATCACCATAAATGTCCCCAGTTATTAGTTGAATTAAATTTTCTCAATTATTTAATATCTAGCTCTGTTGTCTTAATTCTAGCCCTTTGAACATAGTTTTTTTAAATTTTCTGATCTAATAATAACATAGGATAATACAGATTCCCATTTTATAAAATTGTATTTTTATTTTGATTATTACTTTTAATCAGCATTTGAATGTATATTTTCCTTGAAAGAGATTCTTTGGAATCATTCATGGTTTGTGGTTCTGGATCTCTTCCAATTGGGTTTCATATGATAGCGCTTTGCCCTGTTTATGCAAAGTTGAATCAGAGACCATTAACAACTTATCCTAAATGGAATAACCACAAACCATAACTAATATTAATATAAACATACTTTACTTAAAAAGATCTCATCTGAACAGTCCTCTAGTATGACTTAACATTTTAATGCAATTCTACATGTACTGGAAGAATATAATCACAAAATCTGTAGACAAAGGTTTTTTTGAGTCAGGGACACATGGATTCAAAGCCTTGATCCAGATGTTATTATTATTAAAATTTTACTTTTGACAAAAGATTTTTTAAAATTCTCATTTATCAAATATTTCTTACTTCTAAGTTAGAGCATGAAAGCATTTTATATGCATAATTTTTAATCCTCATATTACTTTTTGAGATAGGAATCATGATCACCATTTTTTAACCCCCAGTAAGATTTCTGAGGCTCACCATTTTAAGAATTTTGCCCAAATCCCACAGTGAGTAAATCATGGAAAAGGAGTCAAACCAGTGTTTCTGACTTCTGCTATTTCCACTCTTCAGATTTTCATGCATATAGTAGCTTCAACAGTTTTCCCAAATATTTCTGTCCATTGGGAACTTCAGAATGTGACACTATTTGGAAATAGAATCTTTGTAGTTGTAAGGAGTTAAAGATCTAGCAATGAAATCATTCCAGATTTAGCAGGGATCTTAGATCCAAAGGCTTTATAAGATAAGAGGACCCCAAAAAAGTAAAAAAGGCATGTGGAAGTGGAACCAGAAACTGGAGTTATGCATCTAATGCCACAGAATGCCAAGGGCCACCAGACTCAGTGAGAGGTAAGCAAGGCATCTGCGCTATAGGCCCCTTGATTTCAGTCCTCTGGCCTGCCTTTCCCAGGGAGATACCTTAACCCTACACTGGGATGGACCGAGGGGACGTCCTGTATTCCTGGCTTCATCTGCCAGGAGTAGACTTTCATCTCAGTGAGTAAAGAAACAAGAGGGTAATGGATTAGCTCAGTGGCTTAAATCCAGGACTCTTGTCTTAATATTTAGAAGCTTGTTTTCAATCAATGTTTCTTAATTTCCTATGTGACATTAGGACAGTTTCCAGAGACTTTAAGTGTGTTTTAATATTTTTATGTAATATTCACCAGTTATGGTTGTCTTACTAGGGAGAAATCTGTAGGGCTCCTCAAACTTCCATGTTAGAGGTGTCTCTAAACATACTAAAGATTGTGAAAGAAAATGCCTTTGTTTAGGAAATATATTTAATATATAATATATTTAATTTAACATATTTGAAGTTTAAAAATAATCCTTGATAGAAAATATCTTTAAAGGAGGAAACATGGGGCGCCTGGATGGCTCAGCGGGTTAAAGCCTCTGCCTTTGGCTCAGGTCATGATCCCAGGGTCCTGGGATCGAGCCCCACATCAGGATCTCTGCTCTGCAAGGAGCCTGCTTCCTCCTCTCTCTCTGCCTGCCTCTCTGTCTACTTGTGATCTCTGTCAAATAAATAAATAAAATATTAAAAAAATAAAGGAGGAAACATTAAAGAAAATATGGCAGAATATGGCAGACCCTCTTTGACTAATACTGAGTTTCTAAAATGTTGAATTATACTAAAATAAAAATACAATATATAATCCAAAATAGAAGAACTATTCATAGAATATTTTATGGCTCTTCAAGATGATAATAGTTAAACGTGATATAATAATTGGATATTTACTGAAGTGAAAAAATTACAAATATTCTAAACTTCTTATTCTGATTCAAACATAGATATAAAAATATAAGTGCAAGTCTCAGAAAATGTATTAAGAGAACTATTTAAACTGTACATAAAATAATCAGAAACTCTTTTATTTGTAATATTGGTGTAGTCCTCTAATAAATATACTTTTTACAGATAAGTTTGTACCTACACATTTGGGCTTTCTGATAAATATTCTGGCATGTTAGTTTTCTTTGTTAACATCTTAAATTACATAGTCTTCCTTGACAATAATTATTTTAGTCATATGATACCATTTATAGTCATTAGACTTGAGGAAACAGTGCCATTGATTTCTAAATTTATCTTCTTGTACTAAGTGCCCAAATAAATGGAGGAAAGAGGTTAAATAATATCTTGGCACAAATTTATCCCAGTATGATCTCAAAAAAAAAAAAAAAAAAAAGTTTGAGGCACTAGATGTTTAACAGCAAAGAAAAAAACAAGGGGAATAAAAATAGAAAATCCAGAGAATCTAATCAAAGTTGTGATAACTAGTTAAAACTTTCTGAATATTTCAATGAAGTTTCTCTTCTCAGTATATTTTCTCCTAAAACTGTTCCCATTGCATATAATTCTAATGTTTCAAAAACAATATTTAAAAAGTTCCTTTGACATGAAACATTATGATCATTAAAATATGTGTATATGCTAAATGCGATTAGTGCTTGTTTGGGTTACACAGTTTAACCTGATGCTACCTGCTCTAATGCATACTTGGCAGCCTTTCAAAAAACCAAACAGATGTTTTCTGTTTCCCATAGAGAGAAGGAGTGTCTGTGTGTTTGTGTGAGGGAGGGTATATAGCCATCCATTGGGAGCTCCAGATGGCTCACAATACTACCTGCACATTTATACTTAGCGGTGTTAAGTATAATTTTGTTAACATTATCCCTTTTATAGTTTTGACATCCCTGGGACGGAAAATTAGTTTAAGAAATATTCTTTTTTCATGATGTGAATACTGAGTGACATATGTTAGAAGTATATAAGAATGCCTGGCATATTGGAGTCTATTTTAAATATATATTGTATTTATATGTAATATTGAATTTTTTCCACAGGAAACCAGAAAAAAATCTGGCATATAATATGTTATTTGTGCATACACACAACAATGTCAGATTTTCACAGGTTCATATATATAAATCCATTTTCCAAATTGAAACCTTTCTTCTGAAGCTTGCAGAAATTTGGGCAGCATTGTGGCACAAGCAAAACATTGAGACTCTATTTAGTCAATTGGCCGTCATTTCAAAGAAGCGAGTTACCAATTGTCCATGTGCATAGGGGATCTTAGCTCCTAAAAATACATGGAAAGATGAAAGATAAAAGCATCAGAAATTTAAATAACATATTTATACAAATACTTCACAATTGCATTCAAAATATGATGAAAAGTTGAGTTTGTATACCAATTAATAATGGCAAAAACACAATTCTTTGAAATGTACAAATGATTTTGGTAAACATATTTAAAAAAAAAAGACTTATCCGGATACTTCTTGATGATTATCTTTTATTACATATATTTTTAACTTTAAACCTATTGCTTTAAATGTTTTCAATTATTGAAACTATATACGTGCAGAAGGTTTGTTTTGTAAGAAACACCAGGTGATAGCACAGAACCCATGAATGTCCACAGCCCAAAACTGATTTCTTATATCTAAAATTATATCAATATTAAACATATCTCCTTCATAACCTACAAGTAATCAGATTGTTTCAAATCCCCAGTTTCCCAATCCCATGGTTAAGCATGAAGTGCTCCAAACTCAGATTTCTGTAGATTTGAGGCATGTATACACACTTTCCTGGTACTTTCTGTCTCTAGGTTCTAAAATGGTTGTCTTCACCTAGCTTCAGTAATACTCTGCATCATTCAGCACCTTTATTCTCATGCACCTGCCAAAAACTGTAAATAGAAAGTACCATAAAAATATCAGAATTTACAGAAGATCTGGGTGTATGTGTGTGTGTGTGTGTGTGTGTGTGTGTGTAAGAGAACAAATGTGGGGGACGCCTGGGTGGCTCAGTTGGTTAAGCGGCTGCCTTCGGCTCAGGTCATGATCCCAGCATCCTGGGATTGAGTCCCACATCGGGCTCCTTGCTCGGCAGGGAGCCTGCTTCTCCCTCTGCCTCTGCCTGTCTCTCTGTCTGCCTGTGCTTGCTCGCTCTCTCTCCCTCTGTCTCTGACAAATAAATAAATAAAATCTTTAAAAAAAAAAAAAAGAACAAATGTGGGATGATAGTTCAGAGGCATTAAATTTCTCATCACATAGAAAATAAATAAAAAATACATTTTTTTTTTCCAGGAGTTTAAAACAGCATTGAAAATAATATAAATATATAGAGAGGTAACTGCACTTACAAGTGGAGTGCAGTTTGTTATTCTATGGAAGACGTGGGCATAAATTATATGCACAACAATTTTTTTTTTTTAGATTTTATTTATTTATTTGACAGACAGAGATCACAGGTAGGCAGAGAGAGAGGAGGGGAAGCAGGCTCCCTGCTGAGTAGGGAGCCCAATGCGTGGCTTGATTCCAGGACCCAGGGATCACGACCTGAGCCTAAGGCAGAGGCTTTAACCCACTGAGCCACTCAGGTGCCCCCACAACAAAAATTTTGATACCTAAATTTAGAAGTTAGTCAAGATGAAAATCTATCAGGTTTGTAAAACCTCAACATTTTTCTAGATTAAAAATGAGGTCAAACTAAATACAGACAATATTCCTTCACATAACCAGGCTTAATGTGACTCCAAATTAGTTGTTGAGTACATGGAGTATGATAAAGAAATGGGTGCATTCATGCACATATTCATATAAAAGGCATGCATACTTTGGAGATTAGGTTAGGTATAATAACGCACAGTAGGAAAAAGATACAGTTGTTTTCATTTTTACAATTCCAGGAGAACTTTTATTGTACTCTAAGATTAAAAAGATATACTTGTGGAAAGTATACCACTTTCTCTGACAATTTTTCCATATACTTGATATAAACATTACACTATTTATTATCAATGGCATAAAAAATATATTTGGGATGAAATTTTAAATTCTATTCCCAATCAATCTTACTGAAAGCCAAAGTATCTGAAGACCATTTAAATAGTTAATGATTCTGAGGTCACATGTATTTAACTTGGGGCTTCTTGATGAGTTATAATGGATTGATAAAAACCTTAGCACTTAATGTACAATTTTAGGCTTATGTTCATTTTTCCTATCAAAAGATGAAGAACTTGGATCAGATGCTCAATGTTGTCTGTGAGAAAAGGAAAGTTTAAGAAGCAAGGCCTTTGGTTATGTTTAAGCAAGTTTAACCCCCCAAATAACATTAAAATTTAGCAGATATAATATATTGATGCAAGTCAGCAGAAAGAATGAATATTAATTCTGTATAGGATGCTGTATCTTTTAAAATGGAAAATGCAAATGCCTGCACAGAATTTTATGCTTCTAATAAATATACATGGATATTTGGAAGAATTGGTGTACTCCCAGGATACAACGAGTGTCAATAAGAAAGTCATCTGGGACTATTTCTCAGATTAGTTTCTCATGTTATGTATTGATGTGGCTCCTTATTTCATAGCAACCAACACTATAAAGCAATCAAAACTACTAGTACTGAGTATTAGTTGCCGATGTAAGTGCAACAAGGGAAAGTTTTAACTTATTAAATTGGCCTCAATTTCTTCATTATAGTCAGATTTAACTTTGTATCATCACACATTTCTATCTTCCATTCTTTATTTTACAGGGATTAAAATTGAGATAATGGAGAAAGAAAAAGGAGTGTGTTTTCATCTTTAGGAGTACGTAAAAAGATGGGGAACTTTCCTATGGATTATAAGGAATTAATATAATCTTAATCCTTAAATTAAAAAATCCAAGAGAATACTAAAGATCAATCTTTAATATTAATAAATGCTTAAAACTTAAGACAGTGAAAAGTGATTCCCATGTTAGGAATATCTCATTACATTCAATCCAAGTTAAACCTAGGGATATGAAGATGATTTAACATAAGAAAATTTATTAATAGGTTTATAACAAATTGATTAAAATCCTAAAAACATTTGAATATATGTAGAACTGACATTTGATAAAATTCAACAACCATTCTTAATAAAAATTTATAAATAAGAATGGAAATCTTCTTTAGGTGATAAAGACAACTTATTTTAAACCAAGAGCTTCATTATATTCACTAGTAAAATCTCAGAGGAATTTTATCTAGATGTGCAAAATGAGATCCTCATTATCACATAGCTATTTGATACAGTGCGGGCTGTCCTAGTCAATGCAATAAAGAATTGAAAAAGGGCTATAGATACAAGTTCTAGAGAAAGAGAAGCAAAAGAGCTACTGTTATGAGTCACATCTGTAGCTATTTCTTATATTTTTTTAAGCTCAGAATAGTTTTAATTTACAGTTTAAATTTAATTACAGTTTTCACATTTAGCAAATACTTAAATGTGACTTTTTAAAAATACAAAATGATGGAAGAGGTATCTGAAAAAGGTAAGGCTTTTATGTGATATTATTATTTTGTCAAATACAGATGCATATACTTTCAAATTCATACCCAGATCAATATTGTATCATTGGACTTTTTATTTAAAATACAGGTGCTCTAAAATATATTGTTGAGTAAGTTTGCCATTTGTCAGTACTTTAGAAAGTCTGTATTTTTATTCTGAAATTAAATCTATCCCACAAATTTCATTAAAATGCCCTTTATCTTTTGAAAAATGATGATATTAGGTGAAAATTTTAATTTTGTTTCTATATCCATATTTTGCAATTCTAAATAAAAAGATAGATGATATATGTGTGTAGACAGACATACACCCACATACATACACACACTAAACATTTATCAATCATCTATTTTTCTTTCTACACTCAAGGGGTTTATGAAAAGTCTGGGAAATATAGCTTTTACTACTGCTTTTCATGGACCAGAAATGTCAACCTAACTAAAAAACCAGGAGATCTGTAGAGAATTCTGTATAATGGTAAGCAAAAAAAAAAAATGCATTTAGTGATCTTTGAATGACTTTAAAAGACAAAGTATCTCTATGAAGAGAATCCTGCCTTATTAATTTATCAGACGTGACTTGGAGTCCTGTTGACAAAATGCTGCTTTAAAGTTCTGTGGTATCCACAGCTACATGAACATGCTGCTTTTAGCAACTGACTGCCAGAAGCTGGGAAATTCTAACAGGATAACTTTCAGGATCAAAAGAATGTGTCATGTAGGAAACTTGGAACACATATATTGTCCTAAAGCCATCAATCAACAAAAAACAATTAATGCATGACACTAATCAAATGCTAACAATGACTGCATTATTATTGATATGGCTTTATTGAGGGTATAATTCTTTAACTGATACACTTTATAAAACTAGTAATTCCACTGATCTATTATTCTTTCCGAATAATAGTTATATATATAGATAAGCTACTATTTGGGTTCTCTTTTTAGTAGATATTTTAGAAATATACTCCCTTTTTATCCAAGCTGCTACTAGACCAGAAAACAAAAAATAATGAATAAAAAAGATTAGAAAATTACGGAGATGTTTGCCAAATAACATCAACTTGAGTAATGACAAATATCTAAAAAGTTTTGTTACCATACTTGCGTATGCTTAAGTAAGAGTATTCCAAGATCAAACAAGATAAAGCCAAGGTGTAAAACCAAGATGTGGGGGTGGAGGTGATTAATTGGTGTTATTGAATAGATTCCCATGGTAAATGTTAATGTGGTGTTGCTTATGCCATTAAAATGTAAACATGGCTAAAATCTAAGGTGCCATCATCTAGAGAATAGAAATTATTAAATAGTAAAGTTTAAGAATGCCTGGAGTCCATCAACTTGGCTAATACAACTGAACACAATGTGATTGCAGTGAACTTCCATTGGCAAACTCAATTTTTCACCTAAACAAATTATTTACCTTTTTTTAAAATTTACTTTCTTGAATTAGAAAAGATAACTGTTAGAGATCTAAATTAGATTATAAACCAGGTCTTTATCTGAGAAATCAGTAAGGAGTTGATTATGTAAACAACTTCCATAGATGGACTCATATTTATCTGGCTTAGTGCAAAGGATTGTTCAGAGGAACATGCAAAATTTCTCCCAACATCTATCATTCTATATACAGACATAACATCTACTTACTGATGATTCTTGTCTTACATACTAAGGCAAGACAGTCCCGAACTTGGGTGAAATGTAAATTCATTGTAAGTCAATGTTTTTATAAAAAATACCATAATAATGAACAGATTTAATAATACATAAGCAAACCTTAAATGAAAATGCTGAAAAATTCTAGAAATACAGCTAAAGTATTGACACTTCTTTATTGTTTCCAAGTACATACATATGCAGGTGTGTGTGCATGCATGCACAACCTCCCTTAAGACCCCAAACCGATATTAAAATACTAGGAACTTGGGGCTGGGTTCGCCTGCGTGGCTCAGTCAGTTAAGTGGCTGCCTTCAGCTCAGGTCACCATCCTGTGCTCCTGGGATCCAGCCCCACATTGGGCTTCCTGCTTAGCGGAGAAACTGCTTCTCCCTCTTCCTCTGCCTGCCACTCTGCCTACTTGTGCACTCTCTCTATCTCTTTGTCAAATAAATAGTAAAATCCTAAAACAAAAAAACCCCAAAACTTAGGGGGAAGGCTAGCTGAGTTGACACTGAACATAGAAAGGTAAATGATTGGAACTTTAATTACTTTGATCCGTCATGCCTTGTAGTTGTGTGTCAGCCTAAGCCAACACGAGTGACATGGAACAAAGGCCATGGCTGCTTCAACATAGCACACTTCTAATGGTTGATTAATAAGTGGCATTGAATTGTACATGTGCTTGGAACTGAAAATAAAACTATAGAAATTTGGAACCTATAGAAGTCATATTTGTTATATCTGTATTTATTTACATTAATATGGACCATAGGCGCATAAATATGTAAACTTAGATGAATGTATGCATATCTGACTTATATACATATGTCAAATATATGTTTGTTGAGAGAGAGAGAGGTAGAATTCCCCATATTACAATAGGAATATTTAAAGTATAAAATAGTAGTTTTACACTAAACAATAAACTGTTTCTTTAATTACTTTATGAAAAAATACAGCCAGATCATTACAAAAAGATATATGTAGGATTGAAACAATTAGTTGGTTGACTGCTTAAAAAAAAAAAAAAATTCCTCCAGTGGTTTAGTAAAATGTGCATGTAGTACTATGAAAGTGGTAGAGGATTTTGAGCAAATGAAAAAAGAAAAGCATTATTATTATTTTGCTTCATTCTATTTTTCCAAACAACAAATATTGCTTTTACATTTGCAGATATTTTTAAGATGAACAAGTGAGAGAGAAGAAATCTTACCTTTCCTTCTAATAGTATATAGAGTTTTACACTATAAATCAATTTCGAACAATGCTTTAAAGTTTTCAAATTTTAGAGATTTGTCATTTTGTGGTTCCACAGAAAAGAGCATAACTAAAAAGCTATTAACTTAGATATTAGAAGTTGTAACCAGAGGCCAGTTCATTCTAGGCTGCTCTTGGGGTTAAAAGTTAGACTGCTTATCAATATGAACTATTTTTTTGCAAAATTATAGCATGTCATCTAAGAGTCTTTGTTTTTCTATCACTGATAGTGATAATAAATATAGAAAAAAATGGATATTGAGTTTAATTTAGACATATTCATTAAAGAGCATTGCATATTTTATTATTCTTTAAAAGCATAGGGATTTTTTTATGATTTCTTCAAGTATAAAATGTCTTTCCATGAAACTTATTCTATGTAATTCTCTAATTTGGTCCTTATTTCAATAGACATTAAAACTTAAGTGGATCCACATTCCCTATCCTTTTGAGGTTATCATTTCTTTTTGTATTGAAATAAAATAACTCAAGTCCAATAACTTCCTCCAGTAATTCCTAGAATCTTTAGGGAAGACAGCCATCTCTTGATTTTTTTTTTTCCCCCATCTTGGGTTGTGAGCTGCCCTTCCCAGGCAACATCAAGTGACTTCATCTCTCATTTTCTGTGCCACTTAAAATGTCTACAGTGAATGGTACTTTGAAAGGTCAGTAGTATAGTCGCTCTGGATAATATCATTAAGAAATTAAAATGAAGAAATTAACTATGTATTAAAATTTGTCTAGCCAACTTCTCCCCTGCAGTTCATTGGTTTTTCAGTTATACTGGGAAGTTCTTGTTGGCTATTTGTCTTTTCCCCCTTTGGTACTAGTTCATTTCCTCCATGGATACCTCCACATTTAGCTCCTTACTTCCTTCTGGCTCCTTCCTCAGACTTCTACCATAGGATGCTAAAGATCCCCTCTTACTCACAAATTATCCCTCTGCTGAGCTGCCTATTTTGCTCTATTCAAACTGGTATAACCTTTCACACTATTCTGGAAGTATTTACCAACTTCTTATATAGAATTGACATTTTTCTTACTCAACAAATTTTGACCCTGCTGCCAACACAATACAAAGGTACTTGGCTTACATATTCATGACTAAAAGTTTATCAAAATGATTCATTCCAAAACATAAGAGTCTGACACAAAGACAAATTTCAGCTCTCTGCCTTAGAACCACAGGAAGTAATGTGTGAACAGATTAAATGTGGTTGATATTTTCCCCTTAAGTCTTCTAACAGTCAAGGTCAAATAAATATTGTGGTACCTGAACACTTAAAATAATTTAAATGCATTTAAAATTAAATATAACATTTCTTCCATTATTTATTTTACTTTATAACTAAAAAATGAATTAGAAGCGAATTCTATTCCCAGCTATGATGGAGTAAATTGTATGAGAAAAAAAGCCCTGCCAAGAATAAACTAATAAAGTTGGATAAAACACAGAACTAACAAAAAGAAACAAACAAAACAACTCTATGAAGTCATTAGACAGTGGGGGTCAATACCCAGATGGGATTGAGAAATGATAGAAACCAGAAGACAACAGAATGACATCTTTAGAGTATAATAATAGTAATAATAATAATAATTAATAAAAATAATAAATGACAATCTAAAATCTTACTTCCAGTTAAAATACTCTAATAAAAATAAAGGCAAAATAAATATGTGCTCAAACATATGAGACTAGGGAATTAATTTTTTGGAGCTCACTGAGAACTTCCAAACTTAGTATTGAAGACAAAGAAAAATGATTCCTGATAGAAATACAAATATGTAACAAAAATAAAGATCAGCGGAAGCTAAACATGTGGATAAATCCAAAGCAAAATTTTCTGTACAAAGCAGTAACAACCTCTTATAGGTTTTGCAGACAAATACATATTCAGATATATGCTACTAATAGTATAAAAGATATTAGAGGGGTAAATAGAGTATTCTAATGTCCTTGCATTATCGGGAATGTGGTAATGGTTTTAACTGATAGTCGAATTTAATGTGTTAAATATGCGTGTTGTAAAGTCTGGGCAGCTGTTTTCAAGTGTGGTCTGTGAACCCCTGGGTGATCCCTGAGAGGCTTCTGGGGGGTCCAGAAAAATCAAAACTATTTTTCTAATCCTAAAACCTTATTTATTATTTTCATTTTATTGGATTTCACTCTGCCAAAGGAATGCTAGTATTTTGGTTTGAATCATATCAGAGACACCAAATAACATCAGAAACAACTGTATTCTTCCCATACACTCAAAGCAAAACAAATAAACAAAAACCAATTTTGTTTAAGAATGCCCTTGAGTAGACATTATTAATATCCTGTGTGATGAAATGGGAAGCCCACATAAAGCTATTCTCTTGCACACCAAAGTATGATGGTTATTTTAATGAAACCATCAAGCATGTGTGTAATTATTTGGGTTATGAGCTAAACTAGCCACTTTCTCCTTAGACTTTATTTTTACTTGAAAGAATGACTGAAAAGGAAATACGATAATTTAAACTTGGTGTCAGGTAGACATTTACTTAAGAATAAGCCAAACAACCTACAACCTCAAGGAAATCAAGAGTGTTTGTTGCCAATAACAAAATTTGAATTTTCACACAAAAATTAGAATGATTGAAAACTTATATCTATTAATGTAGACCTTATAGCCAGCCCACCAACACTTTCAGATGAGACTGGTAATAATAATTATAAATATTAATTTTAATATATTGTATAATGAAACATACCAGTGTTTGAAAGATATGCATAACTCAGCAAACCAATATTTTACAAAAGACTAATGCACATTTTCAAAAGATGCAATGGTAAAATTAATTTTTTCAAAATGCAAGTAGACCAATGGATTTTCACGTAATGGCCTACATAAAATATAATGATATAGTTTCAGATTCCACATTGCAACTAACCTTTAAGAAACTATTATTTGTTGAGATTCATTATAGTGGCGAAGAAAAATATCAACGATTATCTAAAAAGACTGTTAATATACTCCTTTTTCCAATTTCATGTTTTGCAGAAGAAGGGGGAGGAGGAGAAGAAAAAAAGAAAAAGGAGGAGGAAGTGAAGTAGGTGGAGGAAAATGAGGAAATCTTACCATGTGAGGAAACATGGGTGAAACTGGAGGACATTATGCTAAATTGCAACATTATGCCAGGTGCAAAAGGACAAATACTTACATGTGGTATATAAAGTAGTCCAACTGGGGGCGCCTGGGTGGCTCAGTGGGTTAAAGCCTCTGCCTTGGGCTCGGGTCATGATCCCAGAGTCCTGGGATCGAACTCCGCATCGGGCTCTTTGCTCATCGGGGAGCCTGCTTCCCCCTCTCTCTGCCTGCTGCTCTGCCTGCTTGTGATCTCTGTCAAATAAATCTTTAAAAAAAAAATAGTCAAACTCATAGAAACAGAGAATAGAATGGTGGCTGCCAAGGTGGAGAAGAAGGTGAAGTGGGGAGTTCTTTAAGGGGAATATACTTCCAGTTATGCAAGATGAAAAAGTTTCAGAGATCTACTGTACAACTTAGTGCTTCCAGATAACAATTCAGTATTATACACTTAAAATCTGTTAAGAGGGTAGATACCACACACACAAAAAAAATCCCACAAAGAAACCAAGGGGGTAGAAGGAAATATTCAGAGGTGATAGATATACTTATTACCCTGATTGTGGTAGTGGTTTCAAGGGTGTAATCATATATATCCAAAAACTCATCAAGTTGTACACATTAAATATGTCCAGTAATACTGTATACTAATTGTATCTCCATAAATTTGCTTTATAATAAAAAATAATAAAATTGAAACAAGAAATAGAGAAGGCCAGGATAATAATGTGAAATTTTAGCAACTCAGCTTGGCCAGTGACAGAATAAATGTACCAAAAAAAAAAAAAAAAAAAAAAAAGAGAAAATCAGAAGTGATATGGGAAAATGAAAACTATAACTAACAAACTTGACCTGAAATCACAATGACAATAAATAAGAAATGCTTCAACGTGAATGTTATTGAGAATAAGATGTGTCCAAACTTAAACTTATACTTACACTTAAAATCGTTGCTAGCTCAAGGGTATAAAATTTTCTTACTACCTTTTTTAAAGAGAAGCTGTATAGTTTTGATTTAATTTTGTTTATGGTGCAAGTCATGGATTAGAGTTTTTGTTAAAGAAAATATGACAACTCACTTTTTCTGGCACCATTTGTTGAAACCACTATGCTTTCTCCACTGCATTGTTTTGCAAATTTGTCAAAAATCAGCTGCTCACAACTGTGTGAATAAATTTGTGTACAATATTCTCTTTCATTGATCTATATTTTTCACTATGGCAAATCTATACTGCCTTGAAAATAAATCTGGGAACTAGGTAGTATTAGTCCTACAACTTTATTGTTCTTCTTTTAGTGCTATTTTTTTTCTACTAGGCCCATTTCATTCCCTTATGAATTTTAGAATCAGTTTATCAATTTGCACAAAGGTGCTTTGGTTTTGATTTCAAGTTTTGATTGAAAATTTGTGCTTTTTAAAAAATATTTTGAGAGCATGACAAGATAAGCCACAGACTAGGAGGAGATATTTATAAATAACATATACGATGAAGGATTTGTTTCCAGAATATATAAAAAACGATCAAAATTCAATAGTAAGAAAACAACCAATAAAAAGTAGAAAAACAATTTAAACATACTTCACTAAAGAAGGTATATGGCTGCCAAATAAGGACATTAAAGATGCTCAATATCATTACTTATTTGGGATATTGGTTAAAGCTACCAGTTGCACTACATAGCCTGGATAATGGCTAAAGCTAAAAACATTGACCATACAAACATTAGTGTAAAAGTAGAGAGACTAGAACACTTATACATTGCTGGTGGGAAATGTAAAACCATGCAACTACTTTGAAAACAGTAGTAATCTCTTAAAAAGTAAACAAACGTCTACCATACTGTCCAGAATTCCACTCCAGGTACTTACCCAAAAGAACACGTCTGTGAACAAACACACATCTGCCAAAAAACTTGTACACAATAGCTGTAACTACTTCACTTACTTCCTAAATGGAAATAACCCAAATAGCCATAGACGTTTAAATATATAAACAAATTATGGTATATGCACACAATGGAATATGCTTAGCAGTAAAAAGTAATGAACTATTGATATATGCTAAAACAAGGCTGAATCTCAAAATAATTACAGTGAGTGAAAGAAGCCAGAAGAATAACAAAAAAACAAAGGAGTACGTGCTATAAGATTCTATACCCTAGAATTTATATAGGGATCTGGAAAACAGAAACTCACTTATAGTGATGTAGAGTGGGGGAAGGGGACATGGTAGGAGGAAGGAATAAGCAAAGAGCATGAGGAAATACCTGGGGGGGATGATATGCTCATCTTGATTGTAGTGATGTTTTTAGAAGTGTATACAGATGCCAAAATTTATCAAACTTGATTTGCAGTTTATTGTATGTTAATTATTCCCCAACAAAGCTACTAAAATGTAGGAAATTTTTAAAATGGGCATATTTGAGACAGAGTAGTATTTTCATTTTTCAGACTTTGTATACTCTGTACTCTTGCAGAGTTCATAGAGTGTATTCACTTTCTTTTTCATTTGGCATCTAAGAAACAATAAATAAGTATTATCCTTTCCATTTTGCAGGTAGAGAAATGTGTTCAGATATTTCAAGTAACTTTATGAATCACGTCACTTTGCTATTAGGACCAGAAGTGTGCCTGGAATATGTTCATTTCCACCTATAACCCATTTGCTGAGTTCTTACCATGTGACAAAAATTGTGTTAGACACTGGGAGTCCTGAAATGACCAAGTAGACCTTCATCATCATGGACCTCCCTTTCCATATGGTTGTGGGATTATTGCTGTTAATGGAAGCAAGGACCAATTATACAGGCCATGACAGTGCTCTCATCCTTATTTTCCAAACCAGAAGATGATGTGGTATTATTATGGATTGGACTGGGACTAGAGGTTTTCCCTTGTATTAGTCTTTCCACGGGGGAGTTTTCCTGGATAATTCCCAACCTCCACCTAATTCCATACCCTGCCATAATTCATCTGCACAGATGCCTTTTAACACTTCTTTTTTTGGGGGACGGGGGGTTGGTTGGAGAGAAAGAGATAGAGAGAGGGAGGAGGGAAGAGATAGAGAGATAGAGAGAGGATGAGAGATCCTCTTAAGAGGCTCTATGCCCACTGCAAAGTCTGATCTCATAACCCTGAGATCTTGACCTGAGCCAAAATCAAGAGCTGAATGCTTAACTGACTAAGCCACCCATGTGCCCCCAAAGTTAACACATTCTTAAAGGATTCCTTTCATGGTCAAAGGTGATTTTTATGGAAAGTCTTTTCTTTGTTTGTATATCTTGGCTATCACTCAATTCCTCCTTTTCTTTTATGAACTTAAGCATCCTATCTGAAAGTAGACCACAGACAGATTCTGCATCCGGACTTGAGGCAGGTGGCCAGTAGCTAGCCCACTGCCCATCGCTGATTTATACTGACTACACAGCAGTTACATATTAGTTCATTTTAACAGAATTATCTAGCTAAGTTGGCTTTATACATTTAGGAAATTGATTGAGGCAATTGATTATTTTTGTACAATCCATTAATTAATCCACTACTATTTATTTAACACCTGACAACCACGATCAAGACAGAGACTTGCCCTCACTTAATCTCACATGCATTTAAATACAATTATTTTTACTGTATCATAAGGATTAATTTAAAAAAATACCATCATAAGTATGTTTACATATCTGAGGGCTTCATGTGGGAAAAGAGAGGAAAATAGAATCCAAAAGGCAAATCATATATACACTTTTTTAGTAGGTGGGTTTGACTAATATGTAACTGCTGTGTAGCCAATTCTTAAGCAAATAACATTTTGTAGGAGCTAGTTTCCATTTAAAGAAATTGAACTTACTGATTTTCTTCAAATATCCTTTAATCAATAGGAACTTCTATTTAGTAAACAGAGAAGAACTTGCACCTAAGAATCTTGGAAACTATTTTGAATTTCTATACTTTTTCTTTCAGAAGAAACAGTGGTCTATAAATTGAATAACAAATACAGGGTAATTGAAATAGATAAGAAGAGTGGCAACCAAAAGGTTTTTTTTGTTGTTGTTTTTTTGTTTTAAATAGGCTCCATGCCCAGCATGGGGCTTGAACATATGACCCTGAGATCAAGAGTTGCATATGTTAACCACTGAACCAGCCAAGCACCCCCTTGGCAGTGAAAAGTCTATAAAAAATAGTTAAAGAAGAAAAAACCCATGCGAGAATGGTACCAAGTGTCACAAAGAAATACAAGACAAGAGAAAGGAATAAGGAACTCAGCTGTGTGAATGCTGTACCATTAATTTAGGGGATCACTGGGAAAATAACTTTAATGATTACTGTGTGTATTTGGGTTTTTTTCTTTTTTTATTGGTGCTTTCTTTGTCTTTTGCTATTTCAAGGTCGTAATTTTTTAAAAGTTTTATTTTTAAGCACCACAGAATGAATAAATAAAGCATATATACCAAGTGATGAAATTCTTAAAGCATCTGTTGCTAAAATTTCTTACTTTAATTTTTGTTTTTCTTTTAGAAAATTACATTTTAGATTTCTCTATTTTAATCAAAGTGATGGTAAAGAGAAAAATTCAAATCAAATGATAATGAATTTACTTTTTAAATAGAGTAATTAGTGATGTGATAAACCTATCAGTCACACTGATGGAAATACATACCTAAAGAATGTAAGGCAGCTTATAAAAAGGCTAAGTGATGATAATATTGGGAAATGTTTAAATCATGCAACTGTCTTGAAACACAAGATGTATGCTGAGAAGTGATACCTTTTGCCTTTGTGTGATTAAGTAGTTACTACCCTATTAGGAAAAAAATGCAACAATTCATCAAGGAATTTGAGTGATCTATTTAAAAGTTATACTATGTTGTAAATGTCAAAGATATCTAAAGTGAACTTCATAAGGTATAAAAAATATACTTGGAGAATCAAATTTAATACTACTTGCCTATTGTACAATATTAATAATGTACAGAATAACTGCTTAGCTAAGGGTAATTATCCAGATGATGCCATTTTGAAAGCAAGGGAAATGAATAAGCTGGGTGATTTTAGATAACCATAAATTTTTTGAAAGCAATTAACAATATGTATAGGAAGATCCCAAACTGAGTTTCATTCTTGAAAAGAGGTTAAACTGATTAGGTAAGAAGGTTAAAATTGAAGAAACATTGCCTATGATTAATGTAAGATATTTCACATTATGAATCATCCATAACAATAAACTACTCAAAACAAAAACTCACTAATTACTTTTGAAAAGAATAAAAACTGAAAAACAATTAAACAGAAAAGGAAAAGCATCTTTTGTGCAAATAAAATTGAATAGAATTTTAAAAGAATGAGGAGGTTCAGAAACATGGATAAAGGACCTAGACAGATAAATATATATCTACTATAATATTAAGCAATTAGTATATTTCAATTCAATAGAATTCAATCAATTTTAAGTTTCTTAATAGAGATATGAAAGAATACACTTAAAAATATGATACAATTTAAAATGTATTAGCACCTCTGTTAACTATCATTTTTCATAAAGGTTTTTTTTTCTTTCTGCAGTAACTAATAAAGTAAGGTTTAAGTAATGGTTCAATGTGTAAAAAGAAGAAAGCTGAATTATAGTTCTTAACTACATTAAGCATGATGGGATTTCTTATAGAATCTAAAATTCAGATAATGGTATTAGTGAAAAAAATAACTTTTTATTTCAGATAATACCACAGTTATATCAAGTCAGACTACTATCTACTATCTTTTTTCTTTAATGACTCTTAGAATAATTTATTAACCAAGTGCACATGATCGCCATTCTACCTGTGACCAAATAGAAAAGTGGGAAACACTACTAAGTGTAACTGAAGGTTGGGAATAACAGGTGGTAACAAGGCTGAAATATTTCACTGGTTAACCTATAGAATAACTTATTTGCAGTCACTGCAAATCAACTTAAAGGAAGTTAATAGAATGATAGTAAAAGGTAGTGTTCTTGCCATAAAGACTCTTCAAGAAACATATTCACCATTTCTAAAAAAGCCATTAATAAAAACAGACTATTTATTGTTATATAGTATGCTCTAATTTCAATAATACAAGTTTATCTTTCATTCTTTTTTTTAATAATTATTTTATTTTTTAATAAACATATAATGTATTATTAGCCCCAGGGGTACAGGTCTGTGAATCGCCAGGTTTACACACTTCACAGCACTCACCATAGCACATACCCTCCCCAATGTCAATAACCCAACCACCCCCTCCTTACCCCTCCCCCCCCAGTTTGTTTTGTGAGATTAAGAGTCTCTTATGGTTTGTCTCCCTCCCGATCCCATTTGTTCCATTTATTCTTTTCCTACCCCCACAAACCTCCCACGTTGCATCTCCACTTCCTCATATCAGGGAGATCATATGATAGTTGTCTTTTTGGATTGACTTATTTTGCTAAGCATAATACCCTCTAGTTCCATACATGTCATCGCAAATGGCAAGATTTCATTT
This sequence comes from Lontra canadensis, assembly GCF_010015895.1. NCBI lineage: Eukaryota > Metazoa > Chordata > Mammalia > Carnivora > Mustelidae > Lontra > Lontra canadensis. The sequence goes on from NW_022631005.1 coordinate 14,251,637, forward strand.
CTTTTGATGGCTGCATAGTATTCCATTGTGTATATATACCACATCTTCTTTATCCATTCATCTGTTGATGGACATCTAGGTTCTTTCCATAGTTTGGCTATTGTAGACATTGCTGCTATAAACATTTGGGTGCACATGCCCCTTCAGACCACTACATTTGTATCTTTAGGGTAAATACCCAATAGTGCAATTGCTGCGTAATAGGGTAGCTCTATTTTCAATTTTTTGAGGAACCTCCATACTGTTTTCCAGAGTGGTTGCACCAGCTTTCATTCCCACCAACAGTATAAGAGGGTTCCCCTTTCTCCGTGTCCTCACCAACATCTGTCATTTCGTGACTTATTAATTTTGGACATTCGACTGGTGTGAGGTGGTAATTCATTGTGGTTTTGATTTGTATTTCCCTGATGCCGAGTGATATAGAGACTTTTTCATGTGTCTGTTGGAGATCTGGATGTCTTCTTTGCAGAAATGTCTGTTCATGGCCTCTGCCCATTACTTGATTGAATTATTTGCTCTTTGGGTGTTGAGTTGGATAAGCTCTTTATAGATTTTGGATACTAGCCCTTTATCTGATATGTCATTTGCAAATATCTTTTCCCATTCTGTCAGTTTTCTTTTGGTTTTGTTAACTGTTTCCTTTGCTGTGCAAAAGCTTTGATCTTGACGAAGTCCCAATAGTTCATTTTTGCCCTTGTTTCCCTTGCCTTTGGCGATGTTCCTAGGAAGAAGTTGCTGCGGCTGAGGTTGAAGAGGTTGCTGCCTATGTTCTCCTCAAGGATTTTGATGGATTCCTTTTTCACATTGAGGTCCTTCATCCATTTTGAGTCTTTTTCTGTGTGTGGTGTAAGGAAATGGTCCAGTTTCATTTTTCTGCATGTGGCTGTCCAATTTTCCCAACACCATTTGTTGAAGAGGCTGTCTTTTTTCCATTGGACCTTCTTTCCTGCTTTGTCGAAGATTAGTTGACCATAGAGTTCAGGGTCTATTTCTGGGCTCTCTATTCTGTTCCATTGATCTATGTGTCTGTTTTTGTGCCAGTACCATACTGTCTTCATGATGACAGCTTTGTAATAGAGCTTGAAGTTCGGAATTGTGATGTCACCAACGTTGGCTTTCTTTTTCAATATTCCTTTAGCTATTCGAGCTCTTTTCTGGTTCCATATAAATTTTAAGAGTATTTGTTCCATTTCTTTGAAAAAAATGGATGGGATTTTGACAGGGATTGCATTAAATGTGTAGATTGCTTTAGGTAGCATAGACACTTTCACAATATTTGTTCTTCCAATCCAGGAGCATGGAACATTTTTCCATTTCTTTGTGTCTTCCTCAATTTCTTTCATGAGTACTTTATAGTTTTCCGAGTATAGATTCTTTGCCTCTTTGGTTAGGTTTATTCCTAGGTATCTTAGGGTTTGGGGTTCAATTGTAAATGGGATTGACTCCTTAATTTCTCTTTTTTTCTGTCTTTTTCTTGGTGTAAAGAAGTGCAACTGATTTCTGTGCATTGACTTTATATCCTGACACTTTACTGAATTCCTGTACAAGTTGGAGCAGTTTTGGAGTGGAGTCTCTTGGGTTTTCCTCATATAGTATCATATCATCTGCAAAGAGTGATAGTTTGACTACTTCTTTGCCAATTTCTATGCCTTTAATTTCTTTTTGTTGTCTGATTGCTGAGGCTAGGACTTCTAGTACTATGTTGCATAACAGTGGTGATAATGGACATCTCTGCCGTGTTCCTGACCTTAGCGGAAAAGCTTCAGATTTTTCTCCATTGAGAATGATATTTGTGGTGGGTTTTTCTTAGATGGCTTTGATGATATTGAGGTATGTGCCCTCTATCCCTACACTTCGAAGAGTTTTGATCAGGAAGGGATGCTGTATTTTGTCAAATGCTTTTTCAGCTTCTATCGAGAGTATCATATCGTTCTGTTCTTTCTTTTATTAATGTATTATATCACATTGATTGATTTGCGGATGTTGAACCAACCTTGCAGCCCTGGAATAAATCCTGCTTGGTCGTGGTGAATAATCCTTTTAATGCACTATTAGATCCTACTGGCTAGTATTTTGGTGAGAATTTTCGCATCTGTGTTCATCAAGGATATTGGTCTGTAATTCTATTTTTTGATGGGATCCTTGTCTGGTTTTGGGATCAAGGGATACTGGCCTCATAAAACGAGTTTGGAAGTTTTCCTTTGATTTTTGTTTTTTGGAACAGTCTCAGGAGGATAGGAATTAATTCTTCTTTAAATGTTTGGTAGAGTTCCCCTGGGAAGCCATCTGGCCCTGGGCTTTTGTTTGTTTGGAGATTTTTGATGACTGTTTCAATCTCCTTACTGGTTATGGGTCTGTTCAGATTTTCTATTTCTTCCTGGTTCAGTTGTGGTAGTTTATATGTCTCTAGGAATGCATCCATTTCTTCCAGATTGTCAAATTTGTTGGCATAGAGTTGCTCGTAGTGTGTTCTTATAATTGTTTGTATTTCCTTTTTGTTGGTTGTTATCTCTCCGCTTTCATTCATGATTTTATTTATTTGGGTCATTTCTCTTTTCTTTTTGATAAGTCTGGACAGGGGTTTATCAATCTTATTAATTCCTTCAAAGAACCAGCTCCTAGTTTCGTTGATTTTTTTTTTTTTTTTTTTTTTTTTTTTGGTTTCTATTTCATTGATTTCTGCTCTGATATTTATTATTTCTCTTCTCCTGCTGGGTTTAGGCTTTCTTTGTTGTTCTTTCTCCAGCTCCTTTAGGTGTAGGGTTAGGTTGTGTATTTGAGACCTTTCACGTTTCTTGAGAAAGGCTTGTATTGCTATATATTTTCCTCTCAGGACTGCCTTTGCTGTGTCCCACAGATTTTGAAACATTGTGTTTTCATTATCATTTGTTTCCATGAATTTTTTCAATTCTTCTTTAATTTTCTGGTTGACTCATTCATTCTTTAGAAGGATGCTGTTTAGTCTTCATATTTGGGTTCTTTCCAAATTTCCTCTTGTGATTGAGTCCCGCTTATGATTGAGCTTCGGAGCATTGTGGTCTGAAAAGATGCAGGGAATGATCCCAATCTTTTGATATCAGTTGAGACCTGATTTTTGACCCAGGATGTGATCTATTCTGGAGAATGTTCCATGTGCACTAGAGAAGAATGTGTATTCTGTTGCTTTGGGATGGAATGTTCTGAATATGTCTGTGATGTCCATCTGGTCCAGTGTGTCATTTAAGGCCTTTATTTCTGGGTGCCTGGGTGGCTTAGTTGGTTAAGGCCTTTTTTCCTTGTTGATCTTTTGCTTGGATGATCTGTCCATTTCAAGGAGGAGAGTGTTAAATTCCCCTATTATTATTGTATTATTGTCGATGTATTTCTTTGATTTTGTTATTAATTGGTTTATATAGTTGGCTGCTCCCATGTTAGGGGCAGAGATATTTAAAATTGTTAGATCTTGTTGGACAGATCCTTTGAGTATGATATAGTGTCCTTCCTCATCTCTACTATAGTCTTTGGCTTAAAATCTAATTGATCTGATATAAGGATTGCCACCCCAGCTTTCTTCTAATGTCCATTAGCATGGTAAATTGTTTCCACCCCCTCACTTTAAATCTGGAGGTGTCTTTGGGTCTAAAATGAGTTTCTTGTAGACAGCATATTGATGGGTTTTGTTTTTTAATCCATTCTGATACCCTGTGTCTTTTGATTGGGACATTTAGCCCATTTACATTCAGGATAACTATTGAGAGATATGAATTTAGTGCCATTGTATTGCCTGTAAGGTGACTGTTACAGTATATTGTCTCTGTTCCTTTCTCATCTACTACTTTTAGGGTCTCTCTTTGCTTAGAGGACCCCTTTCAATACTTCCTGTAAAGCTCGTTTGGTGTTTACAAATTCTTTTAGTTTTTGTTTGTCCTGGAAGCTTTTTATCTCTCCTTCTATTTTCAGTGATAGCATAGCTGGATGTAGTATTCTTGGCTGCATGTTTTTCTCGTTTAGTGCTCTGAATATATCATGCCAGTTCTTTCTGGCCTGCCAGGTTTCCGTGGATAAGTCTGCTGCCAATCTAATATTTTTACCATTGTATGTTACAGACTTCTTGTCCTGGACAGCTTTCAGGATTTTCTCTTTGTCGCTAAGACTTGTAAATTTTACTATTAGATGATGAGGTATGGACCTATTCTTATTGATTTTGAGGGGGCTTCTCTGATCCTCCTGGATTTTGATGTTTGTTCCCTTTGCCATATTAGGGAAATTCGCTACAATAATTCTCTTCGATATACCTTCTGTTCCCCTCTCTCTTTCTTCTTCTTCTGGAATCCCAATTATTCTAATGTTGTTTTGTCTTATGGTATCACTTATCTCTCAAATTCTCCCTTCATGGTCCATTAGTTTTTTGTCTCTCTTTTGCTCATCTTCTTTACTCTCTGTCATTTGGTCTTATATATCACTAATTCTCTCTTCTACCTCATTTACCCTAGCAGTAAGAGTCTCCATTTTTTATTGCTCCTCATTAATAGCTTTTTAAATTGCAACTTGGTTAGAGTTTAGTTCTTTTATTTATCCAGAAAGGGCTTTTATTTCTCCAGACAGGTTTCTCTAATATCTTCCATGCCTTTTTTGAGCCTGGCTAGCACCTTGAGAATTGTCATTCTGAACTCTAGATCTGACATATTGCCCACGTCCATATTGATTAGGTCCCTAGCCTTCGGTACAACCTCTTGTTCTTTTGAGTGTGTGTGTGTGTGTGTGTGTGTGTGGTGAGTTTTTCTGCCTTATCATTTTATCCAGATAAGAATATATGAAGGAGTGAATAAAATACTAAAAGGGTGGCAAAGATCCCAGGAAAATATGCTTTAACCAAATCAGAAGAGGCCCAAATCATGGGGGGAAGAAAAGGGGTAAAAAGAAGTTCAGAAAAAACAAATTAAAAAAGAAAACAAATAAAAAAATATTAAAAAGAAAAAATAAATATATTAGACTGGTGAATAGAACTGGGTTACCCACTTTATTTTGGGAGTATTTTGTTCTCTTAGAAGAAACTACCTCCCCAAATTTTAAAGAATGAAAAATATATATAAGGGTAAACACAATGAAGGGATGGAATATGACTATAAAAATGAAAATTAAAAAAAAAATTTCTAAAAAAGGAGTTGATAAGTTGGTTGGGAGAATAAAGAAAAGAAAGTGGAGAGAATTTGCTCAGGCTGGAGACTAGAACAAAGCCCTTTGCTAGATTTAGGGTGTATTTTGATCTATTAGAAGAAGTTTTTTTATATTTTTATAAGAAATATTTTTATAAGAAAAAACCCTATGTTTATACAAAAAGTAAAGGTAGATACAGTGAAGGATAAAATATGAATATAATAATGAAGGTTAAAAAAGTTTTTTTTATAAAAGGTATTGTTAAGATAAACTAGTTAAAAAACGTTAAAAGAGGAAAAGCTAGAAGATAAAAAAAATAGTAGAAGAGAAAAATAAAATTAAAAAAATAATTAACTTTGTAAGACTAAAGAATCATGAGGAGAAAGCCATCAATTCCATGCTTTGCTTTCTCCTCCTCTGGAATTCTGCTGTTCTGCTTGGTAAGTGAACTTGGTCTTGGCTGGATTTCTTGTTTATCTTCTGGGGGAGGGTCCTGTTGTATTGATTCTCAAGTGTCTTTGCCTGAAGGTGTAATTGCACCACCCTTACCAGGGGCCTGGCTAAGTAATCTGCTCTGGTTCACTTTCGGGAGCTTTTGTTCACTGAATGCTTTCCGTAGAGTTCCAGAGGATGGGAATGAAAATGGCAGCCTCCCAATCTCTGGCCCAGAGGAATGGAGAGCTCAGGGCCCCACTCCTCAGTGTGCCCTCGGAGAAAAGCGCTCAATCACTCCTGTCTCCCTGGCCTCCGGCCACACTCTGAGCTCTCCCAGCCTGTGACGGAGCTTCTCTGTCTCTCCAAACCCCACAGATCCCTGAGCCCTTCCGGGAGGGGGGGCAGTCTCTCCGGATATTGTGGGGTTCCTACTCACAGAGCAGTGGTCTCTGCCACGGATCACGATTTAAGGTAACCCCGAGTTGAGAGCTCACTCCTCGGCTCTGTCTCTGTAGCCAGCTTCCTTGCTCTAATACCTGTGAGCTCTGTGACATTCAGACAGCCCCGATCCTTCTGTGACCCCGTGGGACCTGGGGCCACGCTGTCCCCACGTGGGCTTCAACCTGGCTTAGCCTCTGGAGCAATGTCCCTCAGTGCAGCAGACTTTTAAAAGTTCTGATTTTGTGCTCTGTTGCTCTGCCACTTGCCGGGAGCTGGCCCCTCCCATCACGGTCTATCTTCCCATTGATTTGGATTCACTTCTCTGCTGGTCCTACCTTTCAGAAAGTGGTCAATTTTCTGTTTCTAGAATTGCTGCTCTTCTTCTCTTCGATCTCCTTTTGGATTTGTAGGTGTTCAGAATGGTTTGATAAGCTATCTAGCTGATCTTCTGCTACCTGATGTCATCTCAGCCTGCTACGTCTCTGCCATCTTCTCGACCTATCTTTCATTCTTATAAGGCATATTTTTTAAATTGTAGTTTAAGAAAATAGCATAAAATTTACCATCTTAACCATTTTTAGGTGTACAGAGCAATAGTAGCATTACGTATGTGCACATTGTTGTGCAACAGAGCTGCAGAACTTTTTTCCTTTTGTAAAACTGAAACTATCAATTTTACTTTCTTTTTCTATGAATTTGACTAGTATGGATACCATATATATGGGAAATAATACAGGATTTGTCTCTTACTGACTGGCTTCTTTCACTTAGTATAATGCCTTCAAGCTTCATACATGTCGTGGCATGTAACAAAATTTCTTTCTTTTTTTTTTTTTTTAAGATTCTATTTATTTACTTGATAGACAGAGATCACAAGTAGTCAGAGAGGCAGGCAGGGAGAGAGGAGGAATCAGGCTCCCTGCCGAGCAGAGAGCCTGATGCGGGGCCTGATCCCAGAACCCTGAGACTACGACCTGAGCCAAAGGCAGAGGCTTTAACACACTGAGCCACCCAGGTGCCCCAATTTTTTTCCTTTTTAAGTTTGAATAATATTCCACTGAATGTATAGACCATATTTTCTTTAAATTCATTTGTCAGTGGACTTTGGGTTACTTCTACCTCTAGGCTATTATGAATAATGCTGCTATGAACATGGGTATGCATATATATTTCTTTAAGACATTGCTTTCAACTCTTTGAGCTCCTGCCCTCCCTATTTACATTCTGATATACCCAGAAGTGAGATTGCTGTATCATATGGGAATTCTATTTTTAGTTTTTTGAGGAATGGCCATTTTGTTTTTTATAGTGGTTGCATCATTATACAGTGTAATCAATTGTGCACACAAGTTCCAATTTCTCCACAAGGTACATATAATCCTGATACCAAATAGGTATTATTTAATAACCAAATCATAGGTAAAGAATTTGGCATTCATATAATTTATCTAAGCTAAGTTTAGCAGGCATTAATATGTGTTGAGTTAATATTCTATCCAATATTATCTGATATACACCTATATTTATATAGGTGTATATGTACTGATATACACCTATACATAGATATACATCTGACTTGCTCACTTTCTTACTCCAGTTTTTGAGGAATAACAGGTAAGAATGTGATGCTACTGAAACACAGGTGAGGATTTTTTAAAGTTGCAGATGTGAAAGGAGAGCTGTTAAGGAACAGGGGCTATGGCCAGAAGGGAATACCAGAATGGGAAGTTGAACAGGATTCAACATGAGATGCTGGGAGAATTACATTTAACAAAATAAGTTGCCTAATCTTGACATAGAAAGTGGAAAAGATAAAAAACATGTTCACTTACTTGGTAGCAGGATGTGGTATAAAGAAAGGCTTTAGAGCTTAAAAGACCTGGGTTTTGACCCCTGGTCTATGTTGTATAACATTTGATAGAAAATCAATCTGCTGGTTGCTAGTGTCCTTATATAGAAACTGGGAAGTGAGGGTAAAAATGACAAATTTTTAGATTTGTCTTGAGTTAAATGAGAAAATCAAAATGGGCTAACCTAGCACACTGTCAGATACATGATATTATGGTTTTTACTTGTCCTCCCTACTTTTGTTCTGGCTTATACCTACTTTTCCATTTTGATATCAAAAGAGCCCTAATCTGAAGGTTCTGGCATGAAGATCTCAAAATTCTTGAAGATATAACTTCAGTATAATATAATATTGTACATTAGAAACAAAGGATGACTTTTCTATGGTATCTATATGTTATATATGTTAGTTGGGAAATTTATATTGAGAGATAAAGCACCAGATAATATGCCAAGATCTCAGAATACAAGATGAGTATTCATTGTAAATATCTTAGTTAATTAAAAAACCATTTTTTATACAATATCTAAAGATACCAAGTCTATAAGTCTTTAAAGGCCTACAATCAGGTAGTAGTAGTAGTCAAGATTCAGCATTAAATTTTTTGAAGACATTTTATTATCCTCTATTAAGTTTTGAGCCATTTTCTTTTCTCTAGAATAAGATATTGTATTAAAATGTTAAGAATACCCATTATTGTAAGCAGAATCTGGTGCTTTGTGAAATTTTATTCATGGATTTATTATTTCTAATCCCAATTTTCCACAACTTATGTCTCTTTAAAATGCTGCGCTGAGAAATTATTTTGGTTTCTTTAAGAAAAAAATTTGGTGAAATAAGTGACTATGTCTTCTCTTGTGTTGGATGTAAGGGTATCTGTGATCAGATCTGCAACCCTCAGCCTAAATATATTGAATATTATTGAATGTGTTATGGTACTTAACTTATTGTGGTTTTAATTTTAATTTTCTTCTACACTTCTACACTTATTTTTTCTTTCTTCCATTTTTACATATTTTATAATTGATGGTTGGTATATAATATCTTTAGAGAATGAGATAGAGATAAAAATGAACACTTTGGTCAGTAGATATATTTGAACTTTTATGCTAAAATTTAAAATAGAAACACCAAATTGTGGGATCTTCCCTGTTTCTGTGTAGTAATTCTGTATAATTTGAGCCAATGTGATTTCCTTTCTTTCCTTTATTTATTTACTGCTCTAATCACCATTTCCTCTTTTTCTATTTAATCTTTAATTTGTGCTAACTGTACAAACAAGAGCTTCATTCATGTTTGTGATATGAGTCTCAAAGTCTATTGTCAGTGACATAAAGGCAATATCTGCTCACAATGTCCTTAAATTTAATGATTAAATTAAATGATCCTACATGCCTCACCCAAACACTATCACTGTTTTCCTTCATTCTGTGAGCCTTTGGTAAACTTCAACCTTTTATTTCTATCTTAACAGAGACAGAAAACAATGAAAATGAATACAAAGAAAGAAATAATACCATATTTAATGAAAAAAGTTTATGGCTTTTCCTGTGAATTTTTTAGCAGACTATATTGTCTCCTTTCTTTCCAACATTTTATTCTAATAACAGTACTTGCACATTCTTTAAAGTTCTTGCAGGAAAATAAACACACACAATCAGCAAATAAATAAAATTTATTCTAAAAATATCTATAAAAAAGATAGTAACTCAGGTTGTTTTTTAAAAATCATACAAACAACTTAGTATATATATTTAGAAATTTGGTAATTATCATCAGTTCTATTCATTACATTTCAAAAGTAGAAGATAATAGTCAGTTAAGTTGCCGAGTTTTCATATTCATAGAGAAGAAAATAGTAAGTTATCTGTTTGACAGATCTTGACCGTTGTTGTAGGCCTATCTGTACCTGTGAACACATACTAAATTCTCTACCCAAACTAAAAGTTTCCTCACCATCACTTTTCATTAAAATTTAATTTAATAAAATAAAATAAATTTTTAATAAAAAATAATAAACTTAAGATTTAATGAATAGACACATTTTAAGATTCATATTATAAGATAGAATCCTCCTTTGCCAATAGGTACATATTTCAGCATTCTAATATTGTGCTGGCTATTGTTAAGGAATTCAAAAGGATTATCCACATTCAAAGAAAGAGATGAACATATAGTTTTCTTTTGTAAACTTTTTTTGATTAGTAAGTTTCATCAAAATATAGATCAAGCATAATGTTAGTGTTTGTTACACATGTAAATACCTATCAAATTAAGACATTTTAGCAAAAAAGAAAATCAATTAAAAGATCAAAAATAAACTACTTACACTGGTATATTTATGGCAGACATATTCTGGCTTTATACATGGAACTGTTAAATACTTCCCTTTGAAGCCACCTCATTTATCACATGGTTCAGGTTGGTGAGGTTGGTTGCCGTCTTGTGACTTAGGAAGAGCTGTAGAAAATGTTTACTTTGTCAGTGGTAGTACTGTATTGAGAACAAGAATTGTGAAAATTTGGGATATGTCTGAAGTTTGGTACCTATGCAAGAGGTAGAGGACAGGGCAGTCTCTCTCAAACAAATCAATAGCTAGATCATTTAGGTATTAAAATATTTTAGCCAATGAAATCAGTGCATGTGATTTCTCCAACAGAGAAGTTGTCCACTTCTAACATAGAGTTTCACATTTTCAGTCCAAAACTCATTTTAAGTTTGAGATTTAGAGAGATGAATGCCAAATTTTGTAACAAAAATGGAATAGAGACCAGCAGTCTCGACTTCAACATACTTAGTGTGGGTTTACAAATCCATTTGAAACCTCTGTCTTCCTAGCTTTTCTGTTCATAAACTAGGCATTTGTAGGTATGAGAAATCAAAAGATTACTGGCATACATTAAGAGGCAGTTGTCCTATGATGATGAAGAAGTGTTTATGTGTGTTTGACTGGATACATTCTTCACTTTGTTACCATATGTGCAACATGGTCAGATGGTTAATGAGTTTTCAGGGCTGAAATGCATCTGGTCCAACTTTCAACTTATGGCTTATAATACTTCACTGGAAAGCATGTAATTAATCTTTCAGTGGATAATCTACCATAACTCCTAAACTAATTAAGAATAGATATTTTTTTAAAAAAGATTTGAAAATTAAGTTTTATATAGGTTAACAAAACAAAAAACAACTAAACCTCCATATTGATAAAAGAGTAACAATATTTCAGGTGAAATTGACCACTCCTTCCCTTCTCCTCCACCAAATCCCCTTGATAGAAATATTTCTCTTCACTGAATGTATGCTGTCAAATAATCTTTCCCTTAAGGAAAAGGATGGTCTCTTACTCATCTTTGAATCCTGAGCATCTGGCATAGAGTAAAAGCATAAAAGGTGTTTACTGATGAAATGTTATGGGATTTAATTCAGAGAGATTCCACGTAGCAATCCTAGAATGTACAAAACTATATAGGCAAATATATGTACAATTATATGTGTGTGTACACACACACACAAGTATGTATACAACTGTTTGTATACAAATTTCACAGTAGAATAAACTGAGGTGTGGAAATGCTCGAAAACTATATAAAGTCAGACTGATAGTTATGCTTCATTTGTGATTCAAATGAGGGAATCTGAGGTTGAAGCTCAAGTTCTTAACACTATGATATATGAGCCAATAAATAGTTCCTCATGTGGATGTAATGTGATTTCTTTAATCATTCTAATTTTCCCAATCATAGGAACTTTTCTAATTTATTATAATTATAAATAATTGTAAATGATACATTTATAATAAATTATAAGGTTTAATTCATTTTCTAGTAAAATCCCCATAAGTGGTGTTAAAGAATCATGTGATGTATATCTTTTTTTGCTCAAAATGCAAAATTTCTTTGTAAAGCATAGTAATTGTATTTATAATACAAAGTGCATTACAAATGTCGCAGATTTTTTTTAAACATTTAGCAGCTTCGGACATTTAAGAACATTTTTCCTCCAAAATTTGGCTATTGTTAAAAATAACATTATTTGTTTTAATTTACATATTTGATTTTAGGTTAAAAATTTTCCACTAGTTTATTTACTGGTTGCATTTTTGCTTATTTCCATATCTATGCCACTTGAAAATATGTCAGTCCATATTTTAGTAGATTTCACTCAATTTGTGTGACCTGATCAATTGTCAGTGACATGAGATCTTTATTATGTAAATTTGCCCTAGTCTTTTTTTTATTTTATTTTTAATGTACATTTTTGAAATCATATTTTGTTTTCAAATCAACATGCTTTTCCTATGAAGAATTCTATTTTATTTAAGCTTAAGATATTTTTGCATCCAGAAATGTGATAAGTATTCACTATTTTTTTTTCCATTTGAATTACTTTTCTATATTTCTTTAATCTAGCAAAAACACATTTTGGTTTATTGGATGAAATGACCCTTTTTATTTGAATATAGATCTTGAAATTATTTAAGCTCTTTTGGTTACCAGAATGTTTCCTGCCACAACACTTAGCACAACATCTGTAGCACAAAACATTCTCAGCAATATATATTGAATTGAATTCGATTAAATGTCTGGCATATTGAAAGCACTCCATAAAAATATGTTTATGAATTTATTTATTAATTCATTCATAGGTGCATTCATTAATCCAACAAATTCTCATTTAAAAACAACTCTCTGTCAGTCACAGTGTTAATTATCTCAGGAAAAAACATTAAGACAGAACTGCTGTCCTGAGAACTTCAGAGTTTATATAGACATAAATCAGTGCAATCTTCGTATTTTAATAAAAAGAAAATGAATACTTAGAGCATAGTCTATGGAATATATACAAAGGAGAAAAATATAACTTAAACAGTAGGAGAGGCATTATAGATTTAGACTCAATTAGGAGAAATGAGCAAATTAAAATCATGCCTTACTCAGTATCCAAACTCTAAGCTACTTAGATGTTATCAGATAGTTCTAAACCCATTTATCATTTTATTAGATCATCAAACATGAAAAGTCAAAATATATATACTGTATTATTTACATTCTCAAAGTTTTTATCAAAATTAGTAAAATAAAGCACTATGGCCAGAAAAGCTGAGTCAGCTATTATGAAATCAATTAAGCATGCAAAGAAAAATAAATGATCTCCTTAATCTGAACACTGTCCTTTTATACTTAGAGAATGTTTGGGAAGGGCAAGGGTTTATGGTGGGGAAAATGCCAATATCACATGGTTCTTTGTGGCTATTTAGAGATATACTTGGGTATTACTTTTAATTTTGTTCATCTACTTACATTACAGGAAAGCAATTTTGGTCTATGTGTTTAACCGTCTCTGGCTTCCCAGGAACTCACCTTTCATGCCTCTAAAATGAGGATTTCTTAGAGAAATCGCTGAGACCTTCAAAATAATGCAGTTATTGGGTAATTTCTCTAATCTCCATTCCCTTTAAAATGAAAAGTGCCTTTTAGTTAACTATATTAATTCTTGTTTTTCTCTAAATTAACACTACAGTTGAAGCTAAAATTTAAAAAAAAGAAAAAAAATCTTGAGAATTCTTGACTGAATAGCTGTAGTTTATTACATACCACTACATATCACTCTCTTCTTTTTTCTTTCTAAGTGCCCTGAAATGACTCTGTTCAGTTGTTTTAATGATTCAAATATCATGTTCTAAAGTCTCTGCTTTTATGAGCTAATTTATAGACAATATCAATGTCCAACCATAGAACAAGAAATTGCTTTAAACTTATTTAAATCCTCAATTAAATAAAAATTAAAAATCTCTGCTTGTCACCACCATATCTAGCATGAGATTTTTTCCTCTTCTTTTAGCAAAATTCATATTCAAGAGAACATATTCAAGAGAACATCCAATATTAGTACCCCTGTTTACACTTTGTGTAACTAGTTTAGAATTGTTTTCTAACATAATTTAACAATTAATTAAGCAATCAACTGGATCTTAAAAACTGTTAGGTAGTGATATCAAAATAGAAAAAGACAATTAAATGAATGAGGTTTATAAATGGCATCGGGTTAGCATGGAAGATAGATGTTGGACATATTTCATTCAACAGGAGCAGTTACAGAACTTCTTCCAGATATGAGAGAGTAATAAGAGCATGACTTATGGGGTGCCTGGGCGGCTCAGTGGGTTAAAGCCTCTGCCTTTGGCTCAGGTCATGATCTCAGGGTCCTTGGATCGAACCCTGCATCAGGCTCTCTGCTCAGCAGGGAGCCTGCTTCTTCTTCTCTCTCTGACTGCCTCTTTGCCTACTTGTGATCTTTATCTGTCAAATAAATAAATAAATCTTAAAAAAAAAAAAAAGCATGACTTATTCCCTATTTGAAACAATTATAAAGCTGAATAAAATATTAAAAATAACTGTTTTAGATAATTATAAGCAGCACAGAACTATGATCATTGAGAGAAAGGAAAACAAATGGTAGAAGCCTTTTAATTGCAAGGGCTTCCTGCAAGGAGCTGATTTCAAACTGCAGTGCTGTTTGGGAATAACTTAATAGAGACCATCATTCTGGTTGAGATGAGAGGTCAGAAGTCAGACATTGGAGAGGCTGTGTGTATATAATTTTCAGGGTTCAATGCTGATGCAGAGAAAGCAATGTAAAAAAAAAAAAAAAACAACTCCAGAAATATGTAGAGTTGTCCTGTCTAGTCATTGGTTGAAGATGAATCTGTGTGCATGCATAAGATGAAACTCTGCAAGGTTATATAAAGAAAAACTTTTGAGGAAATACAACTATCTGGGAGCTGTAAGCCAAACAGTTTTCTGTACTCAAAACCACCAGGAAAATTTATGTTCTCACCTGTCAGATTAAAGAGATCTTATTGAATAAATATTGAATAGATACCAGATATAGGAGTGGGGCAAACTACCCTCGGGGTAAGACTAATCCAGAAGTGACCAAGTAAAGATAAAACTGATACACATAGAAAATATTAACAATATACTTAAGCAGCTTGGCATTTATATTTGGCATTTATAGAAATTTCTATTTGGCATTTATAGAATTTCAGAGCAGCAATTCTTTTCTAGTGTACTGAAATATTCCCTCAAATACACTATTTGTTGGATCAGAAAGACATCTTCATAAATTTATAAATGTGTAAAAATATAGAGAATATTCTCTAACTATAAAGCAAAGAAAATAAAAATTAATTATAGAAAGATATCTGGAAAATATAAAAATATTTAGAAATTAAAAACAAATTTCCAAATAGTACATGGAACAATAAAGAAATCACAGATAAATCAGAACACATATTGATCTGAATGAAAATTAAGATAGAATATATAAAAATTTGAGCATCTGGGTGGCTCAGTCCCTTAAGTGTCTGCCCTTGGCTCAGGTCATGATCCCCAGGTCCTGGGCTCCAGTCAGCATCAGATTCCCTGCTCAGCCAAGATCCTGCTTCTTCCTCTGCCTGCCACTCCCCCTGGCTTGTGCTCTTTCTCTCTCTGTCAAATAAATAAAGAATTTTTTTAAAAAAGAATATATCAAAATTTGTGGCTTGTAGCTAAAGCAATGCTCATAGGAAAACTAATACTTCAAATATTTTATTGAGGAAAAATAAATTATAAAGTCAATTATCTAACCTTCCCCTTAAGAATATAGTAAAATAAGAGCAAAGTAAGGAATTAAATAAAAGGAAAACAAAATAATAAATAGAAGATCAATGGGATATAAATGGAAATAACAATAAAGAAAAATAAAGCCAAAGAATGATTCAAAATGCTTTCAAAATGCCTCAATAAAATTAATAACCCCCCAACTAATATAATAAAGAAAATAAGAAAGTAGAGAGAAGAAAAGGGGCGCATCACTACAGATCTTACATATATTAAAGGATATTAAAGGAACATTATAAAACATATTTATGTAAAATATATTTAATAACTTTGAAAAAGTAGATACATTTTTAAGACTCAAATTATAAAGACAGACACAAAAAGCAATAAAAATTATAAATATCCCTATCCCAAATAAAGAAACTGAATATGTAATTACCAAAAACTCTAGATCCAAATATCTTCATTGGTATAATCAATCAAACATTTAAAAAAGATAATAATGATCTTACACAAAGTCTTTTAGAAAACAGAAAAAGAGGAATAACTTATTTTATGAATTCAGAATTATCCTAATAAGGCCAGGTTTGCCCAAACAAATTAGTAAGTTGAATTCAGCAATATATGTATGCATATTTTCATATGCAGATATGAATATATATACATTTCTTTCAAACATTTAAGGAAAAAGTAATGTTTTGTCCCCCCAAACTCTCCCAGAAAATAGAAACAGGACATACTTCTTTACTCATTCATGAGCACAGCATAAGCCTAATTAAAGAAGCAAATAAAGACATTATAAGAAAACATATTTATTCAGCAACCCAATTAATTTTTTCAGGTGTGCAAAAATACATAAAATTGTACAAAATGCAAAAAAATTAGGAAGAGTTCAATAACTGAAAATCATAACACCAATAGGATAAAGAAAGTATTATAATCATATAAATTGATACAGAATAAGTACTTAATAAAATCCAACACCTATACATAGTACAAACTCAACCTAGGAATAGAGAATTTTCTCAACATGAAAAAGAAGAGCTACTGAAAATCTATAGCTAACTTCTACTTAAGAGGGAGAGATTGGGCACCTCCCTAAGGTAAGAATGAAGGGATGGATGATCTCTTTTACCACTTTAGAAGTCCTAACTAGTATTACTAAATAAGGAAAAGAAATAAGATATATACTCATTGGAAGAAAGAAGGAAAGCTGACTTTATTCAGAGATGACATAACTATCCCCTAGTGGGTCTCCACAAGCCTAATAATAGTCTCCTGAAACAATAAGTCAATACAGCAAGGATAGACGATAATCAGTACTTTCTTATATACCACTAATGAACCATTTGAATTTGTAATTAAAAGAAAACATACAATTTACAACAGAGAAATAAAAATGAAATCATTAGCTATAAGTATAAGATCTGTATGTGAAAAATATAAATCATTGATGAAAATAGTTTAAAAGAAGTATCAATGAGTACATCCTGGTATTAACTAAGTAATTGTGGGGGAAAAAATCTCCTATACAAAAGAGTCCAGGAGCAACTGAATGGTTCAGTTGGTTGGACCTCAGACTCTTGATTTCAAGAGTTATGGTCTGGGGGGTTGTGATCTGGGGTTCATGGGATCACCCTCTGTCCAGCTCAGGTTCAGCACTGAGTGGAGTCTGCTTGGGATTCTCTCTCTTCCTCTCCCTCTGCCCCTCCCCTTGCTTGTGCATGTGCATTCACATATGTGCGTTCTGAATAAATAAATACATACATATATAAAATCTTAATAAAAAAAGTCCATTTGATTTATATAGTTACTCCACCTTAAAGGAGATGGTCATGTATTGTGACTTCCTTTCAAAAAGTAAAAATGGAAAGGGAGAAAAAGTAGAAAATTCACAGTAGAGAAACGTGACAGTACTTCAGTCGGGTGGTCAAGCTTCAAATCCACAGCGATAAGTCATGTTGATAGTATATATCTTTGATATTACATGATGCATTTTACCTCTGTGGATTTCATCCTAAGGTCCGTAACTTCATGGAACATGAGAAAAACATAAATAAGTCCCAGTTGAGGAATATTCTCCATAATACCTTGTCAGTACTCCTTAAACTATAAATTTCATCAAATAAGGAAAGTTTGAGACATTGTCACAGCCAAGAGGATTTAAGGGAATATGAGGATTATATGTAATATGGTATTCTGGATAGACTCTTAGAACAGAAAAAGAATATTAGCAAATAAGAAAGAAATTTGAATAAAATGTAGTCCTTAGTACATAACAGTATATCAGTATTGGCTCCTTAATTGTGACAAATACTTTATACCAGTGTAATATATTAATAATAGAGGAAACTGGGTATGGAGTATATGAAAAATCTTTGTATTATCTATCTTTACAGATTTTTGGTAAATCTAAAATTCTAACATGACAAGTTAGTTATTATAACAATCAAACAATGTAATTTAATACATTAGCAGAATAAAACAGAAAAAAAATGACCATCTCAATATATTGAGTCAAAGCATTTAATTAAATTTAATATTCATTTATAATATAAACTCTCAGTAAAATAGGAGTAGAAAGGAACTTCAACGTTTTATTAAGTTTTACAAAAATTAGCTTATGTTGTATTCAATGATAAAATTCTGAATGGTTTTTCCCTCAGTTCAGCACTTCTGTTAAACATTTCACTGTAGTTCCTAGCCTTTGTAGTAAGGCAGGACAAAGAAATAAAATCCCATCAGACTGGAAAAGAATAAACAAAAATAATAAACAAAATTGACTTTTTTTCACATAGAACAGAACTGCTTGGAAAATTCTAAGGAATCTACCAAACAGCTGCTAAAACTAATAATTCAGTGTAATAAAGGCAATAATACAAGGTGAATATTCAAAAATCAATAAAATTTCTATATATGTTCTAACAATTGGACATCAAAATAAAAATACCATCAAAATATCATCCAAAATACAAAAAGTGAAGAATGGATTAGGTAAAATATGTGTAAAATTTACACCATGATACTATAAAACATGCTGGGAGAAAATAACTATTTGAGAGATATACTACACCTATGGACTGGAAAGACTCAATACTATTAAGATGTTAATTCTCCCCAAACTGAACATTTTATTTCACTGAATTCCAATTAAAATCTCAGCAGCTTTTTCTTTTCAGTAGATATTTACAAGCTTAAATTATATTTGTAGAAATGAAATTAATCTAGAATAGCTAAATCTGTTTTACAGAAGAGTACAATGGAAATACTTATATGCCTAATACCAAGATATATCATAAAACTACAGTAATTAATAAACCATGTCATTAGAATAATATAGACCTATATATTGATGGTACAGAATAGGAAGTATAGAAATATACCTAAATAAATATCATCAGTTATGATAATATTGTGACAAAGAGGCCAAATTAATTCAGTTTGGAAACAATAGCTTCACACAAATGGTGCTGGACCAACTGATATGCAGAATATACTATGATACCTCACACTATGCACAAAAACAAAAAATACTGAAAATGGGTTATATATTCAAGAGAATTGAGAACATTCATTTATGAGTGTGTGTATGTTAAGTAGCAACATTATTCATAGTAGTCCCAAGATAAAACAATACAGTGTTTATCAACTACTAAATGGATAAATAAAGTGTAGCATATCCATATGATGGAATAATAGCTATGAAAAGGAATGAGTTATTAAATACCCTATAGTATAAATGGACCTCAAACACAATAGGGGCACTTGGGTGGCTCAGTTGTTTAAGTGCCCGACTGTGGGTTCCAACTCGGGTTGTGATCTCAGAGAGCTGAGATCCAGCCATGAGCTGAGCACCATAATCAGTGCAGTCTTCTTAAGATTCTCTCTCCCTATTTTTTAAAAACACTTTCAGAAGAATAGGTACTAATTCTTCTTTAAATGTTTCGTAGAACTCCCCTGGGAAACCATCTGACCCTGGACTCTGGTTTCTTGGGAGATTTTTGATTACTGTTTCAATGTCCTTGCTTGTTATGGCTCTGTTCAAGCTTCCTATTTCCTCCTGTTTCAGTTTCGGTAGTTTACTCATCTCTGGGAATATATCCATTTCTTCCAGATTGCCTGATTTTTTGGCATATATTTACCCATTATCTTACAATTGTTTGTATTTCTTCAAAGTTGGTTGTGATCTCTCCTCTTTCATTCATGATTTTATTTGTTTGGGTACTTTCTCTTTTCTTTTTGATAAGTCCAGCCAGGGGTCTATCAATGTTATTAATTCTTTCAAAGAACTAGCTCCTAGTTTCATTGATCTCTTCTACTGTTCTTTTGGTTTCTGTTTCATTGATTTCTGCTCAATCTTTATTAATTCTCTTCTCCTGCTGGGTTTAGGCTTTATTTGTTGTTCTTCCTCCAGCTCTTTTAGATATAAGGTTGGGTTGTGTATTTGAAGGAAAACTTCCAAACTCTTTTTATGAGGCCAGAATTACCTTGATCCCAAAATCAGACAAAGACCTCACCAAAAAGGAAAATTACAGACCAATATCCCTGAAGAACATGAATGCAAAAATTCTCACCAAGATAAGAGCCGATAGGATCCAACAGTATATTAAAAGGATTATTCACCATGACCAGGTGAGATTTATTCTTGAGCTGCAAGGGTGGCTCAATATCCTCAAATAAATCAATGTGATACACTACAATGGGCAAATTTTATGGTATTTAAATCACACTACTGAGTGCGCCTGGGTGGCTCACTTGGTTAAGCATTTGCTTTTGGCTCATGTTATGATCCCAGGACTCTGGGATCAAGCCCCCTCTTCCTCTACCTGTCACTACCCCTGCTTGTGCTCTCTCTCTGTCAAATAAATATATAAAATCTTTAAAAAAATAAAATAAGTCACACCACCATAAAGTTGTGGAAAAAATGAAAGTAACCATAAGACCCAATAATTTGAACTCCTTGGTATTTACCCAAATAAGCTGGTAAATACCATGCAGAAAGCCTGTACACAGATATTTCCAGCAGTTTTAGTCATAGTTGCCAAAATTTGTAAGCAACTAAGATATCCTGCAGTAGGTGAATAAACAAACTATATCCAGACAGTGCACTAAAAAGAAATGAGCTATTAAGCCATGAAAATTCATGGAGGAAACTTAAAATGTATATTGCTAAGTGAAAGAAGCCAAGCTGGAAAGGTTACCTAGTTTATGATTTCAACTATATGATGTTCTACACAAGGTGAAACTATGGACAACATAAAAAGGTCAGTATTGGGGGGTGTGTGGGTAGCTCAGTTGTTAAGCATTTGCCTTTGGCTCAGGTCATGATCCGAGGGTCCTAGGATCTAATCTTGTTTCTGGCTCGCTGCTCAGCAGGAAGCTTGCTTCTCCCTCTCCCACTCCCCCTGCTTGTGTTCTGTCTTTTGCTGTGTCTCTTTCTGTCAAATAAATAGAATCTAAAAAGAAAGAAAGAAAGAAAGAAAGAAAGAAAGAAAGAAAGAAAGAAAGAGAAAAAAGAAAGAAAGAAAAAAAGAAAGAAAGAGAAAGAAAGAAAGAAAGAAAATGTTTAAGGTAAGAATGGTCTTAAAAAAAAAAAAATTAGTATTTACCAGAGATTAGGAGTCAAAGAGAGATAAAGCAGAGGATTTTTAAGGAGCAAAATTACTGTATATGGTTATATCATTGTTGATGTGTGTCATTATATATACATATAGGTTTGTAAACCCATGAATTGTACTAAGATTAAACTGTAAAGTAAACTATGAACTTCAGGTGATAATGACGTATCATAAATTCATTGATTGGTTCAATGGTTGTAATAAATGTACCACTCTGGTGCTGGGTTTTGATAGTGGGGACACTGCATGAAGAGGCAGTAGGTGTGTGAGAATCTTTGCACTTGCTGCTGAACTTTGCTGTGAAACTAAAGCTGCTCTAAAAAAAAAAGTCTTAAACAATGAAAAACAAACAAAAAAAGAAAATGGATAATAGATCTAAAGGAAAATCTAAAACAAGAAAACTTCTAGAAGAAAATAGAAAAGAAGACTATGAGCCTTAGAAGGCCACCATTTCTGAAATAGGACATAAAAAAACACATAAAAGGGAAAAAAGAATGCACTGGAAGTCATGGACTTTAAAGCTACTCTTCAAAACACTATTTAAAAGTTAAAAAAATGAGAAAGCCAGTCACACACGAGGAATAAATATTATATATATGAAATATATGACAAAGGCTTTATTGAGAAATAACAATATGTAAATAATAGCACCAATAACAGAGCCCAGTGAATAGTGGGCAAGTATTTTAATATAAAATTCACAAAAGTAGATATATACAAGTTCAACTTTTCTCTAAAGTGATGCTCCACATTTTTATTGAACAGGAAAATACAAATTGATACTATAATGTGATAATGCTCTATATCTTCTAGAATGGTTATATTTAAAAGATTGATAATTTCTGGCCTTCCACTGAAAATATTTTTCAACTTCTGCTTTCAGATATTCCTGATTCACTGGACTCTTTTGTGTGATGTTTTTTATTTCTAAAATATTTTATATATTTTTTCTATTTTTATCTCCTTTGGTTGGCTTATAATATAGACCTGACTTTATTGTTTGCACTTAAAAAAAAAGATTTAGAGAAAGCATATTATCTCTACTTCTTTTAGGTGTATATGAAATTAGGAATTACCTCTTGTCACTTTTCATCAGTTTCCTTGGAGTTTTCCTTTTACGAGATGTACCATGTATTTGTTTTTGTTACTTTTATTCCTTTTCTTTTTTTCTCCTTATTGCTATGCTTACTTTTCTGATTATTACTCATATTTGAATTCCATGGAATAGGGGGTATGCCAGGCATTGGGAGGTAGTAAAAAGGAGGTAGTAAAAAGGAATACCCAAATTACACAGCAGAAGTTCTTAATTTTATAACCTGTAACAATTATAGCTCATCTGCAGTTCATTTTTATATTGTTATTCTCCTCACTCTATGATCGAGATAGATGGAAAGCTATCTAGAAAATTACCAGTACTATGGAAGAGAAAAAGTGATCCCCACAAGTAATCTCTGGGGCAATTAAATAATCTTTCATGACTGATGTTCATAACTCATCAACCAGAACATGTCACATGGCTCCAAGTTACTAGAAAGAGTTGAGAAGTACAACTGTATCCTGTACAAGCAATCTTTGGACAGTAACATGAATGACTGTTGGGGTTTGGGTTTGGGTTGGAGGGAGTTAGGTTATTTAGTCTCCAATTTTAATATGTTGTTTTTTCTTATTCCTCAATCATGAAGGCTATTACTTCCTTTCTATTAGTAGGGTATTTCTGCTCAATTTTGTCCTCAAGATGCAGGTAGGATTCATAGAAATATTATTTAAGTCACTGGTTGTTCTCATTTTGATCTAATAATCACACACACATAAATATACTCCTTGGCACCATCTGACAAGTCTCTCATGACTCTCATGCTTCTTAGGTATGTCTCAGAAATCACAATTTCTCCCTCAGCAACTTCTCTGCTGAAATCCTTTACTGTCAACCAGGATCTCTACAGAGAGCATTTAGTCAAATCCCTGGTTCTCCTGACTTTGACGAAAAAGTCATTGGGATAGACATACACTGCAAAACTGCAGTATTTCCATTCTGAGAGCTCAATTCTTTGATAAAGTCCTAGGAGATATGCATAGTCCACAGTGTTTATTATCATTGTGTTCCATACTTAATTATATTTAATAGGAATATCAAACAAATTTGGTTTGGTTTTAGGGTGTTGTTCCTATTACATTTTGTTTGTTTTTATTGTATGTTACATCAAGAAAAATAGAAAATCTTAAAGAAAGGGAGAAAAAGAGTAAAACGCTTTTATTCTCCTGTATTTCGAGGAAAGTTCCTATGGCCACTTACCTAATTCTTTAATGGAATTATATCTCTAACTCTTCACAGACTTAAAACAATACAAGACTTTGCTGTTCATTTTCCAACTTGCCCCTCTCCCTTATCCCCTGGATAATGTGCGTACTTTCTTCAAAATATTATCTTTTATCCTCCTTTATCCTTTCCTTTCTTTTCCCACTCAGGTCTTTTTTATTTTTCTCGCCTCGAAGCTTAAACTTTGTTTCTCTCCCTTCAGTCCTTCACCATCCGATTTATTCCAACTGCTAACAAAAGAATTTTCCCCAATGTTCACTAAGACAAATACTATTCATGGCCTAACACAGTTAGCCTTCGTGCTTTTCTCCAAGCAACTTGGCAAGAAAACTAATTTAGTTAGAACTTATGCTATATGAATATAAACGCAGATTGAGACTAAATACTAAAGAAGCTTAAATATTTGTTTAAGAAATTTAGACTTCAGAGACCACCACACACACACACACACACACACACACACACACACAGAATATTCTCTACTGACAGCTGTCAGTAGCAAGTTCCCTCCTATTAACCATAATAGCATTTTCTTGTTCTTTTATAGCATTTTGCAATGAATTTATTTTGTGTCTCTTTAATGTCAAACACAGTGTCTTTTCTTATCAGTATCTTACAAGCATCTGATCCAGATAGATTAATTAAATAATTAATGATGGGAGGGGAAATACACTACTGATGTATTATACTCACAATTGTTTAAATTTTAGATAAGAGAGATGATTTACTCTTTACAAATATAATTTGTTTGATGTTTTATTATCTCATTTATAGAGTATCTTAGAAAATATGTGTAATTTCTCCAATAATTATTGATGAGGTGAAATCATACTTCTTTTCTCATCTTGATTTTCTTTCTGAATCAAACTTTGCATGCTGTCCCTTCAGACAAGGAAAATTTCTGGAAAGCTTTGATTTTTTGAAAAATTCCTAGCATAGAGCCATAGAATATTATGGAATATTATAGGTGCAAAGCATGAGTTTATTAGCATTAAAAACTAATTTCATTGCCTATAAGTAATTTTGTTTTTAAAAAATTATTACTATTTTGTATATACAGTAAAAATACGATTTGGGCAGCAGTGTGCATGTTGTTTAATTAAATTAGATTTGGTGCAGAACCATTTAAAATCCATTCTTTTAACATTTAAAGTAAAACAATTATTTATAAGTAAAACTTTTTATTCTGTTTTTATAGATAAAATAATATACCTAAGCATTTATCCTATCATTATTTACTCCATTCTTATTTTTGCAAAGGATCATTACAAATTCCTGGAATTTGAGAGGTTTATCAACTGTTAAGGTGTTTTATAAATTATCATTTCTAAAATCTATGTTACAAAACAAACAAACAAACAAACAAAAACTATACTGCCATATTTTCCCACCATTAATAGAGGATTTGATACAGATACAGAACAATAGACTTATTTTTCTTTCCCATACTTAAATGAGCTGCCTTTAGAATCAGTCTTAGAAATATATTAGCTTATACTAGAAATGAATCAGCATAAACCACTCATAGCCTATTCTTGTATATTTTGTTTCCTGAAATTAGTATTTTATGTATCTATTAAAAAGTGCAAACATTTTAATAAAAATATCATTTTATACCTTCAACATTTAACAAATAATCATTATCTATTTTGTCAGGCACTGTTATCAACAGCTTGTACCTGGTTTGTGAAAATTAGGAGAAGGTGGAAAGAAACTGGATACCCAAAACAATGGTTCCCAATATCTTCCGATTCATGGCACACATACAAATAAATAATATCTGTACATCCCACTGGGACCACTGGTTCCTTGGGTAAATGGATATGTAGATTCAAAGCTGGTGGTGTCCAACCAGGGCTCCAGCTACCCAAACTCCCATCAGTACCTTAAAGGCTCAGCACACCAGAACCATGGCTCAGCTGCTACCCATCCTCAGCAAGATGGCAAAAAGCTGATTTGGAGACTCTGAGAGCAAGATTGTGCCAAAGGAAAAGACTAGGCATAGAGAGGCAGCAGGCAAAGGTGACAAGTATTAACTGGCAGTTTGGTCTCAGCTCTTTGTGTGCCCTGTATGCCCCTACTGAGGCCATAAATCCTTACCTAAAACCCTTCCAAGATGCCTTTTAGAAAACTATTTTTTCCCACTTAGAAAAGCTAATGTTTATGTCTGCCATTATTATTTAATTATTTATTGGGATCTGGAGCCGTATCGTAGGAATATTCACACAGACCTTCATGCCAAATAAGTTCATGTCAACTTGGCTTCATATGGGTTCAATTAGCCACCAAATGAGTTCTAAAAAATCATCGGTTTTTATAACAGTTTTGATTTCCAAATTGTGGGAAAAAAATTGTGAATCTGTATAATATTAAGTCATCTATAATATTTATTTTAGTATATTTTGACATGAGTTTTAAGGACTAATAACCAAAAAGTATATAAAGGACTATGGAAGGACTTAGAATACCAAGGTATCACATAACTTAATACATTTTAAAAATATAAAACAATTAAGAGAATTAGAATTGCTTGCATCTTGAAGGTCTCAGTATTTTGAATTTATTTATTTTTTTATATTATTATTTCTGATACTTTTAAAACACTATATTTCAAGTTTGGGATGCCCAGGATGATGTATTCACAGTGACTGCAAATTCAATATTTCTTCATTTCACATGAGTAGCGCCATCTCATTTAAGAAATGGAATGCACAAACTGATTATTCTGAAAGGAAAGATTCTGCAGCATTCTGTTTTTTATACAGCACCTTGTGATAGTTGGGCTTATTGCATTGAAACAATCTACTCTAAGGGCACTGTTGGTATCAAAAGGCTTCTATACATAATGTGGAAGTTTCTTCAATTGTGAGAAGCACAGTAGTAGTAGTTAGGGCTTTATTACTTGGTTCTAATTTGTATTGATGGCCTAAAAAAAGTAGCATGCTTTGCAGTTCTATGAAAGAAAAGATTATAAATGGAGATTAATTATAATTTTGCTAGCTCAGTACTTGTAAAACTAAAGCAATTTATATTCTTTCTCTTAATGATCTCCATTCCTGATTGCAGTAATGTAATCTAATTGTGATTATGATAGTATCTGAATCATGTGGGCCTCAATGTGATTGAAACTACTCTTTGCATTAAAAAGTAATTTTGGAGTAATGATGAAAAGTTACTGTGGAAAATTGGCAAGTAATATATTTTACTCTGTATCTTAAATTTCTGCTTTCATTTTTGATTATATCTCATAGCATGGATAAGTACGATATTATATCAAGGATTTATTACATCAAAGCTTTATCGATGATAAGTATGAATATGAGTATCAGGAATAAGCATGATATTATTGAAATACTAGTGATATGGTTGAGTCAGGGAAATGACTGAGGATTTAAAATGCTAGGATAAGGTTTACTGAAACTAGAAACCAAATAAGGAGGGGGAGGTTTCAATATTGTACAGATATGATAGCCCAAGAAGAGAAAAGCTGCGAGTGTTTTAGCTGACGCAGCAGATCCTGCCTGGATAGACATTAGGGAAAATAAGGATAGTCAGGTATTCTGTGAATGTTGAAATACACCTCTAGGGCGTGAAGAGAAAATAAAATATCAAATGTTTCTCTTCTAGATAAAATTTCCTTTGCAGAGTCAAAACTTGTTCAGGGGGCGCAGGGGGGGGTGCAGTAAAAGTACATCTCATATCTGTGCTCAGTTAAAGGAAAATATTTGTGAAATTCATACCCTAGAATTTGAAAAACAAGTAAATGAATGCTTAATGTTTGAAAAATACTGTTGAAACACTTAGACATGTACATATTGTGAAAATAAAGGAATCCAAAAGAGGTTGCCCTGGGAAAAGATATTTTGGAAAGAATGCAAAAACCACAAAAGCATATTTATCAGAATCTTATAATGCATGATGAATTTGTGAGAGAAAATTATAATTAAAAGAGGTTGTGATGCATTTAATATTCATTTAAATTATGACTAAAGAGAAAGCTGATATAATTTTAAAAAGAACAACCTAAGCAAAAATATGTTGAAAATATTCAGAAACAGATATTAAAAAATGAGAATTGAACTGGTAATGGGTAGTAGAAAGAGAGAAACAAACAAATGGAAATCTATCAAAATGCTTGAAGGACATATCAGCTCTTTCTGTTGTTCTTTATTTTTATTATAGAAAATACTTGCTAACCCCTCAAGTTGTTGTGTGGTTGGACTAAGAACACCAAGGAGATAACCTCTCCATAACTGATTCCAAATGTAAGAAAGCAAGTCTTTCAAACCATCTTCTCAGAGTGACACCACAGAAGAAAGAAAAAAAAAAAAAGATAAGAAAAAAAATTACAAACTAATTTTCTAGTTACTACTGACAATGAAGAAAAGCCTCTTCCACTATCCCTAGAGTCTGTGAAGATCCATTTTAAAATGTCTCCGGCAGCATTGATACAGCTCAGGAGAAGAGAAGGGATTGCCTACATATAAATGGCTCACTGTTTCTAGCAGGAGGAAGCACATTAACTCTTTCGGGCCACTAGAGTCCATTTACTAAATTACTTTTCTCTGTCTCCCTCTCTCTCTCTCTTTATTTTTAAGTGCAGCAAATTGTACTGGAGAAGTAATGCAACGCCATGAAGTGCATCATTTACTCCCGTTCTTTCTTCGATGCTTATGTACAGATAAGTGCCTCGTCTATTGCCATTTGTAGACTCTCTCTTTAAGGGGAATACACTGTGAAATAGATACTCTCCAGACTCAGTCAAGAAGAGAATATCTTGAGCCTGTATGGTACATTACGGCCAGTTATAATAGACCAGGGAGGCAAGTGTGTCTACAGCCATAATGACTGTAATATGATGACCCTGTGAACACAAAGATGCATCAAAGTGTATCACTGAAACTTTTGTAGTTTTTCTTTATCAGTGATAGTATAGCTATAAGAATGTCCAAAATAGACAAGCTACTTATTTCTTCCCAGACTGCTGGTGAACTTATTCCCATGTGGAAATAGGATGAGCCCACTTTACCTCATTTCTACCTTATCAAATAAATACCAGAGTATACTCTTTCCAGGAGAGAGAAATCTATCTTTTTTTTTTTCTGGTGAATTATGAATTTATTGGCCACAGTATTTTTGCCAACTTTACTCAGGGGAATATGAAAAAAATATGTAGTAGAACACTAGTTCGATACTTGGGCAAAGGCTCTAGCCATGTTAAGACTTTAGTGTGGGGAGATGCTGTTGGTTTTGGAAAAGTCTTGATGGGAAGAGCTCATTTATTTTTTACACACTCAGCAAATGTGTGTTAAGTACCTGCATTCAGCAAACACTGAAGTGGGCCCTGGGGAAACAAGGGTTATCCCACTGGACATGATACTTTCTCCTATGGCCTATAAGTCAATGGGGGAAGTCATCTCATTCTGTTCAGTGCCTTCATTCAGTCTTCCCTTACAGTGATAGGGGTACTGGAGAACACTAGGCAGACACAGTATAGCCGATCTAATTTACTATCTAGGGGGTGGGGGTGGGGAAGAATTTCTAGAAAAAGAACTGGATAATGTAAAGCCTTAGTGAACACTGAGAAAAAGAGGTCCAAAGTCCCATCTCTACCCCTTCAGTATGTCCATGTGGAACTATCCTTATAACACATGGATAGTTATATAATCACATAATTTGTGGGGTGAGATTGTTGTCTCTGTTACCAATAGTCAAGAGGACACAGTGGGATAATGATGTGATTTTTTTTTTTTTTTTTTAACACACTGAAGACTCCTTTTTCTTTTCTCTTAAATTTCAACTGTTTTGTCTCCAACCACTCAGTGACTATCTATTTGCAATGATATTCTCCTGCAAAATTAGTTTTGGCTACTGACACATAGCACATTTTGTGGGCAAATGAAAAGCAATTAAGTTTTTATATCAAAAGCCGTAACATTCAGCACAGAATGGACTTTGGAATCACCTGGAAAACTTTTCAGAAAACATTGATGTCCCATCTATACTCATTTAGCCAGGAAACTGAGAGAGCTGACAAAACGACTTGAGTGGACCAACATGTAGAAGGACCACATATGTCCTCCACTAAGAGCAGTCTATTCATGTTATAGGTTGCAGGACCTAGTCAGTCAATAATGATAAAGCTACTTAAGTCCATGAAATAACAGAAGGGCAGTGGTATCAACATCTATTCTTACCTGTTCCTTTTCTGTACAAGATATTTTGTTAGCAATCTTGGTTCAGAAAATATCACAGTATTTCCTTTTATATTTTGACCAGGTTATCTGTTCAAAATGATCATAGCCACATCTTGATTTAGTTCTAAGTAATAATCTTTCTAGTTTAGTGTTTAACATGTTCAGTGTTTGGATTCAGGAGGAAAATTGCATTTCAAAGTCCATAATTCTTAATATTTATGGTGTCCTGAGCTTCAGTGACGAAGACCATGAAATCGTGGAATATATTTGGTCGATTAGAGTAATAACGATTACCATTTATTACATTCCATTCCAATGACTATGCTAGATATTTTCCATGCATAACCTCATTTAATCCTCAGATATGGCTGCCCTCATTTAGTGCACAAGTGCTGTGTCTCAGAGAAGTTTCACAAATTCACTGAGTCAACACAGGTCACACAAGCCAAAATTCAAAGCCAAAGTTATGTCTGACACTAAAGCCTAAACTCTTCTCCCCTTACCATCTTGCTCCCTATACAAGGAACACTGGAACTGTGTTTGGAAAAAGCAATGTAGAAATTCCCTGAAAACCTCAGGCACTTTTCTATGACAAGGGACATATAACTGCAGTTATAGTCACAGAACAACCCAGTTATGCTTGACAAGAGCCCATGAAAACAAGCCCTCTTAAAGGGAGATTAATGCCATCAAATCCTTTCAACTCAGACCTACACCTGCTTATACAATTGGCCTTTCACGTACCAGTCGGTAAAATCCAGCCCCTGGAGAGAGAGACACATGCAGTATTTATGTCGTTGTTGAAAGTTTCATGGCCTTCAAACCACACAGGTTGGAATTGAATTTGAAAACCTGTCTCCTGACTTCTTTTGAGGAGTCACTAATCTTCCGAAGGATGCTGTGCTTCCTCTGTACAAGTGGATTGGCTAGAGAAAGTGGTTAAGCTGTGGCTCAGAGGCAGGGGTGTTTTCTTCTTTATTTAGAACAACAAAAAAATAACATTACTTGTCAGGTTGAAACAATATCAGAAAGAAAAGAACACTTCCTTAGCCTTTAAAACAACATACCAAAATCCTGCCCCTATTCTTTTGACTTCTAAGTAAACATATGAAATAGGGAGAAATGGCAAAATTAGAGGCCAATTAGACAGCCTCTTTATCTGGTAGACCTAGGTCGGAACAGCTGGCTGGTTGTAACTGCTCTGGCATTATTTTTCAAGAAATGGGAGGTAAACTCTAGCATGACACTTTTACTGAGGTTCTTAAGCCAATCGTTGTTGAAGTTGAGAAACAGTCATCTACTTTTGCATTATTTTCTAGTGTCCACATTCCTAAAGAGTTTATATCCTTTACTTTAAAAACAAATACCAGCTATTATTTGAATTAAGTTTCACTTGTCCAGCATTTTATTTTTCTGAGAGCTGGCATAAATACTAGAGTTAACTAATTCCCAAACTAAGTATGTGGTAGGTTATTAGAATCTGAAGAATCAAAGAATGATTCCATTTAACATCTTTTCTGTTTGTTTGTTTCTTGCTTTTATAATAGTTGGTGTCTTCTGCTATAAGAAGAGAGGTGGCTTAAAGTACTTCCCAAAGTAACAGAGTTGCAGGAAAAAGTCTATTGCCAAAAGCCAGTTTCTTAGCAACAGCACCCTCTCAATGTGTCACAAAGTCTGAAGCCCTTTGGCCCCTCAAAGGAAGTTCCTTAGGTGTCTTTTACACATTGAATGCTTTGTGATAGTTGAGGCCTGCTGGCTGTCAACTCCGTCCCTTAAGGGAACTTGACAGATCTTAAAAAAAATCAATTTTAAGCTCACATGCCCCAGTGGGTGCCAAAGCCACTTCAGAGAGCCTGAAAGATGGCTGAGTCGACAGGATTTGACTTCTAGAGGTAGAAAGGTGACAAACTCTATCATGAGAAAGGGGCAGCTTGGGGCCTCAGAGGCCTAACCTGCTCCCAGGATCTGGGGCCTTGTGTTGTATTGAACCTATTTATCTCTTTCATGGGCCTAAGGTACCACAGGGAAAGAAAAGTTGTTCAAAAAATGCTGGCAGAATTCAGGGGTGTAAATGATGAATTACTTTTCATCAGCTGAAAGGAAACATACTCCGGAACAATACTGAAAGGGAGCAGGAGCGGCTGACCCCCTGCTTCAGAGCAGCCAATATCTTCATTCAAGAAGACAACCATGAAATTACACAGAAAATGGGATTGTCATGAACAGCCCCTTGAAATCTCAGTATACAGTCATTACTGCATGGGAAAAAGCCTTCATCCACACATCATAACTTGTAACAGACAAGGAGGGGGAAAAAAGAACAGAAGGGAAAAAAAGGCCATGGAGTTACTGGTAGGAATGTAGAAAATATTTGTTGATTCAAACTTTCCCCCTTAGCTTTCTCACTACTGTTACATAGTTTAACAGTGGATTAACTTTATGCTGGTTGTTGATTTCTTTTTTTGAGCTATTTGGTGATAGTTCGTATAAATTTTAGGCAAGTGCCAAGGGGAGAAAGAGCTATCTTGATATATTCATAAGGTTGTCCCCCTCTAATTATTAAGATAATCATTAAATGGACCTACAGAATAATCCTGAAGTTATTGCTTAATTAATATTCTAAAGTTCAATGTTGTATATTACTTCACTATATAGACCTTGTTAAATTCTTCATTTAACTGTGAAACTTAGGAAGTTCAACTAATTTTCAGGTCTATGTTGGAAAAGTTTGAGTCAGAATATACAATTTTAATGGAGTAGCTACACTGTGAAATCTTGAGGTTCAAAAAACATTAAAACAAGAATATTACAGTTATGTGTTTTGCTTTGTCATTTTGTCTATTTAGTCCCCAGAGTTTAATTAGATTGCTCTAGTCTCTTTAACTCTCTCTTTCTCTCTCTCTCTCTTTTTTTTTTCCATAAAGGATTACTCATTACACTATTTTCTTCCTCTGTTTTCCAGTGTTTCAAATGAGTAATCCTCGTGAAAATTTAAATTATAGATTTTGTCACCCATCCAGTTACAAACAAATGGGAAACTATGACAATTCGTGGGATCCATTTCTCTCCCAGGTGATAATGAGAAGAAAGTGGATTAGGAAGTGCCTATTCAGACCAACCCATTCTTGGTAACTTCTTAAAGACTACTGTTTGGAATTTCCAAGTGTTCCTGATAGCCTTTTATCTACACGCTTTACCACAAGTCTATGTAAAAATTAAAAAAAAAAAAAAGAAAAGATAAGTTGCATTGATCGGATAAATAACACTTATTTTCCCTGCCTGTTTATAACTCCCTTAAATCAAAAAATTTAGGGGGCACCTGGGTGGCTCAATGGGTTAAAGCCTCTGCCTTCAGCTCAGGTCATGATCCCAGAGTCCTGGGATTGAGCCCCACATCAGGAGCTCCGGGGGGGATCCTGCTTCCTCCACTCTCTCTCTGCCTGCCTCTCTGCCTACTTGTGATCTCTGTCTGTCAAATAAATAAATAAAAATCTTTTTTTAAAAAAATTAGACCACAAAACCCACTACAAAGAATTCCCTGGACAGTGAACTACAGAGAAGAAAATTCCCTAAAAGAGCTTCTCTCCCATTGTGTTCTTTGGTACCTAAGAAGGTAAATATATGCAAAAACTGTCTCGTGTATTATTATGTTTAGGAAATGCTGCCCTGGTATAACTGATGGGCTGAGTTAAAATGCCTAATAGATTCCTGTTCAGAATGTAAGATACAAGGAAGTTCCAAAAAAAAGGTGTTTCACACACTTGGAGCCAGGCTTTGGATCCAACTGTAGAGAAGATTGTCCAGAGAATAAGTTATGTAGAATGTAGTATGACTACATTAAATAGTCATTAATTAAGTAGACATGACAATTAAGTAGAATGACTACACAACCATGTTTCACCCTACAAGTTAAAAATACAGCCACATTCCTATGGTGAAATTGTCAAGGCATCTGAGAGCTTTACAGAGGTGTCATGGCCTTTGTAGCTACTACTAATTCAGTAAATGCAATTTACCCAAGATAGTATAAGAGGTGTATAGAAAAACAGAAATTCTGCCCTAATCATAATATAATTTCTTACTGTAATTTCAAAGTGTTTAAGACTTTATTTTAAAAGGTGGTGATACCATGGGGCTAACCATTCACTTTTCTAGTTTATTTGTTGAATCTAAGTAAAAGTAGTTTTGCCTCCTCTGTTCTTACTCTTAGTTTATTTTCCATGTTGAGGTATCCCTGAGTGAAATTAGCAATGTGTCATCTAGTGGTACCTTTATATAGCTGGCATTAGGAAGAGGAGAGAAAAAGTACAGCAGTTTAATATCACTAAACTATAATTTTTGAAGGTTAGATTAAATTACATAATCATAAATTGATAAGCAGAATTTTCCTTTCCACAGACTCTTCTTGTGTTTCTGGGGTTTAACAGAGTTTTATCTAATACTGTATGGGTGTGTGCACACATATGTACATACAAGTTATAACATCAAAATCACCCTCTTTCTTTTGACCCTATTTTATTCTTCCATGCTTTTACTGTATGTGTAGAATTTCCACCCCTCGTGGCAAAATTATGTATACTTCATAGCATATTTTGGACCTTAATAAGTTGTTATTTAATATATCATCAAAGTATCTTTCAGTAGCAGGGAATTATTATTATGATTGTAGAATATTGTTAATATCTTTTGCTGAAAGACTGCATTTCATAGTTGCAAAGCAATCCATTGCCCCCTACCAGTGCCCCCCCAAATTAAAATTAGTTCACAAGGGTTTTTTTTGTTTATATATAGTACCATATGTTCAAAAACATCATCAAATATTACTCTTGACCCAATGAAAGGTATAGCATAATTATGCTCCAATGGAGGAAAAATGATTATTAAATAATATTCTCCAGAAGTAGCTACGCATTCTGCCATACAGCATTGCTGACATTTTGTTTTAGCATTTGGCGCTCATCTTTCTAAATATTAAAATTTTTTTTATTGTGGTAGATTTTGTATATAACATATTCATTTCAGGTGTACGACAGGATAATTCGATATTTGTATGTACTACAAAGTAAGCACCACAGTAAGTCTACTTAAAATCAGGTTAGAGGAACCAAAATAAAGTTCCTTGGCAGATAGGAATCCTGTTTACTTTCCAGCTCTGAACTCAGCAGGTTAAGTAATTGGGCTACAGAAAAGTTCCTCCATTTCTATTTCCAGCTGGTGATACACAAAAGGCAGGAAGTTATCTCATTAATGGGGCACCAGCTTTATGCAAATTATAGTAACAAAAAGGCTTCCCTTCATACTTTTTCATAAATTACCTAATAAAGTGGGAATAAATGGCCATATTCAAGAGCCTTTGTTGTATTTTTAGCACAAGACTCTTTCTGTTACTGCAAATATGACTAAATGCGCCTTGTTCAAAAGGGGTGTTTATGAAATAAGGCCACTCAAAAGCTTTTATTTCTTAACAGCCTTCAGTTACTTTTATGGCACAAAATTAACATAATTAGTCACAGAGAATAGATGACATAAGCAGCGTGCCATGCACAAAAGGGGGAAGCAGTATCTAAGGAAGGTATTTTGAGAGATCAAAAATTTTCAAAGTGCTTAATACTAGAAGGTCCTTTTTATTTGTGCACAGCCTTAAGATACTTTTTTTTAAACTCCATGAAATTCACATAATGAGATGCAGTAGACAGATGACATTAGCGATGTGCCATTAGAAAGAGGTCAGTTTCCTCTGAAAGATAGTCACTGTTCCTGCTCGTCATTAATTTGCAGCTTCAAAGCACTGAGCATATGATAGCCTGGCATGTTAAGCAAGTTGCAGTTATCTTTAAATAACCATTTTTTCCAGTTATTAGAAGCTAAAGTTTTTAAACTACTGGCTGAAAGCAAAATTAAAGCACGCAGCAGTGTAAAAGGAAAAAAAGGAAAAGAAAGGAAGGCTGGAAGATTAGGAAAAGAAAATCAAATATATTTTAAAAATGAAGTTGCGGTGGCTCCCCCCACCCCCCGCCCCGGGGGTGGCCTGATTTAACTTCAGAGCTAGAATTTTGGGGGTAGTCATGGGCCTTAAAGATTGGAGCGCTAGCTAGCAAATAAAACAAGCGGGAATTTTTGGTTTCTGTGTCCTTATTATGGCACATATTACAAGGCTAAAAAGTGAGTTGTGTGGTTATTTATAATTCCACTGAGGGGGGAACAATGCCATTTTGAAGCCTGAGGGCTCTATGAAGTAGGAGAGCAAAAAGAGTTAAGAATTCTTGGGTTCCTGTTACAGGGAACTGATCAAATAAAAATGCATTGAGAAATATATCAGATTATCTTACTTGAAAGAGAAGATCAATGAGATTTCTCTGGTTTTGTTTGTGAATAAATCACAGAATAGAGCACAGAAAAAGGTAAAGAATGAAGTCTCTGCATTTATCTGCGTTCAAACCTACGATTACAAGACTCTTCTGTGTTAATTTATTTTTAAATGTTTTGGGTTTTTGTTTTTTTTTTTTTTTGCCTAGAAATACACAAATATGGTACAACATTCATAATATTCACAAAGACTTACAGACTCTTCCATCTCAAATTCCCTTTGAGTTTGTTTGACTTGGAAATTCTAGAAACATTACATAGAGTTAAGCTGTTTAAAAAATCCTGATTTATAACTTCATCTCCCACCACCCAAAATAAAATTCAGTCACCAAAATCTCCAGTGAGCACATGGTGACTGATTTTCTGCAGTATTTCTAGCCTGCCTGTTAGTGGAGTTGCAAGGCCAAATGGCACTGGATGAATAGGTATTGGCAAGAAAATAGCAAAGTAACATCGGTTAATATTTTGGAGCTACAGAGACAAAATATGTTTGTACCTCAACAATAAATGGGAAAAATAGTGAATATCAAATGCTGTTTTCACATCTCCACTGACATTTTACTCTCAGTCGTATTATCTTTAAACATCGTCTAGATAGCTGGAATTGTGCCCTTGCTTCCTTGCTGTGCTTGAATTACCTGGGGCTGTGTGGGGGCGGGGAAGATCCCATGAGGCCTCCACTCCACGTAGAAGAGAGGAAGTGGAGCCCCAATCCCAGGACACTGCAGTGGCTGTGGTGGCGCTCTCTGACCTGGGCCTTGGCAGGATGGACCAGCAGCACACACCGGGGCTTTCTGATGGGAAAACCAGGGATGGGGAAGAGGAATACAGAGTGTACTTCTTCGCCCCTGAAAGTTAGTTTTATACCACATTACTTGCTTTTGACAATGTTTTCTTAACTTCCATTTAGTTAATAAAACCCTTCCTTCTTTTTCATAGTATATTTTCCCCAAATCTGGCTGCTTCTTTTTAGCTACTTGCTAGTAACATAGCAGTGTTTGGGAAACAGTGGTACAGCTCCATTAGCTGATAGTGGAGGGAGCAACTATCAACAGATGCACCAAGAAGAGTTCAAAGCTGTGAAAAGAGAGAAGCTCTGAGTGACATTTGCATCTTTTTGCATCAAGGAAGGTATCACTGAAGGGTGAGTAGGCATCCACTGCAGTTATGAAACCAGGATGCCCATGTAACAAGGGGAGCCTGGAGATCTGAGAAGGCAGGAACCACACCATGTTAGTTCTCCACCCATGAAGTTGGAGATTT
Organism: Lontra canadensis; assembly: GCF_010015895.1. Lineage (NCBI taxonomy): Eukaryota > Metazoa > Chordata > Mammalia > Carnivora > Mustelidae > Lontra > Lontra canadensis. The sequence continues at coordinate 14,288,863 of NW_022631005.1, forward strand.
AGTAAGAGAGATCTGGGGTTCGGCAAACCCTGGAGGTTTGGGAATAATAGTGAAAACAGTCTAAACTGAAAATGTCTATCTTAGTTCCTACTTATTCATTCATTCATTCATTCATTCATTCATTCATTTTAGAGACAGAGAGAGCAGGAGCCATGGGGAAGGACAGAGGGAGAGGGAGAGAGAGAATCTCTAGCAGACTCCCTGCTGAACATGGAGGGTGATGCTGCTCTATCTCCTGACCTTGAGATAATGACCTGAATGGAAACCAAGAATAAGTCGCTTAACTTATTGAGCCCCCCAGGTGCCTTCATCAATCTTAGTTCTTATTTTAAAACAGCATCTTATCCAAATGCAGGCTGACTTGGACTGCTATTAGGTATTAGCTTAGATTTGGAAATGAAATAATAACAACCATTTCTACCTTTTCAGAGTGCGTACTATTTACTGGGTGCTATCATATGTGCTTTGTTCAGTTCTGCCACGCAGAAGCAGTTATCCCTTTTTTTCAAATGAGAAAACTGAAGCTCAAACCAATTAATTCACTTGCTCAGCATTACATAACTGAAGGAATTATGAGCTGGATTCAAACCCAGCTCTGAATGGCATATATTCCATACAGAAATGGTACATATAAGTAATAGATTAGGATCCATCATCTTCTACTAACTTCCAAAAAGTGCCTTCAAGGATCTGAGTATGAATGATAAGACAAGATACATGGATAGTAATTTTGAAATTTTCTGAAACTCATTTATTAATTGTTTTCACATTTAGCTTTTCAGTGGTTGCGAACACTATGTGTTTGTAAATGCAATTGATGATACAGATTTTTCTTTAAGAATCTCAAGCTGTAAAATACTTGAGAATGTATGTAAGTGCAAAAATAAACAAAACAATCTAATACCTCACAAAGTACATATCTAGAATGTAGAGTAATTGAAGAAAAATTCCCATTGAATTCAAATGCTGTAATTGCCTTTTTGTCACTGTTCCTTTGCATGAAAAATGCTGCAGAATAATTATATGTGTTTAGCTACATAAAAGAAGCAGTGATGGTTAATACTATATTTTTTCTTGCAAAATGGATTCCATCTGCTTTTATTAAGGAGAATAGTTATAGTAGAATGAGATGCTTATTAATCTAGCTGGTCTAGGTAAGGTCTAGTTCACTTTAATTAAAAAGCTGAGTTTCTAAGGAATTGCATATATACAGACACACTGAAAGCACCTTAGGTTTTATGCTTAACCTTTTATTTTAATTCTGAAGCTTCCTATATTGTTATTTTAAGTACATGTTAATAATATGCAAGCTGATGCTTTGAAAATTCTCTGAGATGTGGTTAATGAAGAGAAACTGCACCATAAATTGCATCCAAAATATGCAGTCCATGCAGATGTAGTTTTTCTTGAACTACAGTATTTTGCAATAAACATTTTTTAGCTTGTTTGGATTTATTCTCTATTGTTTATAAAAAATACCATCAGGCACTACTGCTTGAAACAACTACATATAATAACAATCTCAGTTTAATAAGATCCTTTGGATAAAAATAGATTTCAGATCTATCTTGTGCTAAGGGAATGCAAAAAACCAACGAAACTGCACACTAGTGTTTTCATAATTTAAATTTTGTCACATGGTATAATGCACTTTCTCACTTTCCCCTGAGTTCTGCCAGAGGAGGCATGATGGCTCTGCCAGTTTATGATCAATAGAGACAGAATGTTCTACAAGGTATTCTGGGAACTGTAGTTAACCGAGAACATTTTTCTTTCAAATGCATTTGTTAAAACAATGCCCCAAAGAGACATGATATTCCGGCGACTGTCAGAGTTTCTGTGATAAACCCTGCATTTTTCAGAGGGTCGTAACTGGCAATTTGGCCATTGCTAAATGGCACCATCTGTAGCTTAGCCTGCAGGTTTGCACAAACTGAGATGCTGTCACCATTTCTGAAAGTCTATGTTTTAAAGATCTCGTGGAAACCTAGGTTAAGAAAGACATGAAGACAGTTGGTCTTTTCATTGATTTTCATTTCAAGCTGAACTATCAAGCATAAAGAAGATGTGCTCTGAGAGGTTGGGAGGGACTGTGGCCACTTTATCTCACGTTGGATTGTTTTACACTTTTGCTTGTTGTACTTTCCACATTCTATTATTATCATTTGGGAGTGAGTGGGAAGCTTGCCAGGAAGGAAATAAGAAAATATTAGGATTCTGTCTTTTGCCGGGACAAGTTAACTATCGTTTGGATAGTAGGCTACACTAGGAGGCAGAAACAAAAATCTTGTAGGAGCAGGCACAGGTAGGGAATGAAGGAAATGGGACTCTGGCAACCTGGGGAGGGTGCCCAGCTTAAAGGGGTGGGCAGTGAGCAACTCTAGCAGATGGCTGTAACAATTGCAGATTTTTTATAACATCAAATACCGTACTTATTAAATGTTGGCATCCTGTTCAAATTTAAAATAAATATAAGCCTGTGGGGGTCAAACAAAACATTTTTCTAAACACATTTGGCCAATCCATTTGTTTAAGACCTGTGCTCTAATCCTGCATCTTTAAACCACCTAAGTCTTTGATGCTGTCTTAAAAGTGAGCAAAACTGTTGTAAAAGAAGCTAGAAAAAGAAATTTTGATATTGTTATGTTAAACCATTTCTATGTTTCAAGTGTATTGATTAAATTTAAATTATTTTAATAATTTTCTCTTTATTCGTTAATATCTTTTGAATGTATTTATCTGTGATGTATGTGCTCACACTCTAATGACTTCATAGGTCATCAGTACTTTTCTATTTATTTTATGAGTTTGTTTCAGTTTGTTTTTGGAGATGGATTGAAATCTATGCATCAGAAATCATTATGGAAAAATTAATATCATTAAATGTAAATAAACAAAATAATAAATTTATATTTATGTACAAAAGGGTTATTTTCTAAAGCATCCTCTGAAAATTGAGCAAAAGAAATTGATGGATATAGATAGATTTTTGTCTCATAAAGAAGGAAATAAATTGGGGCGCCTGGGTGGCTCAGTGGGTTAAGCCGCTGCCTTCGGCTCAGGTCATGATCCCAGGGTCCTGGGATCGAGCCCCACATCGGGCTCTCTGCTCAGCGGGGAGCCTGCTTCCTCCTCTCTCTCTGTCCACCTCTCTGCCTACTTGTGATCTCTGTCTGTCAAATAAATAAATAAAATCTAAAAAAAAAAAAAGAAGGAAATAAATTGCATCCTTCTTTAGGTACTTTCCAATATTCTAACTTTGGTTCCGTTAAGATTGAAGTACAATGAAATGGGATTGTGTAGAAAATGGTCAAGAGGAACAACACCATTTTGGAGAAGACACCCAAACAGTGAGGAATTTTTGTGTTTTTTCCTAAGAGAATACATACAAATATTTGTATACAAACCGGTAGAGTTCTGCTTTTTTTGAAGTATAGTTGACATATAATGTCAGAGTTCCATTTAAAAAAATGTCCAAGAACACTCTTTTTTCCAAGAACATTCTTATTATTTTGAATATATGCACCAAATTCCTTGCATTTTTTATTTATAATAAACATAAGGATTGCTGTTAGCCTATCTGTATTTAATCTCTACCTACAATTTTCCAAATTGTGCTCATTTTATTTGGAAAAAAAAATGTGCCATGCTAATGTATCAGATGGCAAGTTATCTCATAGAAATCAATTTCTATTTTTAAATTACTGGATATTTTAAAAATCCAAGTATGTCCCCTGTCTGGCCCTTTCATGGGTACTTGTTGTCTTTATTTGTTTCCCTTAAAAGTCTGGTGATTGATAAAAGAAAAACGAAAAGTACATGTACTCTTCATTGAGGCAGAAAAAGCTCTAATCGTAAAGTTTCTGACCAGAACAGGGTCACCTACACTTAAATTTTCTGTAAACAAATAAGTGCTGAGATAGCAGATTCACTTCCTTAGTGCTTTTTTCCCCTAGTAAAATCAGTTTGAGATAAATTGCAAGAAAAATAAATGTCAAATAACAATTCCCATGACTAGTATTTGAACTGAATTTAATGATTATTATGAAGACAAAGCTGTGATAGGCCTCTGTGTAGAATGCTTAAAGAGGGACAATCTGAAATGATTTTAGCTCGGAACCATTTTAACAAATGAATATATTTCTTAAATTGCCACATCAACCAACCCTTCTATCTAATTATGGCCAGCAAAAAGGGCTACAGATTAACTATTCTAAACCCTGAGTCATTATTTTTAGTTGACATGTCCCAACATTCAGTTAATAGACCCCAAAAAACATTTCACTCATTTCAGTATTCTAGGTTTCCATTTTTCATTTGGTTGAGAATATAACAGGAAGTTGCAATATAACAGGAATGTTCCAGTCAGACATTCTCTAAGGACTTGATTCGGACTCTGATTTTATTGGCCATCAATGCTTGAACTGTTTTCCAGGCTAATATTCTCATGGTTTCTTCTTAGAATAAAAATGTAAGACAACTATCACCCATTGTTTCCAAATTATTTAGTAAGAGAAAACATCAGTAAAATTTCTGTCTTATAGCAAGCAGTGGGATGGCCTAGGAACATGTGATTCTCTAGTGCCACCTAGAAAGTGGCACTTTCTACATACTAGAAAGCATATGCCTCAGTACTGATCAACACAGACCAGGGCAACTCAGTTCTCAGGGAGAAAAGTCTTAAATTCACTGATTATCAAAAGGAATTTTAGAGTAACACTATATGGAAGTATTTAGGAAGAAAATAGGAATATAATTTCAGTGTTTTAAAGTTTATTTGGGTATTAAACTTGTCCTTTGGAAAGTTGTATACCTGGCAACATTAAATGAGTTTGTTTCCGAGTAGACATACATTTGTTGATACTCTGTCCACTTATTTTGAAGGAATCTTTAAAAAGTATTATAAAACTTGAAGCTGTATTTGCTCTCTGCTATATATCACACAGTCATCTCCATTTAGTAACCATGGAGGACATTTCTCTTTGCTTGGGAGGATATAGTGGTATTTTACCCAACCAACACTAACTGCATTTTCTTTTTTGCACTGGATACCAAGGTTCTCAGAGCCATACTTATGGTCTACTTATAGGAAATATATAGGGCTTCATTGACTCTCTTATACTTTAACTATATTACTGGCATCAGCTCTCTCTCTTAAGCTCTGCCTTAATTCCTTTACCTAATTTTAGGGTATTCATCTGGTCATACTGAATCTTCAGAGGCTGGTATGAATCCAATTTTGAACACTGAGGAGTTACAAAAATTAGTTTATACATTTTTCCTTTTGCCATGCCACTTTTTGGAGATTATGAGTTAAATAAGTAATCATCAAAAAACTTTAGAAAGTCCAGAGGTTTATTATTTATTTATTTGTTTACCTTGCCTAAAATAGTCCAATGTGTTTTTCTTTTTTCTTTTTTAAAATTTTTTATTTAAATAGTCTATTATTAGTTTCAGGGATTTTCAATGTACTTTTCAATCATTAGTCAGCCCCTTATAAATTCATAAAAATACGATTATAATCACTTAGTTCAGGCAAAGGAATAAGACAGCTTTTGCAAAAACAATCAAACCTATAAAAAGAGAAACATTCAAAGAAGTAAGTTTTGTGCTTCTATTTTTGTGTTTCATGTAGTACCAAACAGACTGTGGCAAATACGTGCTAACTGATTATTCACTTTTTTGGCATAGATGTCCTTCCTTTGCAAGTGATTAGTAGACATCTCCAACAAAATGTCCCAGTCTCTCACATTCAGGATGTCCCCAAAGTAACATTATCTTCTGCATCTCTTTCCTAGATTTTCCTATATTATTGCTGCTAAATATGGAAGCACAGAGAAACCTTTAACTTTTACCTTTCATCACCCCATAGACACAACAAGTTGTACATACTGATTCTAAGTCTCCAAAGCCTCTGTTATTTCTCATTTTTAATATTAGCAGTCTACCCTGGGCTACCACTACATTTTCTTGAGTGTTCTAAAACAAAACAAAACAAAACAAAAATAACATTTTCTGTTTTGTAATCCAAGGCAAGGGATTCTTCTCTAATGAGCTCAAATAAAAAGGGGGTGAGTAGCCACTTAAATCTACAAGGAGGTATTGTAGGCACTAAGGACGTGAGAAACCAGACCTCACTCTGGACATTACATACTGTGGTAGGGATGTGTACCCATCCCATTGACAAGGTGCCACATGCCCCCTGGTTGTGGATGAGAGTGTATAATCCCTTTACAGGATAAGGTGGGATCAGGAATTTGCATACAATATTACAACCTATTACAATCTAACTTAGTAGTTCAAACTGCATACCAATAAATTTCAGCTCTTCAAAAAATAAGTTCAACTCTTTATTCCAATGGTTTTCAAAATATTGTGTTGATCTCCAAGGTTCCTCGGACATGCTGTGTTGCTGACAAGAGAAATTGAGAGGGCCGAGGTTCTTTGCATCCACTTCCCCATACTATTTCTTCTTTTATCTGTTTTTATATCAGATAATCCTGTAATTTTTAATTTAGAGGACAATAATAGGTCTTTTCATTGTTCAGAGTAAAGGTTAAAACCACTTTCTATGTTTGGCAATTAAGATCTTCTTTCAGGGCACCTGGGTGGCTCAGTGGGTTGAGCCTCTGTCTTCAGCTCAGGTCATGGTCTCCGGGATCTGGGATCGAGCCCTGCATCGGGCTCTCTGCTCAGCGGGGAGCCTGCTTACCCCACTGCGTACTTGTGATCTCTGTCTGTCAAATAAATAAATAAAATCTTTAAAAAAGAATCTTCTTTCATATAATGCCAATCTGGTTTTCAAAATTTATCTCCCCATTCCTTTCCATTCACTTTGCACTTCCACCCCAACCTCACTAGTCATAATTTTTTGATATATCACTTTTTTTTCCCTTCTGTGACTTTCTTCACACCACCCTTTCTATATAGGCCATACCCCGCTTTTAACTAACTTTTGTTAGTAGTAGTTTCTTTGTTGCTTTACTTACTTGCATTTCTCCATCACTCTATTTTAAATACCAACAGGACAAAGAGCTTGTCTGTCTCACACATCACCACTGAATCAGCTGTTCCAACACAATGTTGGGCACATTGTAGGGAATCAATGACATTCTTTATTAAATAAGTGGAGGAAAAGTAGTGTCAGATATTGAAAAGTAAAATGGTAGGCAAGTAAGCAAAAATGTGGCTGTTATAAGAACAATCCAAAAAATTCAGTAATTCAATATATCACAATAAATCCTAATTATCAGTGTACTGTAAACAGTATTTTGGAGAACAATAACTTTTTTTTCAAAAGGGAACTGAATAATCACTAAGCTGGTAGGGAGCTGATTATAATTTAAATAAGATGATAGGGAATGAGTTACCACATTGTCTACAAACATTTTCATATCCATGGGGAAAAAAAACAAAGATATTATCTACTTTTAATATATAAGTATTAAAAGTTTTTTCTCTTTTCTTTAAAATTTGTTTATCCTCCAAAAAAAGATTTAATATATTGACAATATATAAATATATTATCATTAGATTTATCTAAATTTATCCTTCTCTCTATCTCTGTATATACATACAGATGTCATTATAAATATCATTAAAGTAGTAAGCCGTCCATTCTGCGACTGTAACAAATAAGGGTGTCACAGTAAAGTTTTGGGAAGAAGACCCATGCTTTTAATCCCATATCCTTTTCATGAATCTAGTTCATTGATGCAAAATATTAAGGCATTGAACAAGAAAATAGATTCTATGCTAGAAGTAGTTTCTTTAGTGGTAGGAAATTTGTAGCGCTGAAGACTAGATTGTCTGAGGATAAAGTTCAAAATAACCACTGAAAAAATAACATAAGGGTTTAATTCTTTTCCAAGGGAAACTGTAAAGAAGAACACATAATTTAATGCTAATCTAAAAGATAATGAGAGTTAACTGTAAAATAAAAATTTCAAAAAGCTTAATGTACATGTAATCTTTTAGCTGTTTTTATCAAAATCACAGCCAAAATTGCAAGGGGATTTGCATATATCTTTATATTCTGCTTTAAATATTTTTCATTGATTGTAAATAATTTTGCATGGCTATGAGTTCAAATGGCTTTCGAATTGCTACATTGACACAAACTTCCCTTTTCCTTCTGAGTTTAACAAAATAAGGTTCCAATAAAATAAAAAATGAACTTAGCAACAGGTGAAAGGCAATGCGTTTGTCATTTCAACAATTTAGATACACCTTATTTCTTTGTTTAAATATTTCATGCCCTGATTTTGCCACTTTCCTTCTTTTAGTTTACGTACTCAGACAATAAAACTAAATGCTATATTATCAAAAGGATAACAAAATTACTTGACTACATTTGAAATTAAAGTTGAACAAAATGACAATAATTATTTCTTTTCTCCATATTGCTATTTGGTACTGTTCAAATGAATTAGAAGCTTTTTCAATTTTATGTACAATGTATGCCAGTAGGTGGTGGTAGTATTTTCTACAAGCACTACAATGCTGTTTTCATTAGTAAATAACCCCAAAATAGAGATCATTTTCAGATCTTCAGAAATTCCTAGAGCAATTCAGAGACTTCGGAGATAATCTTTCCTAAGTTGTACTCCCAGACTCTGTTTAAAAGCAAAGCTAGGCATTTTAATCCGTGTATCAGATTTTGGATGGTGGAAGCGAAAGCCTCTAATAAATTTGGGGGGGGTACAGATTTAATTCCACAGCATTGACCATTACATTTTCTTTTCTGACAGATGCCAGCCATTAAATTGGAAAAGTGAAATAGAAGATAAAAGGTGGGTATGCGTATCCAGTTAGTGGGTGATTTTAACCAGATTTTCTCCTTCATCATGGCTCATTTGCATTCGGAATACTTGGAAAAAGACAGCTTTTGTGGACTCTTTGCTCTGTTTGTTGCTCCTACAATGTAATGCTATTCAAAGGGTCTGATTGTGCATTCAGATATCACATACATATTGCCCTGAGTCGGGGATTTCCTGTTACTGTGAACGATAAAGATTCTTTCCTATTTAATGTACAATTCACCCATTGTGTCTACATATGTGAAAGGGCACCTCTGTGAGATACCCATAAGCCGGGAAGAGACCAAGAAATGAGGGAATGCAGTATGTGGCAGATTGCAGAAAAGAGATACAGTTAGGAAGGGGAAGCAGGGAGGCAAATTCTAGAGATCATTCTGTAAAGCAGCTGACTTGGTTTGGGATGGGACGGTTTGGAAAGTGATCTGGGATTAAGGGCCTTCTGAACTGCAATTGTAATGAGTTTGCCTGATCTTAATTTAATCTAACTTTCAGGAATCTAAAATACCCCTTCCAGTTCTTGGTCCAATTTTATTTTTAGAAACCAGGAACTGGAAGAATATACGGATACATGATTCACATTTAGAAAGCCAAGATCTCTTTAAATTTAGATATAAAGATGGGAGGAGAATAGTTTAGAACCATGTTACTCTTCAAGTCTGCTCCTTGGCCTCGCAGACTCACCTGGAAACTTGTTAGAAAAGCAGAATCTCTGGCCTTGCCTTCCCCCAGACCTATGAAACTTGAAATCTGCTGTTTCTCAGGATCTCATGAGGATTTATATTCCTCCGAAGTTTGGGAAGCACTGATTTAAAAGATTCCTAGTTTACGGAGCTGCTTATTCTTTTGTTAGGGTAGAGAAAGCAAATGTTAAGTGGTCCTTTTTTTTCACACACAGTCTCAACAGACTGTCTCACTTGAGTATGACCTTCAGTCACTCAAGGACCTCATTTCTCCTATCTTCACCCTATTTGGGGATTCTGTTTACACTGTAGTAAAGAATTAAAAGGAGGGGTGCCTGGGTGGCTCAGTGGGTTAAGCCTCTGCCTTCAGCTCAGGTCATGATCTCAGGGTCATGGATCGAGCCCAGCATCAGGCTCCCTGCTCAGCAGAGAGTCTGCTGCTCCCTCTGCCCCTCTCCCCTGCTTATGCACTCTTTTTCTCTGTCTCAAATGAATGGATAAAATCTTAAGAAAATAAGCATACATTAAAAAAAAAAGAATTAAAAGGGAAAAAAAAGAAAAGAAAGAAAAAGAAAAATGGACAGATGGCCAAACAGAGGAAAAAAAATCAGGAGGGTGCTGCAATTTTAGGAATGACTGAATCTTAAAGATCATTTAGTTCCTTGGTTCCCCTGTCTAAGCAGCCAATGGTGGTGTCCTTACTTATTATGCTTCCATCAGGACTTGGTGACTAAAGTGTCCTGAAAAGCTTTGTACATAAAAACTGGTATTGCAGCTCTTTTGAAGCCGAAAGCAAAAAAAAAAATTCCCAGATAAGATTAAGCACCAAAATTTTGGAAAAGTGGTTATTGGCAGCAGAATGGAAGCAAATTCAGCTTGCGAGCACCAGTGAGTTTTTGGTTTTTCTATAAGGTTAAAATGAGTCCGGAAGTGTTTAAAATAGAAGCTTTTTAAAGCAATTTAGTCAATTATTATTGTTAGAAATGTCCATCTTTTTTAAAAGGTGAGAAGAACCCATTATGTTACTGTATCCATTCCCACTTTTAAACTTCTTGAACAAAGGAAATGCAACAAGAATTATCTTCTAGTTTCAATATTCTCCATGATATAAGAATGACCCCCAATATCTGTACCAAATAAGTATTAGTACAATTTTAAAATTTTGAAATTTATGGAGTTTATTAATTCATATTTCCTCAATTTACAATAAAGCTCACTCCAAAGTTATTTTGCCTAAGATATCAAAATAAATGAAAGCAATAATTTGGAACAAAAGCAGTATTGTACTGCGCATTCTAGGACCCAGTGTGACACATTTCTGATAGAGAAAAAATGCAAATAGCTACCTGTTGTCTTAATTTTAACCAGAATATTTGCAGTGACATCCTGTTCTGATTTCAGTTGATTTTCAATCTCATTCAATGGGAGAGAGCTACTTTCTAAAATGGATTTGAGACATCAGGAGTGATTTAATCAATTTTCTACTAAGGCAAAATAGTTTATTGAAGTGGAAAATTCTTAGTGTTCAGAATAGTCATTAAGATTGGTTGCTCATACTGCAGGACTCTTCCTTATGGGTTTCTTTAATTGCCCTCAGCATTAGCCAGTACTACAACCAGCCTGGATAATCTTTCTTGTTTCCCCTACCCTGAACCTTTGTAAATGGCTTATCTATAAAGAAACCCTTCTGGAAATATCAAATTTTGAATATGGCATATGTTTCATTTTGGGACACTGACAGATTCAGGAGTATATAAAAATAATTTAAAAGAAAGATTTAAACCAAAGGAATTGAGGTGTTTGTCAAATAGCTTGTTAGTAGCAGACCTAGATAGAAATCCCATGATTAACAACCCCTAGCTCCACTTTTTCTCTGTAACAATGCAGTAGATTAGATGCAGAAAGAATCACTTCCTGAGTATATTCCCCACTCAATGCATTCAAAGAAGATCATGATCCTTATCTGGAGGCTATACACTATCCTGGGTCAGTTTCTCGGAAAGGCATTCAATGGCCCAACACCAGACCAGACATACTAGAGTGTCTGCCTGACATAAGAAAGCATGATTTCCCTTAATATAGTCACCTTAAATTTGACTTAAATGTAGTTCATGAAACACATTTAGTATTAGCGACTTTTCATGGCTTTGTGCCTTTTCCTACTTTTTAAAAAGATGCTAGAGATAGAAAAGAGAAGTTGAGATCAGCTTACTTTTGTAAAAACACACATGAAATCATTGATGAAATATTTTTCAGACCATCAGTTTTTATTTTAATATAATTGTTTATATATACCATGTAATAGCCCTTCAGCAAAGTAATTGTGGGATAAAAAACCAATTATCTTCATGACTGTCTGTTCATTTTATGTATATACAAACACATACACTTTATTTACATATGCACTTACACATGTATACAGCTACATATTTACAAACACATACACATATGCATATATTCATTCAGTCATCCATCACGCATTAAGATGTGTTATAACCCTACACTGAATTCTCTATTTTGAGGTGGGTGGAGAAACTCAAGTTACAAAAGCCTGGAAAATCAGAGTGACCATGTTCTCTTGGAAACCAGGGCAGGAGGAAGAATGTATTAGGTCCTAAATAAACACTTGAGGATTAGTTGAGCAAAATTATTAGTAGTGAGCTTCTCTGGAAACACTGCTTATCATTCCAATATTTTAACTTCGTTATTTTCCATTTTAAATCCATGTTGGTGTCAAGAAGACTTTCTTTAAATATAATAAATACCCAGAGACATTATTAAACTTTGTCAACTAGTACATTCTCAGGATTATCTAACCTCAGGGTAAGGAGACGCTGTGATGATAGAGCACCAAATATTGCTACCAAGAATGGATAGACTTGGTGGAAAATGAAGCTAAATGGCCACAAAGTCAAATGTGACTTTCCCATAGGATAACCCCAGCCCAGTTCTGTGAGCATCCAAAGCCCTACTTGGAAGTTTTCTTTGAAAACCCTCATTAAATGATTCTGGAGCTCACTTTACTCTTGTGACTTGAAAAAAAATGGTATCATTTCACTATTCTTTAATCTTACATTAAGGACATACATCCAGCAGCATAGCAATAAGTCCTAGGGCTATCCTCTCTAGGCAGGGTGAGTGAGGTCTGTCCCTGAACCCATGGCGCAGGAATTGGCATCTACAAAGGAAGTGGAGGAGGCCTGGGGGTGGAATCACGAGATTGTGAATAAGGTAGGCAGGCATGAAAAGTCACTGTGCAGGAAACAATAAAGTCATAGAACTGGGTGTTTGTGCAGCACGTCGTGTGGGAGTAGGAGAAAAAGTCTTTTTTCTTGGTCAGGAACCAAGTTGAACAGTTTGCAAAGACCAGTTAAGTCATCTGAAGTGAAGCAGTTGCTGCTGCTTTGGGGCCCAGTTGCCTTTTCACACATGGCTTAGCTTATACTCTATTTCTTGGGTAGAGAAATAATAAACTGAGGTTGATCAAAAAAATGTCTCTTCCTCCATATCTGTCCATGTTGACTCAATTCTCATCACTTATCCCTTTGAAATCAACTACATATTCTTTCCGGCTCCATTTTTTTTTTTTTTTTTTTTTTTTTTTTCTTTTGCTCCTCAGAGAAAAAGGTGGCGATCTTAAGGAATGTTGCATTCAAGGCCTTCATAGACTCAGAGAATAATTAGAAGGTATCCTAACTAAACATCCCCACTAGCAGGGAGGTATCCATCAATGGTGTTATTCTGAGGTTTGAGAAGGAAGGCCTTTTTTCTCCAGAATCATCTAGGAATCCATGCATGGATTAACCATTACAAGCCATGGCCATTTAACATTTTTCCTTCTTTCTTCTTAAACAGAGATATATTTGTTTAAACTGGAAAACATTATGTTGACAAGAAACAAACCAAATTTCACTTGTGTGAGGAAAAGACATTTTTATTAATTATGACTTATTAGTGTACTCTATGTCTGTGTGTGTATATATGCTTTATTTCTATTTACTTTGAAATAATGTGATCATTAATTTAAGGACTCCTTAAAAACCATGTCTAAAACATGTTCTTCTTTTCTAATTATAAAAGGACTGCATTCTTCCGATCCATGAGCATGGAATGCTCTTCCATCTTTTTATGTTTTCTTCAGTTTCTTTCATGAGTGTTCTGTAGTTCCTTGAGTATAGATCTTTACCTCTTTTGTTAGGTTTATTCCCAGGTATCTTATGGTTCTTGGTGCTATAGCATATGGAATCGATTCTCTAATTTCCCTTTCTATATTTTCACTGTTAGTGTATAAGAAAGCAACTGATTTCTGTAGACTGATTTTGTATCCTGCCTCATTACTGAATTGCTATATGAGTTCTAGTAGTTTGGGGGTGGAGTCTTTTGGGTTTTCCATGTAAAGTATCATGTCATCTGCGAAGAGAGAGAATTTGACTTCTGTTGGTGGGAATGCAAGTTGGTGCAGCCACTTTGGAAAGTGGTGCAGCCACTTTGGAAAACAGTGTGGAGATTCCTTAAGAAATTAAAAATAAAGCTACCCTATGACCCTGTAATTGCACTACTAAGTATTTACTCCAAAGATACAGATGGAGTGAAAAGAAGGACCATCTGTATCCCAATGTTCATAGCAGCAGTGGTAACAGTTGCCAAACTGTGGAAAGAACCAAGATGCCCTTCAACAGATGAATGGATAAAGAAGATACGGTCCATATATACAATGGAGTATTATGCCTCCATCAGAAAGGATGAATACCCAACTTTTGTATCAACATGGATAGGACTAGAGGAGATTATGCTTAGTGAAATAAGTCAAGCAGAGAGTCAGTTTTCATATGGTTTAAATTACTTGTGGAGCATAAGGAACAACATGGAGGACATTGGTTGATGGGGAGAAGTGAGTTGGGGGAAATCGGAGGAGGAGACAAACCATGAGAGACTGTCGACTCTGAGAAACAAACTGAAGGTTTTAGAGGGGAGGGGGTGGCAGGTTGGGTGAGCCTTGGGTGGGTGGTGGTGGGGCACATATTGTATGGAGCACTGTGTGAAGTACATAAACAATGAATTTTGGAACACACACAAAAAATTAAATTAAATTTTAAAAAAAGAACTATGTTTTAATTATAGGCATTAAAAAATAATAGAACACAATCTCACTCTTGGGAAAACCACTACTGATACTCTGATTTATTTTTTCAAGATATATATATACATATATATATATACATATATATATATCTTTTCAAGATATGTGTGTGTGTGTATCTTCAAGATATAGGTATATATATATATATATATATATATCTTCAAGATATAGGTATATATATAGGTATATGTGTATACAAACACACACACACACACACACACACACCCCTATATAACTGTTTAAGCACAAACCACATTATGGAGTAAATAAAATTTTATCAGGCTATTTTCTAATTTAACTGTTTTACTACATAATATTTATTTTCCATTTCAGCGTATTTTCATGCTATTCTATTATGGAACACTGTGCATGGGCCTAAATTCAGCCAATCATCCTCTTTATAGAAGAGTGTTTGTTTTTCCACTGGTTTGTTGGATATTGATAGTAATCAATAATCCTGCAATAAACAAGTTCATGCTTGAATTTTTGAGTTTTTGACAATTTTTAAAGATAAATTTCTGGAAGTGGAAATAATGCAAAAAAGATATACAAGTTTGTTCATAACATATTTTAAATGTTTAATAAAAATTTCCAACTATTTCTACCTTTCCATAAAGTTATGAAAACTAAATATGCCTTCCAGTAGCTTACAAGTAGCCTGTCCCCCCAAAATCTATTTTTTGCTAAAAAAGTATATTTGATTTAAATTTATTGCATTGCTGATGAGAATGCATTTTTAATAGTACCTCGCTTATCCCTATTTCTTACTTTGTAAATTGTCTGTTCATGTATTTTGCTTGATATTTTATTGGCTTATGGTCTTTTTTATTGAACTCAACAAGTTCCTTATGAATTTAAGAATGACACAACATTTCTATTAGATGAAGTGTAAAATCTTCCTTAGTTTTTGTTTACTTTCAAACTTTAATATATTGCTTGCCATTTAAAAATTCCATTTGATGTTTAAAATCTATTGATTCACATTTATAAATTTCTCCCTTGTTTAGCAATTTTTTAAAAATTCTCTATAATCACAGATTGCATATTCCTCTAAAATGGTTCTATTTAATGTTTTAATTTAACATTTCAAGCAAAAGGAAAGGCATAGATAGCATCTATGATGCTATCATTAGCATCATAGAATCAATGCAAGAAACCATTGAATCTTTTTTTTTTTTTAAGATTTTATTTATTTATTTGACAGACAGAGATCACAAGTAGGCAGAGAGGCAGGCAGAGAGAGAGGAGGAAGCAGGCTCCCCGCTGAGCAGAGAGCCCAATGTGGGGCTCAATCCCAGGACCCTGGGACCATGACCTGAGCCAAAGGCAGAGGCTTTAACCCACTGAGCCACCCAGGCGCCCCAAAACCACTAAATCTTGATGTCAACTTAGTCATATTCCAATTCTTTTGTTTTGATTTTTTTCTGACCTACATTCTGATATATTGATTTGTTTATTAATTTTAAAGCAATGCACACTTTTAAATATTTAAGTTAAACAATACATTTAAATATTTTATAGCTTAAGAGTCTGCCAGCTCTTTTTGTTTTTGTTTTTGTTTTTAAGGTGCCATGAGTGGCTTATTGTATTTAATTAAAGCATACATTTTTTATGTTCATAGAGCATCTCCTTAGTCTTTTTGTTTTAAACTAGTATTTTTTTTTTCTTTGTGGATTTGTTCTTTTTTTCTTAGGATGATATATTTTACTAGGATCAAATATGTAACTAATACAAAGTTCAAGACTAAACTTTAGAAAATACATGTCAGTGAAGTTATGTGCCCATTGTCACTCAACAAACCAGTAAATTATAGCTCTGGACTCAGAACTCATGTTATTACAAATTTCCAGCCTGATACTTAACCCACTGAAACCCATAGCTGTATTGTTTATAGGCTGAAAAAAGGCCCACTGTGGGGCTCCTGGCTTGCAAGGAGCTTTTCCTACGCACTGTGGAGAGCCTCCCTGTTGGCTTGCAACAGTTTCTTAAAGCCTCCATTTTAGAAAGAGAAGGAGCGCAAGACAATACCCTTACCATACTGTCTTATCTTTGTAAGTTAAAAAATAAAATAACGTTAAAAATCTCTTTTGAGAATGTTATTATTAAAATAGACAGTCTCTGTGGGGGTAGGCTGGGGTTGAAAAGGGCAGGTTCCTGGAATGTTATGGGGGCCTAATGATATGTCTGTGATATAAAACAGTTTCTGATATTTTCCAAATGCGTTATTGTTCATGTTTAAGTGATTATAGGTGTGAGTTAAGCCAAACTAAATATTCTCTTTCCACGGTTTACTTCAACTCATTCTAATCCCTCTTCATGCAAACTGGTCCAACTTTGACTTTTTTTTCTTATGTGGGTATTAGATCATGTGGGCAAAATTTACTGGGTGAAAGAGTGTGGAAATTAAAAAAAAAAAGGAGAAGAAGAACAATGCAAGCAAAGACTGTGGTTGGTAGGAGGTAAGGGGCAGGATTGATTGCAAGTGTTCTAAGAGAAAAATGACACATCCAACTAGGCATCAAGAATCATTTCTTGCCAATGAAATCTCTGAAGCTGTGGAATCATCCTCAAAAGAAATGATTGAAACCTCTTGTCTGAGCCACTTACAATTGCGCCTAATAAAGCTTTTGAGAACTCTATACTGTTAGTAAGGGATGATGACCTAATAAGTCCAGTCCATTGATTCTGTGACAGCCTTGGCAAGACCCACTCATGGAATAACCTCATAATCAAATCTAAGACACCCTGTAAGCACTATATAAATTCATGTCTCCGATTTTTAGATGACTATTCAGATACATACTTGTATTCATAAAAATACTTTTCCCTCACAAAAGGCTGTATTCCTCTATCACCGGAGAAAGAAATGATTTGAAAATAAAATACAAACACAAATTAGTGATTTATCAAATTATAACAAACAACAGCCTGTTGCTTGTTTCTAGCTATTGTTCCTAGGTATTGTTATTTCAAGACTAAAAACCATGGTAGATACTCTATCATTATTTTATCAAAATAAAAGTGAAGAAGGAAGAAAACACTCTAAGCTGACAATTTGTGTATCACATTTCATCGTGATGTGATTTAAAACAGCTGATCTATTAAACACTCAAATTAGACTTTACAAGCAAATAACCAATTCTACCTTGGCTTTAGCATTGCCTCTGGCACATTTATAATATGAATATCTGAGCAAAATTATAAGAGTCTCCCTTTTGGTGCCTGGGAAACTTATTAGTGATTTGACATTCAAGGCTAGGACTTCCTGATGTGAAAAGTTAGAGCTAATTCTTGATACCAGTCTGATTGACTGAACTTTGCATAGTTCAACAAAAAAGCTAAATTGGCAGCTCCCTCCTTTTAGCAAATATTGGTACCCTTTCTAAATCCTTTTATGTTCTAAATTAACCTGGGGATTTCCACCTTGACTTCTTTAGTTGCAATGAGAAATGACATGCAGAAACTTTGCTGTTTATCTATCACATGGGACAGAATTTGGTTTCTGTAATCATAAGCTCAGAGCCCTATAGAGAGCTTCTAAGTGGTAAAAGGAAAGGAAATTGGAAGGAAGAACTGAAGATATTTTTCTCCTATGAATTAGCACAAATACAGATTTATAGCCTACACATGTGTTTTGTTTTTACTGATGGTTGTAACTAGGGACACCTGTAAGACAGAGCCAAAGGGGAAGAATTAAAAATAAATGGAAGGAAAATGTAATAATAATAGCTTCAGAACTTGATTTGAAGCCTAGTATGTGAGACTTTAAAATTCCCCTTTCCTGGAAAATGTTTTATCATTTAGCTTATATAATTTAGCATACAGTATGAAGGCTGAAATATAACAACATTTTTTAAAAGATTCTTTCAG
This sequence comes from Lontra canadensis, assembly GCF_010015895.1. Taxonomy (NCBI): domain Eukaryota; kingdom Metazoa; phylum Chordata; class Mammalia; order Carnivora; family Mustelidae; genus Lontra; species Lontra canadensis. The sequence goes on from NW_022631005.1 coordinate 14,307,372, forward strand.
TATTTCCAACGGAAATGTTGAGCTAAGTGTAGAATTTGTGGGATCAGTTAGCTTATAAATAATGATCCTTTATGCTGGCATTGGGAAATCCTTGTTCCCACAGCTAGTTCAATAAAGCAATTAATATCAATAAATGCTGAAGAAAGCAAATCTCTATTCACTTTTGTCTGGATTAGTTAACATGAAAAAGATTCTATCGCTCTCCTGGAGTATTTAAACTTCCCATAGGATGGCATTCTAATGAAAGGTAAATAAAGTATGTTTTTGACATATGTTCCTCTTGTCATACACTATCTACTTATCATAAGATGGTTGACCTTGCTTGTCTCTACAGAAATTTTTACTGTGCTTTTTCACTTAGGCCAATCTCTTGTAACACACTGGTATTGTAAATATACCTTAGCATTTTTTTTCTCTAATATCATTATTTTTGCTTTCTGTTTAATTTCCTTAAAGAAAACAGGGCTTCAAAAATTGAGATACATTTTGTTTCGATATAATTCTTACACATACCATGCAAAATAGCTCACGCGAACTCAGGGTTTACAGAGGATATTTGAAAGTAAGAGATCTTTATGTGACAGGGCATGTTTTAGTGAACCTCTTAAAAATAATCTACATAATGAGGAAATGTGTTGTCAAGGTGATGGGTGAGATCTAATTGATCCCATTGATAGATAAGGATTTGTACATTCAAAGTTCCAAAGATCAGTATTCAGTAAATCAGTGATATGGAACAGCCTGAACTTTCACTACATTTAGCTAGATTATTTGAGATTTCACACACAAGCAGTAAAAAGCTTTAAAGATATTATTCTGTAGCGTCCAAGAAATGCGGTAATAAGGTAAGAGTTGAAATGCGTTGTTGGCATAAGAAACCCATGGCTCATACTTGATTTACAACACACCCAGTTTCGTCAGAGTTGGCATGCATGCACTCTTTCTGACAGTATGGTGATAACATACTACAAGAGTTGAAGCTGCCAATTCTTACACCTTCATTCTACTAGCAAAGAATTTTAAAACAAAATTTCTATATTACAACAATACCACACTGCTCTGTTTTTACCCTCAATCTGATAAATCCATTCTGCCTGTTTATAAATTTGAAAAAAGAGTTAGCTAACTTAAATATACTTACTAAATAAATGTCCATATACTTGTGAGTTGCATATACACTGAATTTATATACAGTTAAAATTGGCGATGAGGTGCTTATAACTAAGTCATAAGCAAGTAATAGTTTAATTCTGTAATAGAGTAGTCATCTCCAATCAGTGCCTTAAAATACAAAAATATAAACAGAAAAAACATTATTATTCTCATTATAATACGCTTAAAAATTTTATCTTTCTATGTATAGAATTGAATAAGCAAGTAGACAAAATTTTGTGCAATAGTTACATTTAAAAATCACATTCTGGTAAAGCAAGGGATATTTTTTTAAAAATTTAATTTAATTTTTTCAGTGTTCCAAAATTCATTGTTTATGCACCACACCGAGTGTTTTTTGAAGAAGTTAAAGATTTGCTTCTGTAATGTTAAAAGGATTTTTTTTAATGTGGATAAAGGAGTCATCAGAAGAAAATCATACCATATGAAAAAATGACAGGACTGTTAGCATTTATTGTTGTTCGACTTTCATATTACTTTGTTCTTTTAAAGGGTTTTATGTTTAATCCAATTAAAAGTATACTTTAAAACATTTTATGTGTAAATTAAACTGTGTTCAAAAGTGGATTAAAATCCTCGATGTTTATATCAAGGGATTGTTAATACATTAAAGTACAACATGTATTATTTAAACTTTTTAGTTTGGGATAATTGTAGATTCACTGTAGTTTTGAGAAATGCATATGATCCTGTGTACCATTTACTTAGTTTTCCAGTGGTAATGACGTGTATAACTAGAATACCATGTCACCAGTAGGATATTGATATTGAGACAATCCACTGATCATTTTCAGATATCCCCTGTTTTGCTTGTACTCATTTGTATGGGGATGGGTCTTTAGTTCCATACAGCTTTGTTATATGTTCAAGTATCTATCACCATGGTCAAGCTACTGAAGTGTTCCATAACCAAATTCATCTCTCATGTTGTTCTTTTATGATAATGCTCACTTCTTTCTCCCCTTCTCATCCCATCCTGACCATTGACAATCACTAATCCCTCCTCTATTTAAAAAAATATAATTTCAAAAATATTATATGATTGGATCTTACCATATGTAGTCTTTGGTATTGGATTTTTCCACTCTGCAAAATTCATGGGAGAGTCATTCAAGTTGTTGTGTGTATGAAAAGTTTGTTTCTTTTTATTGATGAATGATATTTATTCCATGATATGGACTGTGTGTTGAGCCACTCATCTGTTTTGAAGGACATCTGCCCCTCCCCAAGTTTTGGCTATTATGCCAAGTGCCAAAAATTTTTCCTTTTTTTGTATTGAATTCTTTTATGATTATATTATGTTCAGAAAGCATACTCTATATGAGTTCAAATTTTTTAAATGTGTTGAGGCTTGTTTTATACTCTAGGACATGGATGCATTAAAAAATGTATATTCTACTGTTGTTGGCTGGATTGATATAAATGGTAGATAGAGAGATATAAATTAGATCCTGTTCATTGATTATATTGTTCAGATCTACTATACCCTTCCTGATTTTCTTTGTAGCACTTCTGTCTGTTGCTGAGAGGGGAATTTTTAAGTCCCCAAATATAATTAAGAATTTGTATATTTTTCTCTTTAGTTTTATCAGATTTTGGTTCAGTATATTGTGACTCTTGCATATACATTCAAATCATTAGATCCTCATGGTAGGTCATTTTATCATTTTTAATGCCCTTCCTTATCACTAGTTAATTTTCCTTGCACTGAAGTCTATTTACATGATAGAATGACAGCCACTCCTGGTTATTTTTTTTAAAGTTAATATTTGCAGGGTATTTTTTCACTATTCTTTTATTTTGAACTACACGTTATTACATTTGAAATGAATTTTTTAAATAGCAAATAATTTGGTTATATTTTCTTATTGACTGCTGATCTCTATCTTTTAATTGGTGTGCTCAGACTACTTATATTTAAGGTAATTATTGATATGTGAGAGCATAAGTCTGCCATTTAATTATGTTTTCTTGTTTCCCTGTTTCTTTTTCTTTTTCTATTTCTTCTCTCTTTTTTTTTTTTTTTTTTGGCTCCCTGTGGGATTTTGAATATTTTTAAGGATTCTATCTTGATTTATTTATTGAATATATCTCTTTGTTTAGTTTTCTTAGTAGGTGCTCTAGATATTACATATATGTGACTTATCACACTCTGGTAGTGTCAACATTTTACTTATTTGAGTCAATTGTCTAGAATTTAGTTTCATTTATATCTCTTTTGCTTCCCCACTTTTAAATATGATCATCTTGAGTATTACATTGTGTTATAATTTTTACTTAATCATCAAATACGATTTAAAACTGATGAAGAGAAGAATAGTCTGTTTCACATATCCGTATTTTGACTCTTTCTGTTGTTTGTCCTTCCTGATGCTCTAAGATTCCTTCTTTTACCATTTTTTTTTTCTTTGAAGAATATCTTTCAGCCATTCTCTAAGGGTAAGCTTGCTAGTTACAAATTTTTTAGTTTGCTTTGTCTGAGAATGTCTTTATTTTCCCTTTCTAAAGATTTTATTTATTTATTTGACAGATCACAAGTAGGCAGAGAGGCAGGCAGAGAGAGAGGAGGAAACAGGCTACCTGCTGAGCAGAGAGCCCCATGCAGAGATGGATCCCAGGACCCTGAGATCATGACCCGAGCTGAAGGCAGAGGCTTTAACCCACTGAGCCACCCAGGCACCCCTATTTTCCTTTTCTAAAGGAGAGTTTCTCTGGGTAGAGAATTTACATTTGACAGTTGCTTTCTTTCCATATTCATTAAACGTGCCACTTCATCTTGGCCTTCGCATTTTCAGATGAAAAACTTGCTTTAATTTTGAAATGGCCTTCCCCCCATAGGTAATATGGTAGTTTTCTCAAGCTTCTTTCATTTTTTTTCTTTGTCTTTAATTTTCAGAAGTTTAATTATGATGTGTCATGCTATGGATTTCTATAAATTTACCTTATTTGGAACTTTCCTAGGCTCTTGAATCTGTAGGTTTATGTCTCCCATCAAATCTGGGTCAGAGTGGCTGCACCAGCTTGCATTCCCACCAACAGTGTAGGAGGGTCCACCTTTCTCCACATCCTCACCAACATCTGTTGTCTCCTGACTTGTTAATTTTAGCCATTCTGACTGGTGTGAGGTGGTATCTCACTGTGGTTTTGATTTGTATTTCCCTGATGCTAAGTGATGTTGAGCACTTTTTCATGAGTCTGTTGGCCATTTGTATGTCTTCTTTGCAGAAATGTCTATTCATGTCTTCTGTCTATTTCTTGATTGGATTATTTGTTCTTTGGGTGTTGAGTTTGATAAATTCTTTATAGATTTTAGATACTAACCCTTTATCTGATATGTCATTTGCAAATATCTTCTCCCATTCTGTTCGTTGTCTTTTGGTTTTGTTGACTTTGTTTTAAGATGGTGTGATATTGTTTGCTGACACATTTTTATGACGGTTGCTTTAAAATCCTTGTCAGATAGTTAAAACATTTGGTTCATCCTGGATTTGTCCTCAGTTGATTTTCTTTTTTAATTTAAGTCATAATTTTCCTTGTCCCGGTATGATGTGTGTTTTTCTTATTGTATTTTGGACATTTTGGCTATTACTTTAGAATACTATGGGACCTACTTATTTTATTTTACCAGGCAGTCGTCTCTTTAGGTTTAGCATACAGATCCTGTTTTATACCTGTGGATTGTAGTTTGAATTGAAATTTAATCTATAAAGTGTTTGTGATGGTATTTTGGTTAACCTGGTTTATTTGTTGTGACGGAGACCCCACTAGTCCCTGTTCGTGTAGCCTAAGCCAGAAGGAGATTCTGTAGTCCTGGCCATCATGGGTCTCTTGCCAGGGAAGGGATTCTATGGTCCACAGAGACTAGGCAATTCCCTATAGTAGGTCACTTGTGGTAGGAAATATCTTGCTTGTGCCACCCAGCCACATGGTATCTCTTGGTGGAGAAGGGGAGTTTCAGATTCAATGGAGAAAGTTTACACTTCGGCTGACCTCTTACTGTCTACAGGTTCCTGATCAATCTACCTTGATTGTATTCCTGACTAGCTTAGAATTGTAAGCAGGACAATCCAAAGGAGAAATGAGCCTACCTCTGCCACTTTTATTGTTAGGTTGGTCGTTAAGAAATGAGGTGAATAGGTCATCTTTTTCTTTTAGGTGGTGGGTTATAGGATGTCCTGCCACTTTATGTTCCTACAGTCCTAGAATTTCTAGCCAGTTTTCCTTCTTCTTTCCACCTTTCAAGTTCTTCCTTTGCTTGCCCATTGCGTTATTTCCAATATTTATAGTTGTACTTAGTGGAAACGAAGGAGAGAGAAGTCTACTTTATATTTTCTAGCTGGGATGTGACACAGTGTATTTGAACTTTTAAAAGACGGTTTTTTTGTTTCATAAAGTAGATAAAAAAATATTCCAACAGAGTACATAAAAATGGTAAAAATGAAGGAATATGAGAAATAGGAGTTGGAGAGATAAGAGATAAGAGTAGGTCTGATGCTGAGTATGCAAGACAGTAATTGGAAACAATATTTCAGTGTCACAAGTAATTTCATACCATAAATAGTAAAACAGCTTACATATTATGTACATAAAGAAAAAAATTTAAAAAATGAATATTTTGATAAGTATCAAGATAGCAGTAATGTACTATTTGTGGTAGTTTTGGCAATTTCCCTAAATCTTTAAAAGCATGGTCAAAATAAACTAAAAGGAGTAGGTACCAGGTCAATATTTTTTTTTTGATTATGTAATCATTGTTTATTGGCACAATTCTAAAAATGATTATTTTAAACTGATTTAAAATTTAATAGCCTAAGAATAGCATAAACTACCTTGAAGAAAAGAATAAAATTATATGGAACACATAATAAGACATAATAAATCTAGATTAGTTGAAACATGTAGGTCAAAAAATACGCAAACAAAACAGAATGCAGGAGTCATGTACAGTTACTTGTTATATGTTGAAGATAGTATTGCAAGTTAGGGAGGAAAAAAAAAATTAAATAGTGATGGGGCAATTGTGTAATCAAATAGAAAAAAAACAAAGGAAATTTGGCCAATATTTCACAGCAAAAGCAAAGACAAATTCCAGATGGATCATAATCTAAATTTGAAAGGTAATACATTAAAGATACATAGAAGAAGGCCTTCATGAATTTGAAACCGGCAAAGATTTTTTTTAAGCAGAACAGAAAAGCACTGATCATTAAAGGAGGGATTTATAATTTGGACCATATTAAAATTTAAAAATTCTGTTTGTCATTAAGATAATATTAAGAGAGTGAAAAGACAGGCCAAAAAAGGAGAAGAAATTTACAGTGCATATATACACCAATGGACTCTTACCTAGATTGCATAAAAAGACAATCCAAGGTGACTGGGTGACTTAACTGGTTGAGTAGCCAGCTCTTGATTTTGGCTACAATCATGATCTCTCAGGGTCCTGGAATTGAGCCCCACATGAGGCTTGCTGGAGCCCTGCACTGGGGCTTGAGCTCAGCCAGGAGTCAGCTTGAGGATGATCTCTCTCCTTCTGACCCTCCCCCCACTCCCCACTCACATGTGTTCTCCCTAAAATAAATAAATATATCTTTAAAAAAAAAAAGACAACTCAATCAAATAATTATCAAAAGATTTTAATACTGTTTTATTAAAGAATTTGTCCAAATGGTTAATACACATATGAAAAGTTGCTCAATTTCATTACTCATCAAAGAAATTAAAATTAAAACCATAAATGTAATATACTACACATTTGCTCGAATGGCTAAAATGAAAAAAAAAGATTGAAAATATCAAATGATGGCAGAAGGATGATGTAACTGGAATTCTCATACATTACACTTGATAGTTTAGACTACAGAACTATAAATTAATTCTTTCAGTTTGTAGAAATATCTGCTGTACCTGGGGATGTAGGCATACACGTAATCCTGTGACTCAGCAATTCCATCCCTAGCTACACATATGCGTATACAGGCAACACAATACAGGCAGAAGAATATTCGTAGCAGCTTTGTTCATTACACTTAAAAGCAGGAAACAAGTCAAATGCCCATCAACAGAAATAAGCAAGCAACCAACAATGTATTTATATATAAGATATCCTAGAGTCAAAAAAGAAAAATTTAGAAAAGAAAGAATTACTGCCACAGACAACATACAGACATAATTTCAAGCAAAATAAGCCAGATACTACAAAGTACACACCCTATGATTACTTTTGTTTAAGGTATTTAAAAAAAAAAAAAAGGAAAAAAAAAGGAACAGTCATGATCTCTATAACAAAAGTCGGAATACTGACTTAAGTTTGGATGTTTATTTCTTGAGAATGAACATGACTGAGGCTTCTGAATTTTTCACTATGTAAACATTTATTGAGCTATATACTTAATATTTATGCATGTTAGTGTATGTGCACAATAACCAATTAAAATATTTACCGAAAAACTGCCTGCTATTACTTAAAAACTATATCAAAACCATTTGTGAGTGACTATTAAGATAATATGCAGAGAAAAGATCCAGAAATATTTCTAGACATTATTTAATTTATATTCCACATTAAAAACAAAACAAAACTGAGGAGGTTGTAAGTAATTAGAAACTAAAGGGTGCAGATTTGAGTCAGGACTCCTCTGCTTATACATGATAAAATATAGCAGGTCACAATTGCATCAATTTTTTCATCTGTAAAATGTATGCCTCAATCAAAATTTTGTGGTTGGTAGTATCTGAAGGTGACTTACAAAGTGTTATAAGTTTAACAGTGTTGAACTTTTAAAACAAATGCAATTGATTTAGGTATTTCATGTTATTGAAACAGTATCATGTCATGATTTGGAATGCTTAAAAGAATAAGAAAAATGCGGGGTATTCTGGAAAGGGGATTCAGGAGGTGAAATAGGGAAGGTACAATTGACCAGTCTTTTGAGAGATTTCAGTGCAGTTTATACGGTTGAACATATTGGAAAACCATTTCATAGTTCTGCTAAACTCATTTTTGTCTGAAATAGACTTCTTTGTACATAATTCCATTCCCCTGTATTCTTATTGTTATACCCATCCTAGAGAATTGCTGTCTGCCCAGATGCCCCACCTTCTAACTTCATTGTCTTCCTTACAGCTTCCCTCATTCTCTTCCACTCTGCATAGTAAACAAATCCTTTTTTAAACTCCCAGTCTTTCTCAGATCATCCACTTCTTTCCTCTATCTTATCACTACCTAATTCAGACTGCCCTCATCTCTCATCTCTTTTTATACAATAAACACTTGACTGACATTTCAGCATTTATGAGTGTCTCCATGCTGTGGCCACAGTCAAATGGCAAAACATCGCTCTTGTCACTGCCGTATAAAAATTCCTCTATTGGATGAGAGGTGTCCCTAAGATGAACACATGTTCTTAGTCATAGCATAATTATTTTTCATTATTAGACCTCTGTCTACTACTTTCAAAACTGATTCTTATAATCTTGTTAGTCTACTGTTAGCCCATAATCAAGAATTTTTCCTCAGACCCTAACTTATGTTAGAGTATGTGAGAAAAAAAATGATATTTCAATATGGAGCTTTGTTATTGTTTCATTTGTTATAAGCTTCCTTTGTCTGGACCCTTTCCTACTGCCTTTCATCCTTTCTTGCCTCCCTTTACCAATTTTGATGCATTCTCAGATTAGACATCAAAACCAAGAAGCCTTCTCCAGGCAAAACTGGGTGTGGATACTCTGTTATGTGCTCACATATTACCTTAGTTTCCCAACAAATTGTCTTGCAATTCTACTGGTTAGTCCCTGACCAGAAAACAATCCCTTCAAGATCCAGGCTCAAATCCTACTTGAATCTCCCATATCTGAGAGAATACTACATATTTACTAGGCACTTGATGAAAATGTCTTAAATAAATGAATGACTATATAGGTATCATAATTGCTGAACTGTCTGTTTGACTCTCACTCTTTAGTACACAAATAGGTATAGTGAGATTTCAGCAGGGTCAAGATATAATGGGGAGGAAATTTGGAACTCATAGAGAGGAATAATAGTCTGGGGAAAAAGCCACAGGAAATGTGGGAGAGGGGATATCTCTGAATGATTGATGGAAAATTACCTTCCCAGGTACTCTAAGTAAAACAAGGTACTTCTCCTTTACTAAACTGTCTAGAATTGTGAACATTTTTGAAAATAAACCAAGTAGAATTTCAGAAAGGAGAGATTAATAATGAAAGGCTTCCAAGAATAAAGAGTAGTCTGTGAAGACTGAGAGTTAATGGAGATTATAGCATAACTATCAGGAATGTGAATTACAATCACACTGAAACCAAGTGAAAAGACTCAACATATCTGTAGTCACCACAAATGGATAAAGAATACTAGTAAGCCAAGAATATAGCTGCATATGGGTAAAAAATAAGCCAAAGAGTTATTGTATTAAGATTGAATGTAAATTGTTATTAATAATTTTAATTAGGGTCACCTGGATTTCTCCGTAGGTTAAAACATCCTATCCCCCAGAGACAGATTTGCTTAAACCATTTAGTTGGGATGGACTAACCTTAGGACAAGTAAAGGTTTCTAATGAAAAGAGTGATTTATAGAAACAAATAAACTATGCTTGACTCATATTCTGCATTATCAATGGAGTGGAATGTTAGCATCGTCCCACAACTGTTCCTATTAATCCCAAGTCTGAGATGTTGAGCAAATCATCTGCTTGAACAATGATTCATGAACAACTACTCTCAGGATTCTATCTAACATTATAATTTCAGGAGTAAGAGATAGGATTATGCAACCTGAAAAAATACCACTTGTACGTTTAGAAAATAATGCCACATACTGGGAATATCCACACTTGCTATACCCCCTTTCATTCCAAAAAAGCTTGGAAGAGATTTAACTGTGATACTTAATCAATCACAATTTGCTAATGATATCAAAGTGGCAGATTCAAGTGCACTTTAGATCATTTGAAAAGCCTTTTATTTTTCATGTATTCCTTTTGTCTGGTGTAGAATAACCTTTAAAACTCTGTCTCAACCCTCTCTTCAGTGCAAAGACAGAGACTAATCACAAATGGGAACTGATTGCTGTTCACCAAACTTGAAATAAAATGCAGGACTAAAGCTTTATATGCAGAGAAGATAGAATCCTCTTATCTCATATTGAATATGATTGCTGCCTCTCTCCCCACCCTTTGACATTCATTACCATATTAAGGACATCTTTACAGAGAGGGGAAGGAACTGTAGATTTAAATTTGAGAGTCATATTAGTTCTACCAAATAGTTCTTTAATTTTTGTTTGTTTTACCTGATCTAACTGGTCTACATATGCCTCTTTCTCTAACTTTTCTTAGAAATTATGGCAGTGGCATGATCTCCACCTGAAAATAATTTAAACTCCTGGATTGTATATGAAAATAAAAAGTGATTTAATTACCGATTGCTGAATGTTTTGCTACTCTTCAGAAACACATATGTACAGAACTCTGCACTTACTGTTCATATCAGAGATTGCACATACTTTCCCTGTGGGTTAATTCATGGGTACCAGAGCTTTTATTTGGCTTGTAGTGTGTGTATGCATGTATTCTAAATATATACATACTATACTAACATAATCATCCAGATTTTTGGCTTCTCTTGAACACAGTCAAAAGGTCCAATATCCTATCAGAGAAATTGCTTTTCTTCTATAAGTGCTATCCTGTTGTATGTTGCTGTTTTCCTCTACCAAGCCCCTCTTTACCCATGAGTGTTTTCTTTCTAATTTCTATAAGCATTTTCTTTGGTTACCCCTGCTCTATATAAATAATCTTACTTGTTCATTAGTGTTATGGGCTCAGTTGTGTTCCCTTCCTCAAATTAATACATCTCTAAGCTCCAGAACCTTATAATGTGACCATATTCAAAGAAAGAGCCCTTACAAATGTGATTACATCAAAACAAGGCCATGAGGGTGGCTGTAATCTGATATGATTGGTGTGTTTATGAGAAAAGGAAATTTGGACACACATAGAAACAGTGGGCAGATATGCACAGGCAGACATGATCAGGTGAAGGGGCACCAAATGGGCATCCATCTGCAACCCAAAGAGAGAGGTCTCAAAGGAAACCAACCAGCCAACACCTTGATTTTGGACTTCCAGCTTCCAGAAGTATAGGAAAATAAATTTCTGTTGTTTAAGGCATCCAGTTTGTGAAATTTTGTTATGGCAGCTCTAGCAAACCAATACAGTCAATAACACACACACACACACACATTGAATAGCTTTTTATCAATTTGCAGAATCAGGATCTTGTTTCTCACCCAATTGGAATGGTGTTCAACATTTAGAATATATTTTTAGTAACACCCTTGAGGAAGGACAGTGAGAGGATAGGCCATTAGCCTTTCAGAGACCCAAAGGTAAAGAGGAAGGAGAGATGTGCCTTGCTTAATAGGAAAGCCAGGACAGAAAATTGAAAGGCTGATTTCAAACATGAGCCTCCAAACAACAGACACAAAGAGTGAAGGTACTAATTTGCTTTAGAGCTCATCTCATGGGTAACTGCATATTAATACTTCAGAAGGAGTAACTTCTTATTAATGCACAAAATGAAGTTAATGATTCCCCTGAGGAATTCTTCAGAGGAGGGCAGCTAATTGAAAAGCATCATAAAGGGAAATCGCAACTAACCAGGGTTTAGCTAATACAGGTGAGATAGGTCTGATTCGTTAGCTCCTTTCCTTCTTCTTCCCAACTCCAGTCAACTAGGGATCTGCTGGGACTAATCATATTGGCAATTTTTCAACTTGTCCAGTCTATTCTAACTCTCTGAATATCTAATATGAACACTCCCACCCACTTAATATAACCTCTTCCTTATTCTCTTTCCCAAACCATTCCATACTTTAACTGTTTTTCCTCTGCTTCTCTTTTTCAAAAACTTCTATTGTGTGAAAGCGCATACCCCAGCAAATCAACTTCTGAACAGACCTGGCTACATAATATGTGGGGACCTGTGTCAAATAAAAATGGAGCCCCTTTCTTAAGAATCAGAAAAAAAGTATAATGACAAGTATTAAAATAAGACTTTTTCTTTTAAAAATAGTTTATTAACAATAAATTACCAATTAACAATTGTTAATTACCATGTAACAATTACATGGTACAATTACCATGTAACAATTGTTACATGAGTAACAACAACCTTGCAAAATGAAATTGCAAAAATGTAATATTTTGGTATAATTTTATATAATACAATAAATAATAATACTTTACTAATGTGACATCTTGATTGGTGATAAAATCTTCCTAGCTTCTTTTTCAGAAATTTTGTATATTTGGCCATCAACTCATTTTCAATCAACATAATTAAAGGTGACTTTAGTCAACCTTGGCAAATGTAAGTTTGCAAATAATTTTTGATAATTTTTATGTTTTTATTTTTAAAAATTTTTATCATGTTATGTTAGTCACCATACAGTACATTGTTAATTTTTGTTGTAGTGTTCTATGATTCGTTGTTTATGTATAACACCTGGTGCTCCATGCACTACATGCTCTTCTTGGTACCTACCACCAGGCTGACCCATCCCACCACCCCCAAACCCTCAGTTTGTTTCTCGGAGTCCACAGTCTCTCATGGTTCGTCTCCCCCTCTGATTCCCCCCTTCACGTTTCCTTTCCTACTAATGTCCTCCATGTATCCCTAATGTTCCACAAGCAAGTGAAACCATATAATCATTGACTTTCTCGGCTTGATAATTTTTAATTTTGAGAAGGACCTTTCTGTTGATGCAACTGTAAATAGAACTCCTCATAATATTTTATACTTTTTGAAAACATTGGGAAACATTTCTGATAAATTATTTTGAAATATACATTTTAGTATATCTAGGGCTAATAATTCTTGAGAAACAGTTTTTTTAAGAGAGAGTTAACATGTAATATAAATCAGTTTCAGACGTCTGTTATAACTAATAATATAAACTTGATATAATCAATATTTTAAATGTAAACTTATATTTTAATTTAATTTTATATTTTATTTTAATGTTTTCATTGATATTTCCTAAAACTACTGGTTATTGTACAAGGCACAAGAATGGTTTCATGATCTGTATATAATTCAAAATTTCAAAATTCCTGTACGTGTATTTTGTAACTGTAACTTTCAATTATAAGAAAACAACTAATTTTAAAATTGCCTTATTCTTTAATAATTGATTCATCCAAAGTTTCATGTGGAAATATTTTTCTTTTCTGTCAAATGTGGCCATTCTAAATTTAGTTTCTATTATATCTGTAGCTATGTGCTTTGAAATATGGCAGCATAGTGTAAAATGAAAAATTCTATTATCTCTCTTTTATCCTTTACTGCAATGTTCGTATGGACATTTTTATTTTCTGATAATGCACAGAGAACATTTAGTGCCTTATAGCTGATTGGCCTGCACGTGGCTCAGGCCAGGTCTTTGCCATCTGTGAGATGCTGTAGGCACAGACTTGCGGGCTTGGTGCTGCCTCATTCAAAGCCTTCCACTCTCAAGGAGCCATACGACCTCCCACCATCTCTGCTGCTATGGCTACAGTTCGGGCCCTTGCTTCTGCCAATCTGGAACTTGGTTCACACCTGACCACTCCCTTAGGGGCCTAGAAAGCCTAGACTGCCTCTAGGTGTGTGTTTGTACCCTGGGGTCCATGCCAAATGCTTGGCACGTTATCTTTCCCTTAGTCCTGCATCTCCTAAATTCTTTATCCCATTGAATTGAGACATCACGCATTCAGTTGCCCAAGCATGTTGTCCAAGCATTCCTTTGATTCTTCTCTCATACAACTTCTTTACCAATATCTAAGCTTTCTTATTTCCCGTCTTACTTGGAATTGACAGCAGTATTTTATATAATTGAGTACATGTATTTGATCAATATCCTCTCACTTGCTTTTTAGGGCACTACGCTCTCTTATTTTCTTCTTCCACTCACTGGTCATTCAGTCTCCTTGTGCTTGTGATTTCCTTTTCTTCTCCTAATCTCCTAATGTTGACATTCTCCACAGCTAGGTCCTCAGCTCTCTTCTCTTCTCTACATGCACTCACCCCCTTGGCTATTTCATGGCTTTAAATATTATCTCAGCATTGATGACCATCACATTATGTCTCTAGTCCAGACATCTTTCCAAAGTCCAGATGCATATATCCTCTCTGTTTGGATGTTCAGTACATGTCCCAAACTAAACTTCCAGTCTCCCCTAAAGCCTGCTCCATGCTCACCTTTCATATTTCACTTAATTACAGCTCTGCTTTCCTTGCTGGCAGATCAAAAGGGGTATTGTCCACACACCTAATATCCAATCTCTCAAGAAATCCTATTAGCTTGAACTTTAAAATAAATCCAGCTTCTGGCCACTTCTCCCCGTTTCCATTTCCATTTACCACCACCACCCTAGACAAACCCATCACCATCTCTGGCCAGAATTACTGCCATAGTTTCTTAAATTTTGCAGTTCATTCTTGTTCCCCTACAATCTAATCTCCCTGAACCAGTCAGTATTAAATCTCTAAACATGAAAGTCCAGTCATAACGTCCCTGCCCAAAGCCTCTAAATGTCTCATTTTCTTGCTCAGGGTAAAACTGATGTACTTACAATGCTCTATGAGGTCTTTAGTGATCTGGGTTCTATTACTATGTTGACTTCTCTGGTCCTCATGTTTCTCTAACATGTTAGGTGTGCTTTTCCTGAGTTAGGGCCTTCATGCCACCATTCCCTTTGACTTCTATGCTGTTCCACCAATTTTCACATGACTCACCTTCTCCAAGTCTTGTTCAAGACATGTCTTCTGGCTTATCAAGTTTTGCACTTATTCTAATACACCATTCCACAGAGACCCTTTCTACATTTCTGATATCTGTAGGTAGGTATGGCCATGATTGACTCTCCTCTTTTAAGTTACCTTGAGAACTATGGAGGTAACACCTCTTTTAAGTAGCCTCTTCAAGTTTAGAGATAGAAAAAAAAAAAAATCTTTTTTTTGTGGCCTCTTTATGAACCTCTAGGAATTTACTTACAGTGTAAAGAGCTATGTATGTTGAATTCTCTAAGGATAACTTGTTTTGCAGAACTGAAGACACAGAATCCAACAGAACACATGGACTGCTCTTCTGCCATCTGAAGTCCATTTCTGTAGCACCATTGCAGGGTCCCTAGCAGCTCTTATATTTAGGTCCTGCTGTGTAAATGATGAAATGGATGGCCATATTAAATCCTTTTGTCAATATTGCTTCACCTGTTCAGCAAACTTTAAGTTTTTGGAGTTCCTCCTTCAAATCAGGCCCCACAAGCAGGAAAATAGTTTCTGACAAAAGATTCTTATCTGTGAGACATTCATTGCTGATATTCACAATGGTTGTATAGATTGTAGATTGGTAATGCCACATCTCCTTGCCAAACTAGCACTTTGTCACTGACATTCTTTTTTTTTTTTTTAAGATTTTATTTATTTATTTGAGAGAGAGAGAGAGATCACAAGTAGGCAGAGAGTCAGACAGAGAGAGAGAGAGAGAGAAGCAGGCTCCCTGCTGAGTAAAGAGCCCGACGTGGGGCTCAATCCCAGGACACTGAGATCATGACCCGAGCCGAAGGCAGCAGCTTAATCCACTGAGCCACCCAGGCGCCCCTGTCACTGACATTCTTATTATTTAAAAAAAAAAAAAAAAAAAGATTTAATAGTGTATTTCTGAAATGTTTCAGTCACAGTATTAGAAGAATTTAATTCATCTTCACACAGGTGGCTAGCTCTCTGTACCTATCTACACCCACAAACTGGAAAGGTGTACCTATGGTATCTATGGAATGGAAATTTCCACTTGTTTTTTGTTTTTTTGTATTGTTTTGTTTTGTTTTTTCCAAATTCCACCACAATTCAGTATTCACTAGAGACTTTCGAGCATTCTGGTGGTCTCATCTGGTAGCAAGTGAGGCAGGTGAAACTCCTTATGGGAAGTGACCAAGCATGTCAGAGTGTCTATCACATAATAAAAGCTCAATAATTACTTTAATTACTTTTCGTATTTCTTGCCTAACATCTTTACTTAATCATATGGTTGTACTTCTCATACTTTATTACTATTGCCTGCTCACTTATCAGAAGCCCTGCACTAAACTATTAGTTTCTTGAGGGTAAGGAATAAGATGAGTTTGCATTCATTCCCCCAGAATCTGTAAATGAAATGGTTGATTGAATGAAAGCCCATATAAATTAGTCACAGTGTTCTATATTACTGAATAATTTCAAGCATTGGGTGGATAATGATTCAGGAAGTTATTAGAAAAGGAATTAGATTAAATGGCACAATATTCGCCCCTATGCCTTACATCTGTGAATGGCAATAGTGCTACCTATCAAAATATATTTCATATTTTGAGCACTGAAGTATTTCAAAAGTAAAAATGATAAAAAATGATGTATTATTTTCAGGTTATTAGATGTATTAAGACAGAAAATAGACTAGTTATTTTAAGAAATCTGTCAGCAGTGGTTGAAATAAAAATGTTTTCTCTTAGCATTATGTTATCCAGAAATATTAATTTATCATATATTACTTTCTTCAGGTGTATTAGTGTATTAGTGTATCGAACATTACTACTATGTAAAAAGAGAAATAAAGGATTATAGATTAACTAAGAAAGTATAATTTTATAGGCACCTTTGTATGTAAAAACATATAGATGTGAAAAATCCATAAGAATTTTTTATAAAAATAAAGCTATACATAATTATCAATAAATACAAAATTTAAGAAGAGGAACATACTGAATGACTACAGTATATATCACAGAGAGCAATTTATAATTTCCAGTTATCTTGTGGGACATTTCCCAATTTTATTCTACAGTAGTTGAAAAATTGAAATCCAAGTTAAAAGGTATGTCTTATTCCCTAATGACAAAGCTTTAGACTTTAGATTTTATGAAATGAAAACTTTTATGATATGAGAACAAATTCATATCAACATGATGGTGGAAACATTTTCCATTTGTGCAATTTTCCCATTAATCATGTAGGGTAGGTTTCTCCAATTGAAATGTAGTTGGTGAGAGAAGGGGTTTAGGTTACCCATGTACCATGCAGAAATTTTTGCAATGATAGAAGAGTTCTTCATGGTCCAGTATGGGAGACACTAGCCACAGGAAACTATTTAACACTTGAAATGTGGCTGGTGCAACTGTGGAATGTAGTTTTTAATTTAATTTAATTTAATTTAATTTAATTCAAACTATATGGTGCTGGTGGCTACCATATTGGACAGTGCAAATCTAAAGAAATAGCTCTTATGTTCTGAACCAGGCCAGAAGTTAATAGACATTTCTAATCTTATCTCTATATTACATGTGAAAATACATTAACTGGTACATTTCCTTGCATTTTGAACATGGTGTAAGAGTAAAACTCTTTTCAAGATGCCATTTTTATAAATCTGAATTTCCTTGGAAAGAACCAGTGATGAAATTTAGATACATGAAAATTAGGCTGCTTTCATTAAAACTCTTCATTATTTTGCCATGCAGAGTGTGACATGATGTAACCCTACATCATAACATGTGTTCATATATTTATATTATGTCATCAATTTGAATTATTTATCTGAGAGAAACAGTTATTTTAAAAATGCAGATAAAGTAGTGACTAAAATGCTCTTTCAGCATCCATCCTATTACTGTATATGTGCCACTTTCTGTATTTTCACAAGACACATAAATGATGAAAAAAATGTATTGAGAAAGAATGTAACATAAAATTAATTTTTAAAAAAGCATAAGCTATAATACAAGCTATAATACTAGTATTCTTAGAACTGATGTTTTCACAGGTGGAGAAAATGTTTACTAGAATTTTTAGAACATATTATTATTGAAATTGAACTAGATGATATTTAGGTTTTGAAAGTATATGCACATTATCTCATTAACCTCTTAAAGCAGATGTCATTAAATGACTATACTTTGGAAACTTAACTTACAAATGTTACTAATAAAATATGTTAATGTTGACAAAATAGAATAGCAGTTATTTTACTATCATTTTATAGTCTCTATCTATGATATCTGTCATTATTTTGGATGTTTAAGTAAGTGAAACTAACTCCCAAATAAGCAAATATGTCTGCATTCTTACTTCAGGATGTTTTGTTGTTAAACAGAATTGACAGCTTCTGTGATCCTAAGATTTTAAATTTATGTTCCAAACAGACTTACATTTTATGGATAATATAAAATAGACCAATGGCATTCTTTACCTCTCAGCAATGCATTCTTTAGTGAAAGTGGAATTACTTTTAAATATTATATTTTAAAAGACAAAGAAGTTTAACATGAGTAAAATGTAATCATAAATTTTAAAAATGTAAAATGACAAGATTTTGGAGAAATTAAATATTCCAGGAACTTAGGCTAATACAGTGACTATAATTGAATGTGAAATTTAACTCCAAGTTTTCTAGAAATAAACATTTTTTAAAAATTAAAAAGAAAGCCCCAAATGTCACATAGAGTGTTATAGATGGTTATGGTATTTCAACGAAAGTAGATGAGTAATTTGACATTTATAATATTTTCCTTTATATTAAAATAAATGTGCAACAATAAAAATTTATTTTTCTCAAAACTGAATTCTAAAAGTAATTTATTAATTATCTTTATCTGAGTCATATTGAACAACATGATAGGATATTCCTCAAAAGTGCTTTAGCAGAAGATGCAAGGACATATTTCATGTGATCATTTCACTTGGATGTTTTATTCTATGGAAATAGGTTAAGAATGTCCAGGTATGTGGATTTCTGGTTCTAAACTGATTTTTCATAAAGCTTAGATATCAGAAGAGAAATGTTTAGTTAGCAAGTGACTCAGCCATCCTTTTTCAAATATAGAATCTCTAAGTTATACTTTCATCAGGAAGGTTACAGGAGCCCAAATCTGATCTGTAGTAAATGTATGGGGACAAATGTTGTGCACTAACAACATTAACAGTTAACAATTCCCTGCTCTCTGTGCAAACTATGTGTCATAACACAGTACTTACTCTGTATCAAAATTATGGCTTATTCAGGGAAACCTGAGTGGCACAGTGGGTTAAGCCTCTGCCTTCAGCTCGGGTCATGGTCTCAGAGTCCTGGGATCGAGCCCTGCATCGGGCTCTCTGTTCCAGAGCCTGCTTCCTCCTCTCTCTCTGTCTGCCTCTCTGCCTACTTGTGATTTCTGTCTGTCAAGTAAATAAATAAAAATCTTGAAAAAAAAAAGCAGAAATCATTATAAAAAAATTATGGTTTATTCAATGGAGAGGGAAAAAAAGGCTTATATGTGTATAGGAGAAGATCATAGAATCTATTCAAAACTGACTCAAATATTTCCCAATTAGTAGTATGGGATCTTCTGGATTAACTGAATAAATTTTCACTTGGCAAGCTAGATTTCCATATCATAGAACACAGACTAAATTAATCTGGCTAGAAAAAATTGAAAGATATGATTAACCACTTTGGCCATTAAATTAATTATTACTACACCTTGGAATATCTAAGATTTGCATGGTTCTACAAGGATTTAATTAATATGTAATCCCAGGCCAATATTTGAATGACTATAGTATATGGTAATTATAATCAAATATCACTCTGTTTAACTTTTATTTTATTTTTGGTTATTTAATGATTCAACTGGAAGTTTTGATATAAGGATAAAATCTTCTGAAAAAAAAAAAAACAATCTTATGGTATAGTATATGTGACTCTATGGACTTCAGGGAGGTTTGGCATCAAAAGCTAATTCTTGCATTTATTCAAATTTTCCTCATTTGACAAAGGCTATGCTTTAAAATGGGCTTCAAGTTTATTCATCTTTTGTTCATCTTAATATAAATTATGTATTTGAATTTCTGTCTCTTTTGCAATAGGAATAATACTCAAATTCATGAAACTTCCATAAATTAACATTTGGATGTTTCTCTGTACCTCAATATAATTGGATATATATACTTCCATTATATAACAATTATGCTGAATTTTATTTGTTCATAAATTTGTCTTTCAACCTTAGCTGCAAACTGGAAACAATTGGGAAGCTTTATAAACACTGATGCCTTACCTCCCTCTAACCCAAGATTCTGATTTATTTGGTCTGGAGTCATATCTAAGCACTAGTAGTGTTCAAAACTCTCCCAGTGATTCTTATGTAGGGCCAAGTTGAGAATTACTGCTCTCAACTGTAAGATTCTTAAGGGTAGGAGCCATGGCTTATTCATCCTTGTATTTGCTTAACACAGTGCCTGCCATATGTATTTAATTTCAGAACATATGTTACTGGATATTATCCAATAATAAAAACCCAATCATGTAGTTAACCTCACAAAGGTATTCCAAGTCTTTTTAAAAAGCCAAATTTTAGCTATCCTCAAAACTTTGGGTTTTCCTTTCAGCAATTTTCATCTTCTTTCTTAGCATTAAAATTTATTTATTTTTTTGTCCTTCGTGGATAAAACAGAAAACAAGGAAAATATGCTATCATGTTACCTACTGAGCAAAAACTAAATATTGTGATTAATTTCTCTTATTAAAAAAAAAATCATGTAGCCTCTCCTCTTTCAATAGGATCTCTCTTAACTCCTCTTTCCTTCAGTATTTACTTTACAATTAAATAAATTATATTCCTAAATGTCATGTACACAGGTTGGCTTGCTTTAGAAATAAATTATAAATTATTCTCTGTTTAAGCATTTTGAACCAAAACATCACCTGAACAAGATTTTAAATTACTGGTTCTCAGCCAAGGGCATTTGACAATGTCTGGGGACATTTTTTGGTTGTCACAACTTGGAGGAAGGGGAATGTCACTGGAATCTAGTTGGTAGAGGCCAGGGATTCTGCTAAATATCCCACAATGCACTGGACAGCTTTCACAATGAAGAATCATTGGCCCAAACTGTCAACAGTATTGAGGTTGAGAAACAAATGCAAATTAGATATAAATGCAAAATAAACATAATTATTTTAAGTAAATTATATTATTTTTCCGTGGTCTCCTTTCATTCTAAAGAAAAAACAATGAAATGACCAAAATTTATGCTTGCCAGATGTGCTGATATGGTAAGGTATCAGAAATGAAAAATCAACGCATTCTACAGAAATGGAACTATGGAAGCATGACAAGAATTTCCACCATTGAAATGAAAAGTCACCAGTGGCTTCATGTTTCACTCTAGTGAAATGTAAATTTCAAGACCAGTCTTGCTATAGATATGTTGTGAAATTTGCCACCATTCTCCCTTCTTTGACTCAATACACCTTCTGTTTTCAAGATGGTACCATTTCCCCCAGGCGTTCATTCATTCATTCATTCATTCACAAATTTTCCTCTATTGTCCTGCTGACCCCTATGCCTTCCTCATTGTATGAGATTAGAACCTTCCACTGATTCATCTACTAATAATCAAACTCTTAGCTATAGCCATCTATAAAACTTCCTATCAGAATTTAATGCTTTGAGTGATATCTCTGGAGTGGATGGTATGGTGTGCCACCCATATACCCCATTCAAATGGAAGCACTCATTCCACCAACTTCCAAGAGTGGTGGCTACTGAGAGTTCATAGCTGCATCTCTCAGTGGGGATTGCCTTTGCAGAGTAAGACTGCAGGGAGTGAACAGCATATGAGAGGCTACAAAAACCCAGCCATTTTGCATTAATTTGGGACAGTTTTTAAGACTTCTTCCAGATTTAGGACTCCACATGGTATAGGTATTGGCTAATACCTCTATTGTAACTTTCCACAGTTCGTTCAACTTTTCCCTTGCTGAATACTGACATCCTCAGTTCCTTACAGGTGTTCCTGGGAACATCCCCACTAAAATCCCTGCTTAAATATCTCAATGTCATAGTATGCTTCTGGAAAAAAAAAAAATAGACCTAAGATGATAATATCCTGGAATGGGATTTGGAAACTTGCCATCCTTTGGTTTACTGGCACTGAGAATTTCATCACTAGTGATAAATGGAGTATTGGTAATTCCTGACGTGTAATATGGTCAATTATTAAAGTTTCCTTTGTCTGTGAACAGGTATTAAATAACAATGAAAGGGAAGACAATGGCCAGGGCAATACTTCAGGTGTTTGAGAGAAACAGAATATTAATTGTAAAGACTTTCAAGTTGGAAGGGTTTTGTTAAGTGTATTAGATAAATAAAATAATAGCCTGAAGATGATTATTGACAGTGTAAAGCAAAGTATAAATGTCAAAAAAGTGCTTGGGTAGCATATTAAGATATAGTCATTCCTGGCAGCCAGAAGGTAGAAGAAATGAAGCATCAGGCCCAGCACTTACTAAAAATGGATTTTGAGAGAAGGTAAAACTCTCAATCCCCACATCTGCTACACCAATATTAGAACACTGATCTGGAACGTGTGGGACACTGAGACTTGGAATAATTACATCTGGGGTTGGTGCACTTAAGAATTTTAAAATGCCAGATCTTCCTGAACATTCTGGAACTATAGTTCACTATCCCTACTAAAATCTAGCTTTCCTCTCTTGGTGAAGAAAATTCAAAGAACTTTGTTTTGTATTCCAACACAAACTTTTTTCAGGGTCTACCACCATCTCTCCTCCTAACCAATATACCAATGATAATATACCATCTAGGAAAATACTGAGAGCTGCAGCTTCCAGCCAACATGAAGACACTGAAGACAGCATAGAGAGTGTATGGGATAGGGTATTGAAAATGACGGATTAAGGGGGATGGAGTACAAAGTTGGATAAGAAAGAGTTTATCATATAAGAGCATTCTTCCATGGCATAGCATTTGATATCTTGTTAAGGACTCAGAGAGATGACACTAATATGATACTAGAATGTCTCTTAGAAGTTTGAATAAAGCATTGGTCCACCCAAAGTGAAGTGTCAATACTGGCTGCCATGGAAAACAGTGAGTAAGAAGTTGAAAGACTGAGAAATGTGGGAATGCTAACATGGATATATCATATAAAGCAAAAAACTCACTTGTTAATGATTAACTAAAAGAGAGATCAAATCCCCAGTGAGGAAAGACTGCTATACCATGGCAAGTCTATATAGCAATGCATTTTCCATCCTTCTCAAAGGGATGACCATTTCCTTGTTGTGTTTAGAAAGGGGAATACTCAAAGATTAGAATTACTATTAGACACAGAATCTAAGTTGCCATATATACTCAAGGACCTGGAGTTCACTATAATTTCCATGTTAAAGTAGAGACATAAAAAGCCAGGTAATAAATCCATGTTCAGATTGTAATAGGTAATAAATCTAGGCCCAGCTTGCAATGGGCCCACTTTGTTCATAGATCCACTTGGTAATCATTTTCCTGAGCTACAAATGTACAATTAAAATTGATATGCCTGTTTGAACTGTGAGGTAAGAGCTATCATAGAGGAGAAGGTATAGTGGAAGCCTTTGAAACTGCTACCCACCTTCAACAAACATGTTAAAATAAAACAATGTTTCATCTTAGGAAAAATTAGAGATTAATAGAGCCCTTTCGGACTTAAAGAATATAGGAGTGATAGTCCACATCACATCACTATTTAACTCAAGCCTATTCCTTAACAACAACAAAAAATACTAGCAGAAGAAAGTTCACTACAGCAAACAACCAAGTAGTCCCCCATTTGAATCTGCTGCACTGAATATGATATCTTGGCTAGAACCAGTTGGCTCAACTAGTATACAAAATGTATGAACATTGATGTGGCTTAGGCATTTATCTCCATTATTATGAGAAAGGAGAATGAAAAGAAGTACATTTATGTGGGACAAGCAGCAGTGTACATTTTCAGCTTTGCTTCAGGGCTAAGCTAACTCTATATTTAGTCTACTATATCAATGGTATCAGGTTAATCAAACTTGGATTATAAGAGCAACAAACATACTGAAGGCCTTGGTGTGACACATACACTATAGAGGGTGGGACATAAGCCTTACAAAGATTAAAGCTTCAGAAATTCAGTTCACTGGGGTATGCCTGCTCATACCCTCCAAAGTAAAGGACCAATGACTGTATCTTGTACCTTCCAGCACTAAGAAAGAAACGCATTGCCCGGTAGACCTTTTTTGGAACCTGGCAATAGCACAATCCACAGATGGAAGTTCTCTTTACACTCTTTACATGAAGATATGGAAGACAGTCACATCTGAATTGGGTGGGGAACATGAAAGAGCTCTTCTACTAGTCAACATATAGTACAAACCCATGTGAGGGCCATTTGGTCTGGCCGACCCTGAAGGTACCTGTGTTGAGAAAATTACCATGAAGTGTTTATAGTAAGTCCCAACATGAAAACCACAATTTAAAGACCCAGGGTTTTTGAGAAGGACTATGCCATATGTAATGGAGAACTAGGTACCATTTGAAAACCATCTTCTAGCCTATACTACGTCTGGGCAACAATGGAGCATTTGATCATAAGACATCACATGACCATGTGTTCAGAACTATATATTATGAGCTGGATTCTCAGATCAAAAATTGATAAGGCTTGGTGAGTCCAACAGCAATCCATCATAAGATAGTAAGTGTTATAGCCAGGATCTGACATAAGAGGGCCAGAAGGCACAAATAAGTTGTGTAAGCAGGTGGCCCAGACCCCCATATCAAGTTCCACTGTTGCTCCAGGGCTTTTCACTCAGCTCACATGTATGGCCACGTGGCACACAACCCATTTGACTGACTGACAGAGGATGGAAGAGTCCCAGGATGTGTTGGCACCTATGTTAATACAAGCTGAAAATGTGTCACTGTGACACTATTTTCCCACACAAGAGTAGCTCTGCAACAATGCATTAAAGGGGCCTCTTTCCAATAGATAGAGCTTTGCATGATCTACCTAATCATCTACTTTGTGTGTAAGGAGAAATGGCTTGAGGTAAGAGTACATGTAGAATCATTAGCAGTGATGAATGTTTTGTTTGGTTAGTCAAGGCTCTAGAAGGAAAAGTATTGGAAGATTAGAGACAAGATCTGAAAAAAAGGCATGTGGATGAATGCAGGAAAGTGAATACAAAGGTAAAAATCTTTGTATTATATATTATCACTCACCAGAAAACATTCAAGGGAAGAAAACCAAAAATTAACCACGTAAGCACAATGACTTAATCAATCTCTATCACTGATGAGAATAATAACCTCATCAACAGAGTAGCCATGTTGGTAGGAATAGAGTCAATGCATGGGCTCAAAACTTGGTCTCCAAAAAAACAAAACAAAAACAAAAGAACTTGGTCTCCAATTCACCAAGTCAGACCTCTGTACAGTGTCCAAATTCCAGAAAAAGGGAGAAACTTTGAACCTCCTTCACAATACCATTCCCTGGAGAGACCAACATACTACTGACTGCAAATGCATTATATTGAACTCTTTTTATGCTGCAGTGGAGTTAATAATTAATTTTGACAAACATTGCACATATTTGCGGTACAGATTTTCCTCTCCTGCCTTAGCCAACACCGCCAGCCAAAAATTTAGACAGAGTTTAGCCCCAGTGATAGAGGATGCTGAATAAAGTTGCTTTGTACCAAGGAGTCAGCTTTATATCAAGGAGGTACAGCAGTGGGCATATGACTACAGCTATAACATATTCCATACTACCCAGAATCTGTTAGCCTAATAAATTCAAAAGTCAGTCTTTTGAAGATTGACTAGAATATGTTGCCCCCTGAGGATGGGACACTTCTAAATGTTATATGGCCTAGGGGCGCCTGGGTGGCTCAGTAGGTTAAAGCCTCTACCTTCGGCTCAGGTCATAATCCCAGGGTCCAGGGATCAAGCCCCGCATTGGGTTCTCTGCTCAGCGGGAAGCCTGCCTCCCCCTATTTCTCTGTCTGCCTCTCTGCCTACTTGTGATCTCCATCTGTCAAATAAATAAATAAAATCTTAAAAAAAAAAAGTCTTTAAATGTTATATGGCCTAAATTGTCCTCCATAGCTAAAATACATGGGTTCAAGAAACAAAGGATGGAAGCAGGAGAGTGGTCAACTTACTATCATCCCCAGGTCCCACTTAGGGAATCTTTGCATTTTATCACCACAAATTTAGGTTTTATGAAATTCAAGCAGCAATATCCAATAGTAATTTTTGCAATAATGGTTATGTTCAATATCCAAACAATCTAGAACACATATAGCTATTGAGCATTTAAAACGTGGCTAGTGTGACTAAGGAACATAATTTTCTATTTAATTAAATTTTAATTAATAGGAACATAAATTTGTAGAGCCACATGTTTGCTGCTGGCTACAATATTGGACAGCTCATGTCTAGGGTGCTAATTCCCAGAGAGAAATGGTTTGGCCAGAAAACATAGCAAGAATCCCACTGAACATTTAAATTTAATCTATGACTTCTGGTCAGTCATTTTCAGCTCTTTATGCCAAGAGGAGAAAAGGCCAGTAGAGGGATCACCTGATTCTAGTCAGATCCATTGATTCTAATCATTTGCAGGAGGAAGAGTTTTTGACATATACTGGGGTAGGGAAAAATAGGATTATTACCTAGATGATCCCCTAAAGTGTCTTCTGGTACTTCCTTGGAATTTTTTCCCTAGGTGATTTTTTTTTCCCCTAATCAATTTTTGACAATATGCAGACAAGGGCAGTAGTCAGGGTCTGGGAAGGTATAATAAGATGGACTCAGAACTTTCAGAGATTATGTTCAGAGTCACCTAAACATGTAAGCTACTTAGAGCAACACCAATGTCAGCCAAGAGTGAAGACAACCTAGGGTAGGTAGTACAGGGGCAAGATGAAAATGATGAATTGTAACATGAGAACTATAGTAATGATAGAGATACAGAGTGCTGTAATTCTTTCAAATAATCTCCTCTTACAGACTTTTCCAGAAATGAAATCAAACAGAATCAAGGAGTTGTTCTGAGAGGGGAACTTTCCATGAGCAGAGATTGGATGCATATTAATGGACTCTGTGGTGAAACACTCAGATTACCCTTTGAGGAACAAAGCACTCATTTCTTCATATGACCAGAGTGTTTGCTGCTAAAGACTCCCACTTTCATCCTCTTTAGAGAAGAAACTACTTTGCCCAAAGTTATGTCTGCTCTGTGGGACCAGTCCCATCCAATGACTATTCCTTAGGGGATACAAAAGGGTTTTATAAATACCTTTGCCTCCATTTGGGATAAAATGGGAAGGGTCATGTCAGCTGCAGGACTCCTTGGGGCATCAGCTGAGGCCTCTTGTTTAATAATATTATTATTCAATGTCTCCCCTGCACAATTTCTGTTTCCTTCACTCTTTATACCTCTCGTTCCTGAATGTATTCTCCAAAAGACCTTGTCCAATGATCTCAGAGTTTGTTTCTGGGGAGCCCAGCCTAAGACTCAGAGTCCTTGCTTTATCACTTATTCCATGAAGCACTTGTTGCTTCAGATCTCCACTGTCTCATTTGAAATTTGACACTTCTCAGAGTATCTTGGTCCCTAAGAATGCTATCACGTGTAGAGTATTTGGAATTTTTGTTTTCTTCCTGCCCTGTAGTTCTTTCTCTACTCCCAAAACCAGTTTCTGATTAGGGAAGTTTAGTCCAGGCAAAGGTTCCTACTTGCTTGGGGTTAAACACTAGACATATTGACTAAATTAAAAAGCAAACATAGGTGATTGACAGGGCTGTCAACCCAGTGTTTCACATTTACCCTAGGCCCAGGTATGTTTTATAATATCTGCACTCAAGATCTGTACTCAATATCTGTACACAGTATCTGCACTCAGATCTGCACTAGATCTCAAACCATATCATTATTTCTCATGGCTCTGGTTTCACTTCCTTTGCTTCTGTGTATCATAACATTTTCCTCACTGACATGGTTTCATAGTTTAGAAAACCATTTGTACCATCCCAGCTGGAAGGTTGTTTTGTTTTGTTTTATTTTCTCCGCAAGTATGTTTGCTTTGTAGATGTGCATGGTCTTGTCTCACAGATCCATCTATTTGGTCCTAACTTAACAGCTGATATAACCTAATATTATCTAGTCAAAATACCCCCCCTTATCACTTGTGAGAAGGAGGTGAATTTGAGGATTGATATTTGTTTAAAAACAGAAATCTATTATTGCCTTGGACATACCTTCTTCTGACACTAACTTACTAAAAGGTCATTAAAGATGAAATTTTACTTTGCATTTATTTGTTCACCTGAATTGGACTTTCATATTATAACATCTCTATCCAGTCTGTAGCAGTTGTTGTGAAGTTTTGAATAGTTAAAAGCACTGATTTTTGCAAGTTATACAATGTGTAATTTACAATTTACCTTGAAAGAATACTTAACATACAAAGTGATTTATACAACTTATTTGTCTTTACAGCATATATATATATGAATAGGCACTCAAACAATTTCTTAGGTTTTTTCCCTCTAGGTTTTTTTCCCTCCGAGTTCTTCCTACCTCCACCTTTAAAGAAATATGTGCAGATAATTGGTCTGTGATTTTTGCCTTAGAGAAGTGCTATTATACTATAGAAAAAAAATAATAATAGAAACATTTTAAAACTTCCTGGCTTTGAAGACATAAATCCAATTTAAAAATGTATCCTTTGTGGAGTGTCCAGGTGACTCAGTTGGTTAAGCATTTGCCTTGGGCTCAGGTCATGACCCCAGGATCCTGAAACAGAGCCCACCTGGGGCTCTCTGCTCAGCGGGGACCCTGCTTCTCCTCTCCCTTTGCCTGGCACTCTGCCAGCTTGTGCTTATCTTCTTGATCTCTATCAAATAAAAAAATAAAATCTTTTAAAAAATGTATCCTTAGTGATTCATAGGCAGATATCACCATAAAATAGTGTTTTTGAGATAGAAACTGCAAGAAAAGAGAGGGAGAGATTTCCCAAGGAGAGGAAAAATATATTCCCCTAGCTCGGAAGGTTAAGTGTAATGAAATGGGAAATAATGAACCACTGGTGATAGTTGTGAATGTCCCACAAAATGTTCCATTTTCTGAGCGTGTCTAGGACAGAGCCTGGCAGAGATGACTATCCTGATGATGGGCATGAGAACTAGGCATCTGGCCATGACCTCTTGCATGGTTCTGGAGTAACAGAAAGCAATGCAGGATTGAAGAGCACAATGAACTGAAACAGGGAGACCAGCAGTGGCCTGTTGGACTAATGGCAACAAGAAGCGATTTTTAAGCATGTGTCTTAACAGATAAATGGCTGCTCAAACTTCGGCTGTTTAGAGGTTTAAAATAGAAATTAATTTATATCTTAAAAAAAAAAAGAAAGAAAGAAAGAAAAGGAAATCATATGAGTTACAATTCCATTTAGGGACCTGACACTGTAAAGGACTAAAATTATTTTCCTAAGGTAGTACAAATAATGGTGGTAGAGAAGAAAGAAGCATTCAGCTTTTCTAAGTCCAAACTGATATAATTTCTCTCTTCCTTCCATCAATAATATATATTTACTTTAAAAAGTAACTTTAGTCCCCCAAAACTATAAACCCAGTCTACTCATGAAAAAACAAAAACAAACAAACAAACAAAAAAAACAAAAAACATAGAACAAGTATGAATTGGAGGTCATTCTACAAAAGACCTAACCTGTATTCCTCAAAGGCACAAACTTCCACATAAGATAAATAAATACTAGAAGTGTAATGTGTAATAGAGCAACTATGACTAACACTGCCGTAGGAAATGCAGGAAAGTTATTAAGAGAGGAAATCCTAGAGGTTCTCTAGGATATTAAGAAGCAATTCTTTTCTTTCTTTTTATTATATTGAGATCATGGATTTTAACTAAACCTATTGTGGTAACCAGTTCACAATATATGTCAATCAAATCATTGTGCTATATACCTTAAACTTACAAAGTGATATATTATCCATTATTTCTCAATAAAACTCAAAAAATTAATGGCAGTAAACAAACAAACAAGCAAACAAAAAACAGAATTATGTTTTGTAGAATTCTGAAAAAGTGTCCCAACAAAGAGGAGTAAGGAAATGTGGTGACTAAGTAGAATGTGATATCCTGACTGAGGTCCTAGATCAATAAAAAGACATTAGGCAAAAACTAAGAAATTTGAATTAAGTATGAGTTTTAGTCCATAATCATGTATCACTATTGGTTCATCAATTGAGACAAATGTACCATGCTAATCAAAGATGTTAATAACTGGGGAAACTGGATGGGGGATTTATGGGCATGTTGTGCTGCTATCTCTCAAACTTTTCTGTAGTTCTAAATCTAGTCTAAAATTAAAAGTTTATTTGAAAAAATAAGCCCCCTAAAAAGAAAAAAGTAACTGGGTATGCTCATTCCGGAAATTTACATTTGTTTTAAGACTTCACACTCTGACCTCTATGTCAGAAATAATTACTTCTCAGAATAATAGTACATCCCTATTCCATTTTTTCAGTAATTCGTGTGTGTGTGTGTGTGTGTGTGTGTTTCAAAAACCCTACTTTGGATTGAGTCCATGTGCTTTCAATTTTTCATTTTTACTCTTGAGGTTTCTCTCATATCGTAAGCCCAGACTATGCTACTATAAATATAGATAGATGAATAACTAAATCCACAGAAATATATGACAGACACAATCACAGACAAAGTAACACACAGTTGCACTCATATGCATGCAGATAAACACACACCAAACACCTCAGTTCTCAGATTCAGAGATGAGGATGGTTGAAAAATCTCGAGTATAGGTATTTATTGTTACTTGCTGGGAGACTTTTGTACGTTATTTTGTATTTCCTAAAATCAGTTTTCTTATTTGAAAATAGGGAAAATAAAATCTATATGGAAGAGATAACATTTAAATTAGTGACAATATGCCAGCAGAATGTCTGACCCATACAGGTGTTGCACTTTATTATGAAGTGCTGAAAATCTAATGGCCAGGTTCAAATTCATGGTTTCTGGTCAACTACAATGCTCAATCCGGTTCCCCTATTCATCGCTTCTTTAGGCTTTTCCAGCAGCACATCTATTATTTTCCCTACTCATGGAGTTCTTATATATGTGAATCATACATGTTTATGTCTGAGGAATTGATATCTATGCCCTGAGAAGTAAACAGCTGCAGGCAGATGACCAGGGGATCCGAGAGACATGGGATCACTGTAGTGTGTCTTTGATATAGGAATGAAGACAAAAAATTGGATCATGAGTATTTGCAACTTAAGAACCATAGGAACTTGGTGTCCTATTGCAAAATTTACTACTGGGGAGAAGAGAGTTCAGGGTAGACAGATGTTCTTATTAACAACAGCCATTTAAAGATGGCTTGGACTCTACAGGCCTGAAGATACTTAGGGCAGTTTCCTTGTGTGCACTTGCTTGAGTCTTCAGAGACTCCCTTCTGTGTGCCTCTAAATTCAGCTTCCTCAGTTTGGACAACGCCTCCCTTTAAATTGGCAACTCGTGAGTTCTGCAGAGTTTCTGCATGCCAGCAATATAATTCATAACATCTTTTTGTCTGGGTCTATTTCCCCTGGCATCTTACCCCATCAGACAGTATGGTTTTTAAATAACCTCAAGCCAACATTCCCAATGGAGCTTCCCATCAGTTCCCTGGAAATTCATGTACATTGCATGCTGTCTGAATGGGAGTACAGTCCTTTCGCTGATCTTCCTCTATGCCACGAAAGGCTTTACTTTTCAAAGAATAAAGCAGGAACTGATCTTCTGGGAGTCTCACTGTAGGGTTATAGTCCTTACTCTCTTGTTGGTTTTACTAAAGGCTCTCTTACGAGACATCCAGAGAGATGCAGGAACCACCCCACTAACATACCCAGAGGGTAGATGTGGAATAGAGCTCAAATGACAACCAGCTATTCTCTAAAGAAATGCTCTACACATTCTCCCTACTATCTATTCTCTTGACCCCCTTTTATTTCTTAGTCGATGCAACAGTTCCTGAGTTAGCTATTGGTTTTCCATTTTGAAATTCTGCCTGTGGTCTAAAATCTTCTTTGTAATACAGCATCTTATGGACTCCAAATTTCACATCTATGTACTACATAGGTGATAATGCAAACTGGAGAATACTAAGGTACTTTTCTCAAGGGAAATTTATTAGTATTCACCCATGTACGGAGTGAGCCCTGACAAATGTGAATCACAGTGCAATTAATACTGGGCCTGCTGAAGGTT
The DNA here is from genome assembly GCF_010015895.1 of Lontra canadensis. Taxonomy (NCBI): domain Eukaryota; kingdom Metazoa; phylum Chordata; class Mammalia; order Carnivora; family Mustelidae; genus Lontra; species Lontra canadensis. The sequence continues at coordinate 14,339,736 of NW_022631005.1, forward strand.
CAATAGACCTTTGCGGACCACTGTGAAGGCTTCTCAAATTTTGTAGCAATATTTCTTTGGGGAAATAAGAATTAATTTCTAAAGAGAAAAATTGACAAATACTATTCTGGAATAAACTGATTGTAAGTTAAGAACTTGCTCAAATTAGTGATTGACCTGCTATCCAAACCCTCAATGACTTTGACAGAGAGGCACATTCTATATTTTATGAAAATGTGTGGTGGGAGCCATGGTATGGGCTGGGATCTGAGAACAAACTGTTGACCTTGAGGGAGCTGACAGTCCCAACCAACTGCACACAAGTTTAACAGTCTTGTCTCAGTAGACTTATACTTCAGACATCTGAACAAATTAGTTTTATTTGACCTGAACAAAATCTTTACAAATCAGAACAAAATCTTTAGGTTTTTGAAGATGTTTCCTTAAAATTATCAATCTAATTTATTCCAGCAATTCAATATTGCTTAGGTGAATCTACAAAGTGAATTTGAACCCATGTAATTTGTGACTTGAATGTGGGCAGCTCTATATTTCTTACAGTGCCTTGTACCTTGGAATTTGTTGATAAATACTTTTTAAATTTATTCATCTTGCCCATCACTACTATTAATGAAAGATAATATAAATGGTCTTGCAAAGGAAGACAGGTGAAGTCATATTTTATGCACAGAACACATTCTTGAAGACTTCACATAATTTGAAACTCATAAAATTCAAAATTATTTTTCTCATAGGGAGGAACATAAAATAAAAATTGCGTTGTTTCAAATTCTTCATCAAAATTGAGAATCCACTAATATTTTTAATTTATTATTTCAAATTATCACAACCAAAATTTATATAAAATAATACCCCACTTTGTATATGTGAGCAATCACAAGGTTACAGATATGTGTCTTAAATGTATGGGGTTAGATCATTCTTCAGTTTGTGTTTTTATAATTATTAGTAATGGAAATCTCTATATGGCTGTTTCTAAATAAAAACACAGTGTTTTCTAAAGTCTATGTTTGTGAGAAATGAATATTAAATTAAGAATATACATCTTTCGCCAAGTTAATCTTCTTTGTTTATATCCAGAATGAATGAAAAATCTTTCTTAATTTCCAAGTTTTGAGCTTAGTCCCTGTGCCTCAGTGGTTAAAGGGAACATCAAGTCTTGAATTTGCTTCCTATATTAATGGTCACAAGATATCTCAGAGAGAACTGGGCATTGACCGGCAGCCAAGTGCAGAAAGCTTAAAAAGAGTGCCTCATTTCTATCAGAGTATGTATTTTGTGGTCTGTTAATATTTTTGCATTAAGCCAATTTTGAGCTATTAAAGTTTTTCTTTTCTTTTCTTCCTTTTATCTCTTTAAGTTTGCTAATCATCAGGAAGCACTTACTTTCATCTGGGGTTTGTTTGCATTGATTGTGTTTCCTCAGGTTCTGGGCTTCATAACTAAGCTTTCAGAGTCAGTGTTAGAGGTGGCTGCTGTACTGAGCTGCTGGAAAGTACTAACTCAACCCACCCTCACCCCAGACCTGGTGTACTCCCTATCCACTTCCTTGGGTCATGAAATTAAAAATAGGGTCATAATGTCAGACAGGAGGGAAAATATTCCTATTCATTTTATATAAATAGGCCGACTTGAAGATAGGTGTTGGTCATATCTATTAGGAAAGTCGTTCGTTAGATTCAATTATGGTGATTTTTTTTTTTTTTTTACTGTGGGCCTTTTGAATGGTTTTCTACCTATGTTTGAGGTCCTTTTTTGAAGATTTGTCACATATCCCTTTTCTTTTTCCTCATGGTTTCGAATCCCTTGTTCTATCAACCAGGATGCTAGCAAGAAACATTAGGTACACTCAGAATACTTTAACTGAGAACAGTTTAATGGAAAGACAAGGATGAACAAAATCAGATAAGTTGCTTGAGCTATGGCTGGATTTGAGCAATAGGAAAGACACTGCTAATCCTAGGCCTGAAGGAAAGACAGGAGGGGGGAGTATTACTGGAGTCCAATGAGAGATGGAACCATGGACAACCACATGTCCCAGATATCCAGTGGGGAAATAAATAACCAACATCTCTCTTCCAATTCCTCATATTTGACCCCATATTCTGCCATTTATCCACAAATGAAAGTCTAGTACAACAATAATAACCAAGTGAAAGTGCAGATTGACAATAACAACAAAAACAACCACAATACAACAATAAATCTGGCAATGCAGTCTGTAGAAGTTAGTTTCCCATCACAGAGCTGGGCAAAAGGAGGCAGACAGGATATCTGAGGTAGAAATGGAGAAACACCAGCTCATCTTTCTCTTACTGATCCTAAATTAACCATTGTTTGTGAACTGCCTCCATTTGACCCTCTCATCCTTGTTTTTGCTTTTCATTTCTAAGCAAGGTGTTTTGGTCTGTTCGGGCTGCTGTAAAAGTATACCACCATCTGGGCAGCTTATAAGCCATAGACATATATTTCTCACAATTCTGCAGGCTGAGGTCAAGAACCCAGGATTGTTGTGTTCACTGAGAGCCCTCTTCCAGGTTCATAGTTCACATCTTCCCTTTGTGATTTCACATGGAGGGGGTGTGGGGGAGGATCTCTGGGATCTCTTTTAAAGAACACTAATTCCATTTGTGAGGGCTCCATCCTTGGGACCTAAGCAATTCTCACAGGCACATCTCCTAATACCAACATCTTTTGAGGTTAATATTTTAACATAAGAATCTTGAGATGATGCAAACATTCAGATCATAGTGAAAGGGGAGTTTTTTTCACTCATTTTTGATTTATTGAGCACAACTATGCCATAAGCTATATACTAGAACTGGGAATTAAAAAAAAAAATAGGGGGCCTGGGTCGCTCAGTGGGTTAAAGCCTCTGCCTTTGGCTCAGGTCATGATCCCAGGGTCCTGGGATTGAGCCCCGCATCAGGCTCTCTGCTCAGCAGGGAGCCTGCTTCTCCCTCCCTCTCTCTCTGCCTGCCTCTCTGCCTACTTGTGATCTCTGTCTGTCAAATAAATAAAGAAAATCTTAAAAAAAAAATAGATACAATCAAATATTTGGAAAGAGTGCCATGACAAGGAGCTTGTAAAGGAAGTTTGAATGAGAGACACATCAATATATCCACTGCTTCTCATGCATCCTGCCACTCTCCAGCCAGTCATGTATGTCAGCAACCACCTTTGCTCCAGCCCCATTTCTATCCAGGGGCCCTGCCTTGCTATCCACCGTAACACTGAAACTCCATCCTTTGTTTCCCCAACACATACAGATTAGTTAGCTTTTGGAATTTAATGTTGTAATGTTAAGAAAACCAATTTTAAGTAAAAAAGAGAGAAAATAGAAAATTTAAAAAAAAGAAAAAAAAATAATGTGCTTTTAACTCCTTGTCAATTCCCCAACTTTCCTAGGGAACATATAAATATATATATACATGTGCACAAATGTAACCCTAGGGGGAAAAACCCAATGAAGATGCTTCAGGTAACATTAGTAGACAAGAGAAAACGGAATTCATATTTTGACTATCACTCTCAACATTTTTTAGAATGTATAGGGGAGCTGCAGGCAGAAAAGCCCACTTCTCACAACTCACTTCTAAGATCCTTACTTGGAACTTTCCACATCCACTAGCTCATGACTGTGTGTAGCCATGTCTTAACCTCCTGGAACTACTCCCATTTCCACCACCAAAAATATGTTGGGGGAAAGGACAAGAGTACATTTAAGTACCCCTATCTTACTGCAGAGTGGGGAAAATTGCTATTGAACTCCAAAACATTTTGCCATAGACACATTGTTTACACAACACAGCTGCTGGAATGGCTCTGATGACAGGAACTTATTAAAGCCTCTGGGGGATGATGAGATTTGTTGAAATCGTGATGTCTGTTTGCTGCCCTTGATTGATGCTCCATCACCAGTCCTAGGCTTCAGGCATACTATGGCTTACACAAGTTTTGTAGGCTGAATTGCAAGCCCATTTCCACTATAAAAACATATCAGTCCCTTGTTTAAAAGCTTTCAGTGTTTTCTACAGCCTGAGAGAGAAAATTCAAGTTCCCTGACAGCAGACAGAAAGTCTCTTATGATCTTTTATCTCCACAACTGTCCCTACTGGAAACACCTTAATAACCATAGACCATTTCTTTCCCCCTTCCCACTTCTCTGCTTAAAATGCTTGATCTACTTCTGTTTTAGCTGTAAGACTCCTCTCAGGCATTACCTCATCCCTTAAGCCTTCCTTGATTTCTTTTCCCTTCCCACTTACCTGGTCTTTGTAGAACTCCCCCTGACATTTTCTAGTTTCTTTTGTCAGTGCTATGAGCACATTGCATGCCAGTGGAGTCCTATTATCCTACTGGAGATCCGCCTCTATTCCACAGGCTTCTATAAACTACATCATTCTATCCTCAGTCATGGCTTGGTTCAAAGTTTAGCCCCACAAATTCATGACTTTCAGTAGAGATCCAAGTATATTTGGTTTTTCATAAGTTTAGTAATGTTTCTGAGATATAAGAGGCTCCAAAGATGAATAGCTTATATGACTCTCTTTTTTTCTTTTTCAACATCATACTGAGGTACTCTGCCTCAACTTCTTCCACAGCTGACCTTCCTATTACATGCCCTACCCAGTTGTGGACAGACAGATACAAGAGGAAAAGGACAGTTTATTCTACCACTCTGACCTCTTTGGAAGGAAGTAGCCATGACAGTCTGGCTTGCCCTCCTCCTCACCCCAGGGATTCTGGTATATACAGTTTTCTCCAGCTGATGATGTTTTTATCTCTCTGAAAAGACCATGAATTCCTTGAGAGTAAGAATTCTGTGTGATGTATCTTTATATCTTCAATATTGAGTATAATATATAGAAGAGAGTCGATTCCAATACTGAATAGCATATCATTTGAGGAGAACACAACTTTAAATTCTAAATAACCACTGTACAATAGAATTTTGGATCATACCTCCTTGATCACTAAGAAATACTGTTTTGTGTTAAGACAGAGAATAATTGCTGACTTCAATGTGGTCTTTAGGAATCTACCAGCCACCACTGTATGTTTCCCAGATATCCTCCAACTGGAGATTTCTTAAATAAGAACCTTGAGGAGCACCTGGGTTAAGCATCCATTAAGCATCCGTTAAGCATCAGGTAAGCATCTGCTTCTTGATGTCAGCTTTGGCCATGATGTCAGAGTCTTGATATAGAGTCCCACATTGGACTCCACATTCACCAGGGAATCTGCTTAAGATTCTATCCCTCTCCCTTTGCCCCTCCACTGCTTTCTCTCTCTCTCAAATAAAAAAATCTCAAAAAAAAAAAAAATCTTGTAATTAGCTGTAATTAACAGGATTTTTTATTAAGGGCATATGAAAAAGATAGAGATTGCTTTGATTACTGTCATTGGTTTGCTTCAAATTTTTGCCCTTTGTTTTTCTTCAGCTTTTATATTTCTGCCTTTCTCATGGGTACCTTGAGTTTTTTTAAACTCCAACTTCAAGAATATCAGCAAAATAGTATATTGGAAATGATCCTCTGAAGTTGCCTTAAATAATATTAGCAAGTACTGTAAGTGTGATATTCTGGTACCACTTTCTGGTGCTTGTGTGTGTGTGGTTTTCTTATACCACCAAGCAATTCTATGACATCAAATTGATGCTCTAAAATTCACCTTGATTCTGACACTATCTCCCCAGAGACAATATCAGATTCCATAGGTTAAGGACTCAGTCCCACAAGACCCCTCTCCATTTCAGATGCCAATTGCCAGCCTAGGTCATTATCTGTGCTCTGACCAACTGACTATAGATCGGAGGTTCCCACGGTCCCACCCTGAGTCTGATTGATTAATTTGCTGAGGTGCTCACAGAATTCAGGAAAGTGTTTATTCACTAGATTATTGGGTTTTTTTTTTTTTTTTTGGTTTTTGTTGTTGTTTTTTGTTTGTTTGTTTTTTACAAAAGCTATTAAAGGATGTAAATCAAAGTCCAGATGAAGAGATACATAGGACAAGGTCCCAAATAAAGAAGCTTTTGTCCTCCTGGTGTTTGGGGGTGGCACCATAGCATGTAGAATCATTCTGGTTCTGCCACCATTCTCCAAACCCCATTTTTTGTTTCTTTATGGATAACTCATGACACATTATTAATTAAATCATTGGCCATTGGTGACTGATTCAACCTAAAGGGTCTTTCTCCAAATAAATAAGTAAAATCTTTAAAGAAATCACAAGCTTGGTTATCCTGGTAACAAAATCCATTCATAGGTGCAAAAATCTCCTCACTTGCATAACAAAAGGCACCTTTGCTGTTGTCATCACTTAGGAAATTCCAAGGGTTTTAGGAGTTCTGGGCTTAGAGACAGGCCTCAACTAACTAGAGACAAATACCAATATATATTTATTATAAATCACAATATCACAGCAAGTATCTGTATTACAGGTTTCTTAAAGATTTCTTAAAGATGAGAAAAATAACACTATGGCTATGTATGTTTTCAGATGGATGTACAATTTATAACTCAATTTATGAGTAACCAATTTTATCCCCCAAAAAGCAAATCTACTTTTTTTTTTTTTTTAATTTACTCAGGAGTGTGGGTATGGGAGTCAGAGTAGGATTTAATTTAGTAATGAACATGGATACAAAAAGTCTTTCTCAACATTAGCTTGTCCATGTTGTTCTTTTCAGTGTTCCATAAAGAAAAAATAATATATTTGTTATCATGTATTGAATTCATCTTATATGCTAAATGCCTGAGTAAACATATTCCCTTATATGATATGAGCATAAAATTGTAGAGAAGATGTGAAGATGTCTCAGATACAGAAGCATATTTTTGGTCTAACGTCACAGCTTACAAAGGTTAAAAAGAATGTAAGTCCCAAGTAGTAAACCATATTCAAAAATGTTGTGGAAGAAGAATTTCCTCTGCCCTTCAAGGTCCTTCTAGCTGGATTTAGACTCAAATTGACACGAGACACCTTAACAGGGGAAAATAAAATTTAATACTGTGCATATGAGGAATACACAACTGAAATTCCAGACAGTCTGACAACAAGATGCTCATGTGACTATGGAGAGGGTAAGAGTCTGAAGATACAAAAGAGCATGAAAGATCATTAGCAAGAAAGCGAAAGGAGGTGTTTGGAAAAGAAAGTTTGCTCTGTTATGCAGATTAGTTTCTTAGGTAAAGAGGAATCTCTGTTAATAGCTCTCTTCCTGATAAAAGGCAGTTGAAGGGGAGATAGAGAGCTTTTTTGAAATCTGCTGGGTTTGGATCACTTTTGACCTAGAACAATGTTCATGCCAAAGTGGGCCATGTTGAGGTGGCTGGCCCTTGGCTCCTACAATTTCTTCTAAATTGTTATTTCTTAAATCACAGAACTCTTCATCTTAAACTTCATAGGGCTTGGTACTCACTAGCAATCATAGCAGCTTCCTAAAACATTATTCTAGTCTGCACTGAATATTTATGCAATAAATTCTGGATAAATACCCCCCAAAATCTCTCCTTTTTTTTTTTGTTTGTTTGTTTGACTTTATATTAAATTATTTATTTTTCTGGTCCAAAATAAATGCCAGAATTTATCCTTCAGAAATGAATCCAGTATGGCTCAACCATAGTTTGAGGGCTCCTTGAATTTACTTGGCCATCCAGTAATTAGATTCTTTACTCTTCATTTGTCTCAACGTAGAGTGAGTTTAACAGTTCATTCACTATTTCTGATTAGACCATCTAAACTTGGGAGAAGCATACATCTTAATAAAATGGCTATGATGACCTTGCAAAGTATTGAGACCTAAAATGACTTGAACCCCACATAGGCACTGCTTTCTGGGCACTTTATTGTCATGGAGGAGCTCCGCCAAGAAAATTAAAAACAAATATTTTCTCCCCAAAGTGCCAAATATTTCTCCATTATGAAATTTCCATGAAATTCCATGGAATGTCTCTCCTGTAAAATGAGACTCCATCCTTGTGCACAGCTGCGATACCTGGCAACTTCCCTAGCCCTGGGAAGCTAATAAAGCAAACAACAGCTCTACTGGCTGTTGAAACCATGAACAAGTCCTGGAAATGCCAGCGTACTGCTGTTTTCACCACGGAACATGAAGAGCACACCGATTTTATTACCTGTGTAGTCTCAATGAGCAGGATGCTACTGAAAGGACGATTAGACAGTGGTTTATTACAGGTGTGTCACATGCCCAAGTAGAGAGAATCTGTGTTCTTTTCCTTTGTGACAAGCCTTGACTCTTTCTGCAAGGATGACTAAGTCATGAAGAAAAGGAAGAAATCAGTATTGTGTGTTTAAACATGTTAGGATTCAGTCAGGCAAGATGGGCATAAGTGTTTTCTAAGTGTCTTCCTTCCTTTCCCTTCCTAGGAGAGCAATATGCCATCCTTTGAACTAAAAGTGCCCCTGATCTACACTGAAAATTAAAGATGAATGTTCTGCATATCAACTGCAATACAAATCATCTCTTATCCTCTTGAGTTTGCAGAGAAGATAACTCTTACTTCATTTGCTATAGGGTGGTGTATCTTTTTGGCATCTTTCACAGTACTGTGCTGTTCTGGACTCTGTCCAGAGTCAACAGCTGAGCAGCATGATGTAGCCTATGATTCAAAGGCCCAGGGCAGAAGGGAAATAATTCCCCAGTGCCACTTTGTATTATCTTGCTTTTTACATAAATAAATCAACATCCTCTGAAAGATATTTGACCATGTAGGTAGTAAATTTAAGAAGTTTGCTTCATGTGAAGATGAAACAAGTGATATTACGCCCTTTAAAAATTGGTCACTGTTGAGAGAAGAACCACATGTGTCAGAAATTATTTTTAAGATATGCATTTGGGGAAAAAAATCACTGTTATCAGAATGTCAGGTTCTCCCACAATGGATTTTTCCCACAAACATCGTTTTTTTTTTTTTTGACTACTCTAAAAATATAACTGCTTTAGAGAGTAGATTTGAAAAAAAATACATTTTACTAAGTTTTGTATATTTCATTTAAGACCTTAGCAAATAGGTTTTAAGATGTATTTAATTTAAGTAACATTTTAATGCATTTAAAATGAACATTAACCTGTAACATACAAACCTACAGTGGACCAGCTTTCCAGCTGTGCATTGAAAAATCCATATCAGATTAGACAAGGTAAATATAACCCAGTTCATGATTCTTAAATAGACCTGACATTTAGTGTTGGAAACATATAGGAGCTGTTGCTACTACTTCGACTACAAAGAAAAAATAAGTATTGGACCCACTTTTAAAATTATGAGGTACCATAAAAATTTTGGCATTCTGAGGACTCTCCCTGATTTGGAGAGAGCTGGAAAAATTTGAAAAGGGATAGAAATCTCAGTTTTATGGTAAACTGTGCTCAACAGGATCTAGAACCCTATAAGAGTCTCTCCTTATTCGTGGGGGATATATTCTAAGACCCCCCAGGGGATGCTTGACTATGGATATTACTAAACCTCATAGATACTATGTTTTTCCTATACATTCATACCCATGACAAAGTTTACTTTTTAAATTAGGCACAGTAAGGGATTAATAACAGTAACAAATAATAAAAAAAGAACAACTATAACAATATACTGTAATATATGTGAACGTGCTTGCTCTCTCTCAGAATATCTTACGGTACTGTACTCACTCTACTTGTGGTGATGTGAGATGATAAAATGCCTGTGTGATGAAGCGAAGTCAGATGAATGATGTAGGCACTATGACGCAGTGTTAGGATGCTGTTGACACTCTAACAATATGTCAGAAAAAGGATCCTTTTTCTTCCACGGTTGACCACAGGTAACAGAAACCAGGGAAAGCAAACCCTAAAGGAGGGGTTACTGTATTAACATCTTGGGGCAGGTCATTTTTGTTGTGGTTGTATCCTGTGCTCTGTGGATGCTTAAGAGCTTCCCTTGCCTCTACCCACTAGGTGCCAGTAGCACCCTCCCAGTCATAACTATCAAATATATCTCCGGATATTACCATATGTCCTAGGAAGGAGAGGCAAATCATTCCTAGCAGAGGACCACTGCTCTAGGGAGAAAAATGGGGCATGTAACCTCACACAATTTGAGGAGCACATTTCCTCCCTGTGTAGAATGATCTCTGCTAGGCTGATACTGCTGACTCCCCAAATGTTGAAAAGGTGTTCTTTCTCTTTTACCATCTGTGTGGTTTCTGGGTCTCCTCTCGCCTGCCTATTTATTGCCTTCTCTTCATGTCCCTTTATGTTACAAAGTGAGTCCAGTAAGATTTAATGCTAGATTCTTTTCTCTGATACCCCTTTTTTTCTACTAATATCATCCACACCCATGGCTGCTATTCATGCTGCTTTTCCTCTAGTTCAGACTTTCCTTTTCTTTTCTTTTCTTTTCTTTTCTTTTCTTTTCTTTTCTTTTCTTTTCTTTCTTTTTCTTTCTTTCTTTCTTTCTTTCTTTCTTTCTTTCTTTCTTCTTTCTTTCTTTCTTTCTTTCTTTCTTTCTTTCTTTCTTTCTTTTTTAAGATTTGATCCTTCTGATGTATATATATACAGAGAACACAATAAGGCAGAACAGCAGGCAGAGGGAGAACCAGGCTCCCCACTGAGCAGGGAGGCTGACATGGGGCTCAATCCTAGGACCCTGAGATCATGACCCAAGCCCAAGGCAGATGCTTAACTGACTGAGCCTCCCAGGTACTCCTACTTCAAATCTAAGCACCAGATTTCCATTTATCTTCTGGAAACCATGCACTGATACTTGAAACATAAAATCCACTTACCTAAAAATGATCTTATTTCCCCAAACCCTTTCATGCTTCTTGTTCAGTTAACTGTTATTGCCCTTCCCAGAATCCCGGTATCCTTAGTTTTAAAGTAGGGAGCTGTCTCTTCATTATAATCCACATACAGTCATTTGTCCATAAATTCAGTTATGTATATTGTCCCATCATTTCTACCTTCTGAAAACTTCCTACACCTATACCATCTTTTAGTGACCTCTGGATCTATTCTACTCCAGGCTCTCATTTCTACTTGACTTCTGTTTAACAAGATTTACCATTACCTGACAGCCATTTCCTGCCTCTCTCCTATGTACATAGTTCTATAAGGAGATCCTTCCCAAAGCATAACTTTGATTGTCATTTTCCTTCTAAAAACCAATTTTAATTACTTGTCTCTAGACAGTTGAGACCTCCATGATCTAGTTCAAACCTTCTAGTTGTCTTTTTGGTATTCTCTCTGTACTTAAAATTTCAGCCCAATGAATCTTATCTGAAGATACCTTTGTTTCTCACATTGCTACTTTTCTTTAAGCTCTTTTCTTTAGCACTGATATCCTTTTTTCTCTCTGCCAAAACAGTCCTACCTAAGCACTGTGAGTCAGAAAAATGGCCTCAGCACTATTTCTAATCCCACATGTTTTTCTAGAACCTTGCTCTATCAGAAAACATTATCTATTTCTCCTCCTCTTGAAATTGAGCAGACCTTGTGATTGTCTTAACAAAAAGAATGCAGCTCAAGAATGCTGTGTGACTTCAAGATTAGGTCCCAAACAGCAATCTGGCCTCCACCTTGCTTTCTCTCTCCAGACACTTATCCTTAGAATCCAATCACTGTGTTCTGAGGAAGCCCAAGTAATGCCTACCCTAAGAGATGCCTATGTAGAGGGGAAATGGGTCCCCCAACTACTGGCCGCACTGAACTCCTATCAGTTATGTGAATGAGAAAGTGAGCCTTCAGATGATTTCCCCAGCACCCAGTTTTAGAATTTTCCTGCTAAGGAGCCAGAGACGAGCCATCCTCCTCTACCTGGACAAATTCTGTGAGTTTAAGTGATTGTCTTAAAATGGTGTTGTGGGATAATTTGCTATGCAGCCATAGTAACTAGAACACACTTTTAAGTAAATATAGTAAGAAATAAAATCATATTTTCCCCATCTTCATTCTTATGTAAAAGATGAGGCCATTGTCTCATAGAGAAAGTTTCTTACAGTGTCTTAAGATGGGAGAGAAGGACAGAAAAAACTGAAACATACTGATGAAAGTGATGACTAGAGGGAAGAATATATACAAATTACAGTTGCAGTTTTAACAAAAATCTACATAATATTTTGAGTATGATAATGTTAGGTCTGTTCATGATATAAAAATTTTAAGATTCTGTCAACTTCTGGGAGAATTTCTACTTAAAGTGAGGGTATTTTGCAAATGCAGAACATCCAATACAAGCCTATGTATAGGCATAAATCTCAAAGGACATATTTTTCAGGTAGATAATAAAATGTCTCCTGTCACTATACAGTTTAAGAATTTGTGTTTTTGTGGTATTGCCTGTCATACATATCACTAGAAGATGTTTACTCTGAAGAAACATTGGTGTTTTGCAGGTGTATCAAAGAATACTAGCCCAGTTTCTACTCGGCTGCCTTTGTATTATGAGTCTACAGGGGGCCGAATCACAATCCTTTCCTGGCTGATTTCTTTCGGAGTAGTGGTCACATTAGTTTTTCTCTCATCATTTCCTACTGAGATTCCTTCTCTTTTACTGTTGATGTTTCTTGTAGTCAACAGATATCCAGTAGGAATTTTGGTGTCATTTATTGAATTACAATCGAAACACTACTTTTATTTATTTATTTATTTATTTATTTGTTTAAAGATTTATTTATTAGAGAGAGAGAGTGTGCATGAGTGGGGGGATGGGCAGAGGGAGAGAGAGGCAGAGAGAGAGAGAGAAGCAGACTCCCTACTGAGCACAGAGCCCCATGCTGGGCTTCATGACAGGACCCTGAGGAATCATGACCTGAGCAGAAATCAAGAGTTGGATGCTGAGCTGCCCAGGCACTCCTGAAAACACAACTTTTAAAATGAGGTAACTGTAACAATTGTGAAATAGCTAATTTTATAAGTAGTTTCTTAATGGACTTAGGAGAATGATTATGCTTACACAATATCAGGTATGAAAACATATTTGAAATGAGTCAAAAGATACTTTTTCTGTATCTTTAAAATACAATGATTGATTACAAAACAAACACTCAAAGCCCAATGAATTGGGTATAATTATTCATACATTGCAACAGTGAAGGGGAGAACCTTCTTTTATTTGAACATTTTTCCAGAAATGGAACTACTTATTTTTTGCTGTGTTTTGCTTCACAAAATTTTGTTTTAAATTTTTAAGTGAAATTAATACCTAACAGAGTCAATCAATGAAACGATAGAACTATTTATAAAATTAGGAATCAAAACTTAATTTTACTATATATACATATATATATATAATGATGTTAATAATAAGAAATATAATAACAAATGTTTATTGAGCACTAACTATATGCTGGACACTGGTGGACATTGTTTAAGAGTTAGTTTCTCAAATTTAGGTAATAACACATTTAATCTGCACAATAACTCTAGGGGAAAAGCACTTTATTTATTTACTTACTTATTTGGGGGATAAGCACTTTAAATTTCCCTTTTTTTCAGATGAGGAAAGAGTCACAGGGAGATTATATATTGTATGTAATATATATACGTACATATATATTCATTCTTGACATTTGTGTGTACTCTTTGTAAGCATAAACACCACACACACATTATTATAGTGTGTCAAGTTTCCTAAAGGAAAGACACACCACTAGTTAACTCGTATATTTCCTGCTTTGTTTTACAATGAATATAATCCAGTTCCTGTCTAATAATTGTCTTCCATGAAATGCCCATTTTTCTCCAAAAATGGTCTTTGAATCTAATGTTCTAGCTGAGGGGCTCACTGTTGTAACGGTTCCTGCAGCCATCAGTACATTAGCTACAACTGCTGCTGTATCCATTGCCATTTATGTTTCTCCCAGGAGAGTTTAGATGAAAAAAGGAAACTGTTAGTGCTAAGTGTGTGCCAGGTTTGAATATAATCTCTAAACACATTCTAGCTGAGCCTAGAATGAGAATATTTTCTCTTATTTTCAGTGGGCAAAATACTATGTTATAGAATACAAAATTTTAACACATTACAATAAAAACAGCAGTATCATAAAAATGCACACTCTTATGAAGACAGAAAAGATTTCATTTGGAACACTAGTTTTGAAACTAATCTCTTGGTTCCCAAAATTTAAATATTGGGGACTCAAGGATGCAAAAATCAAATTTGGGGTTGCCTAATTTTTTCAGATGGGTCTTCCCTGACAGCAGGTAACAAACATATATGTAATTTCAAATAAGGAGTTTTGGGTTAATTAAAAATGAGAATTTTTATAAAATTTTATAAAATTCAATTTTACCTTAACATTGCCATTTTTTAATCTATAAAGCTAGTCATATGAATTCATACATTTTTTATCATAAAGCTATTCATATGAATTCATAAATACCTACCCATATATATGTCTTTGTCTATTGTCTTCTTTAAATGTTTTAAACTTTTTATACAATTTTTGTACTTTTTATACAATTTTAGACAATTATACAATTCAGTTTTATTGAAACTTATATTCAAAGTCACAGGGAGGGTTTCATGCAAATCCTAAACTAAGAAGACTGGGAGTCATGTAAGTCTTTGGAAATTAAACCCTTCATCTTCCAAATGTGGTGTTATTGCTTCAGAATGAGAGAGTGAAAGGCTGAAACCTGCTGCTAAATGATCCTGCTCAATATGTTTGTAGGTACAGCTCAAAGAGAATCCAAGGGATTCCTCCCTGTTTTTGTGTGAGTAGGTGATGCTTCATAGTAGATATGGGGAAATCTGACACATTCCACAGAGAAAAGATGGTGCACTGTTAGCATGAGCACAATTGGGAAAGGTATAATTAGAGAGTGGAATCAGAATAACTGAAGGAAAAAAAAAAAACTAAAAAACAAAAGTAGAATAAAACAAGAAACTGTGAGTAAAGACTCTGTAAAGACTGAAACTAAATGTAAGCAATCTTAATAATACCCAGCAAAACCACAGCCTCCTGGAATTTTAAATCAGAAACATAATAGCAGAGTAAACCCAAATATAAATGACTTAAATAACATTTCCAGAATCCCACAAAACCATCCATTCACTCTTCCATTTATCCACTTGTTAGGATAATTGGTAAACCAAATACAGTATTGTAGCCCTTTGACCATCTGAGACACCAGAAGTCAGACTCTTTTCTAAATCACAAAGGTACTATTAAAAGCAATATTGAAAAATTTAATGAGATGGGATAATGCAAAGAGCCAGTCTTGGTAAATGATTAAGTGACTGTTATGTTTTTATTGGGTTTAGTGCTTCTGGTATATATATTATTATGGCACTGTGTAAAAGTGATACGAGAGGAATTGTTTTCTCCCAGGCAATTCCACCATTTTACTTCTGAACAAAAAGAAAAATACTACCCTGTCCTACAACTGTTTCCAATCCCTTACATATTTTTCCTTTGCTTTCTACTTTTCTTCCTTTTTTCTCAGAGTTCCAAACTTAAGAGATTTGATGAATGAATGTTCATGGCTAGGAAGTACAGTTAAATTTGAGGGATACTGAAGGATGGTATTGAATCATTGCAATGAATTGTAGTTCTTAACCATAGGTACAAGGTACATAGTTGTGTTAGACTGATGGTATTGATGAGCTGAATACTTCACCCATCCCTATAGCCATGCCCTTTGCATTTTCTCTGAAAAGAACTAGAATCTATTGCCTATTCATTGAATCTGGGCATAGACATGTGATTTGTTTTAGTTAGGGAGGAAGAATTTACTTTACCCTTCAAGGTCCTTCTATCTGGACTAAGAATCATATTGACATGAAATGGATAAAGAGGAAAAAATCAAATTTAATAGTATAAGTACAAGGAATCCACACATGGAAATTCTAAAGACAAGCACCATGGTGTTTATATGAGCTAAGGAGAGGGGTGAGGGTCTGAGGGTGCAAAGGGGAGAAAACCATTAGCAAGAAGGTGAAAGGAAATGCTTGAAAATGAAAATTTTCCCTGTTATGTAGGGAAGTTTCTTAAGTACAGAGGAAACTCTGTTTACAGCTCTTTTTTTTGATAAAAGCAGGCATTTGAGGGGGAGGTAAAGAACTTTTTCTGAACATACTAGGTTTTGATTGCTTTTAACTCAAAACAGTGCTCATGCCAAAGTGGTCCACCTTGGGGTAGCTTGTCCTTGGCCCCTAAACTTTGTTCAAAAGGATGTTAGCAGCCTTGATATAAGCAAAGGCCTAAAAGAACTGCTTGTGAATTTCTACTTATTCCCTTGAAAGCTTGCTACACAGAGTTCAATTATCCATGTCAACAGCCTTGTATATCAGGAAACCCCCAGACTATTAAACAGCTGACCACAGACACATGAGGGACTCATCGAGCCCAGCAGATCCCTGCAGAAATGAACCAATTCCTAACCTACTAGAGAAATGTAAGAAACAACAAATGTTTGTATTGAGCCACTAAAGTTTAGAGATGTTTGTTAAGCAGCAATAGCTAACTTGTACAAAACTTCAAAGATTCATACTTTGCATCCTTAAAAGCAATATCTCTTGGTACTTGAATGAGGAATTGGTTTTGGCCTCTGCAAGACAGAACTTTAAAAACATTAACATTAACATATTTCACCCCCATATCTTATAATGTGAATAATATTAAAATCAACATTTTTTAAAAAAATTTAAAAAAACAAGAAACAGAAGGGTTAAGTAATTTCCTAAGATCACAGATTAGGTAGGGCCTGGCTTTTAATCCAGGTTGTTTGACCCTAGTGCATGGGATTTTAGCTACTAAATCATATTAAATAAGACTACACCATTTTGGTAGAACATTGGATTTTTTCAGGTATAAGCTAAGGTTATTGCTTCTTTCATTTGTCAGAATTTTCTTTAATGTGATCATTTTTCTATTCATTTTAAATTTTTTTAAAGATTTTATTTACTTATTTGAGAGAGAATGAGACTGAGAGCAAGAGAGAAAGACAACATGAGTGGAACAAGGGGCAGAGGGAAAAGCAGACTCCCCCCTGAGCAAGGAGCCTGGCTCAGGGCTCAGTCCCAGGACCCTGGGATCATGACCTAAGCCACGGGCAGATGCTTAACTGACTGAGCCATCTAGGCACCTCTCCTTTTAATATTTTTGTATAAGCCATTGAGATAATCCATGGATTCTTTGGATAAAATCTTGAGTCAGCCAACATAGAGAGTATCATTTTGAAAAACTGGCCAGAGTATCAAATAAATACAGTTTATCTTCCTTCTCTAGAATCGTACAAGTATGAATTCTTTACCAAATGGCAAAAATAAAAATGTTCAATGATTTTTAAAGACATTTAATCTAATTTGTATTCTTTCCCTCTGCTCTTGACTTTTGTTTAATGACTTTTGAGAACAAAGTTTAAGCAAGTATCCTATCAGGCACTAGGAAAGAATTCTCCAGTTGACAGAACCCACTGCCCATGCAGCAGTGAATCTAGGGAAATACCCATCTGGGAATCAAACAGGAAATCCTAACACCTGACTGATTCCACCTGTTCACCCTGACTCATTCCAGGCACAGCTGAAGTGATTAACAGGGTATCATGTCCACATCCTGTGTGGGGTCTATTTCATAGCTCCAGGGATTCCTCCCTTCCTAGATGATTATTTCCCAATGTTTTAGGGAATAAATTTATATAAATCTGTAACATCACTAGGAAAGAGTGAAGAAAAATATCAATAATAATTGGGAAAGTAAAGAAAATACTAAAAATAACTAGAGATGGAGAGAAGACAGATTCTGTATTTTAAAATACAAAACAAGTGAGTCTGTATTTTGAGAAGAGACCAGTTGCATGAAGAGCTGAGTCAGACCTTCAGAGTCAAATGACAGTTGATCATTCCCTCTTCCTCACCGCAGTGTGGAATATGAGAGCAAAGGGACCCTCACTGGATTTAAAGGGCAATAAATACAGACCAAATAAAAAGAAATATTTTCCCACACAGCATATAGTTAACCTGCAGAATTTCTGGCTCAAGGGGTCACTTAATTAAATAATCTACACAGAATTAGGTAATTTTATGACCATTAACAACATTTTTAGTGCTACAAAGTGAACATGGTAAAGGTAAATCAACTCCCATCTTCCAGACATAAGTTCATAGTCCATAGAAGATAGGAAAAATTTTGTTTCCAATTGCAAATAACATCGGACCACCCAGTAAACCCCACTGACTTCCTTATGAGTAACAAGAGAGAAACTTGGAATAACCTTTCCTTCAATTGTGAAAAACTGACCCCCACTCAAAATTCAACAGTGATGCCAAAAAACATTAATGGTTGGATCCATATTGGCAAAATTTGGAGAGAACTATTTTCTGTATTATATTTTCTACTCAAGTAAATGTTTATAACAACAAAATCTATGAAAGTAGGGAAAAATAATTAGAAAAGTTAAAGGTGGATGTGAATAGTTTTAATTACACAATCAAAACAAACAAGCAAGCAAACACAAAACAATAGTAGCAGTAGAGTTTCAAAATTCACTTGACACTTGGAATTTGGTATGTTTCCTGACAGGTATATTTGGTTATTGAAATATAAGGACACTGTTTTCTAAGAGGAAAATGTGGGGATATATTAGTAGGAACAAGCTGCCATGACAAGGTATCACAAAGTGGGTGGCTTAAATAACACCACTTTATTTACTCACAGTTCTGGAGCCTGGGAATTTGCCATCAGGGTGCTGGAACTTTCAGGTTCTGTTGAGAGCTCTCTCATGGTTTGCAGACTGCCACCAGGTCCTCATATAATGTGTCCTCATGTAATTGTGTTCTCGTATAAGGAAAAGAGAGGAGACCAAGCTGTCTGGTGTCTCTTCATAGGTGGGTACTAATCCTACCCCACCCTCATGATCTCATCTAAGCCTAATTACCTCCCAAAGGCCCTATCTCCAAACACCATCATACTGGGAGTTAGGGCTTCAACATACAGTATTTGGTGAACATAATTCAGTTCATAGCACAAAATATCAACTAAATGCCTAATTTAGTCAATAAATACACAAACTGTTATCATAATAACCCACATATATCCAACTCCTACTACTTATCAAGCAATATTCCAGGCACTGGAGGCACAAAGGTGGGAAAAAAAAAGACCCTTCATCTTAAACTGTGTTCCCAGTTCAGTTAAGGAAGTCCATATACAAACAAAAGATCCTAATGCAATGTTTAAATAACATAAAGAAAGAGTATATCTAATGCCTTGGGATCCACAGAAGAGAAAAAGGGTAGTTGGGAAGCTAACATTTAACATTTAAGCTTAAAATACAAGGACGAGCTTGTCAGGCTGACATGAGTTTTCCAAAAAGGGCTGCAGTTAAGAGTAGTTCCATCACCCAGTGTGGGGATAGGATGTACCACATTCTACACCTGACCAGTAAGACAATGTGGCTGAATCTCTTGAGTGAGAGGGAATTAATAATATTCATATGAAAAAGTAGTCTGAGGTAAAATGTGGGACCAATGGCTTTCTACAGAATGTCAGAAAGTCACATTTCTAAACTGGAGATCAGCAATAGAAAAGTATTGTGTTAGTAAAAGAAGAAATCTACTCAAAAACTGTTCTCACATTTCCCACAAGTTCTAAGAGGTGAGCTAACAACTTATAGGTCAGCAATGTTCACTTCTCCAGAATTCTGAAATAGCGTTGACAATAGGAGGACCTAGAGCAACTGTTCAATTTTGGGACATCCGCACAAAAAAACCAGGTATGTGATGGAGAGACATAGCTACCGGCTACTGGGCAGATAGATTATGGTTCTCCATACCCTTGCTGCAGATAAAGAAAGTTGGAAATAAATCATACTGGCAAGGGAGTTGACCATACTGAATCAAAATGAACTGATATGGACAACCAACAGTTCCTTATGACTCATTTTTACACCTTATTCACACTGCCACTAAATAAGACTTTTGCCAGATTTGAGATTTAGACACTAGCCTAAACATTGTCATGGCACAGCATTTGTGGTTGTTTTGAAGGTTCGCTGCAAGGGGCCAACAAAAGAAAGGAAAATATGTGGGAGTATTATATAGTTCAAGTGACTAGATTAGCCTTAATTAAAATTATGAGTATCCAAAAAATATCAAGTATCAGAAATTTACATTATAGATGTGGTTTGAGTCATATGAATGTTTATTATCATTTTTATTGATTGAATACACAGTAGCTTTTTTCTTTGCTGCGGTAACCTTGATTGTAATTATTATAAACATTTAACAAAATGTTTAATTAAATTGTCTTTTATGTATTTTTCTTCATATAAAGCATAAAACTAAAAATGAGGTAAAGCTGAGGTATTCCCATTCTTTAGTTGTGCCATATTTGTAACTATGAAGACTATGGAATTCTGTGTTTTAAAGGAGTTAAAAAATTTAAATGATGAGAAAAATCAAACTGAGGTCACATTGTCATCTTCAAAAAAAAATTATGATATTTCATCAGGGTCATGTGCTTTTTTTTTTTTTTTTTTAAATTCAGCCCATCTTTTTAAAGCTGTGGTTTATTTCTTTCTTTGAAGCTGTGGTTTGTTACACTCAAATGGACAAAGCACCTGAGACCTATGTGTTTAAATAATTCTTTGGTTAATTGGCCTATAATTTGGACATATTTTCTCCTATATTAAATGAGCACCTTCTACATACTTAACTCACCTACTATTACAGTATTCTGTAGGTAACAAATATACCCATTTATTCTGGATTATCTATTTATGTAATTTTTAGAAGTCTTTTCCTTCCTCATATTTAGCTCCATCACATAAATATGAGTACAATTTCTCAAATTTGTTTGTAAAACTGAAAAGCATATTTCCAGAAGACTGTAAGTACCATACAAAACAAACAAAAATATGAAATTCCCACTTATGAAGCAGAAATCATATCTCAGAGCATAAGTTCTCTGTGGGTTATCTTATTCAATAAGTTTTGAAGTGACTCAACCCTAATCCTGCTTCTGCTAGTTGTCATGCTTACCATAAACACAATTTTATAATGCCAACCATAAAGAAAATTTAAAGGTACTTGTGAAAAACTCACTAATTATCCTCTTTAAGGATCACAACAGAATTTATAGTACCCACAATCGTTGTCTTTTGACTGCTTGCTTCCTTTTTTTTCCCTATCTAAATTGTGAATGCTATTAAAGAATACAATAAGGTTATGTAATGGATCTTAAACACATTTTATTGCAACAATATAAGTTCCATGTAGTTATAAGCAATATGACTGTACTTAATAATTTTACATTACAAGCATAATTGTGGTATCAAATTAGTAATTTTCACAAAGTACTTGCATTAGAAATTTGTATGATACAATATATTTCAATTCTCAGTTGCATAGGAAGATAACAATTTGTTTAATAGGAGGACTGGGGATACAGTCTTAGATCTGATTGTCCTGCTTTATACAAAGCTTAGACTCCTAGTCATAGAATTTTAGAGCATGAAGAGCCCTTAGAGATCAAACAGTTCAACAACCTCATTCCACAGAAAAAGAAAGTAGAAGTTAAGGGAAGTGATCTGACTTAAATATTGTACCATAGCACATTAGTGACAAAAGCTAGAATGAAAGCACTTCTTATCTTTCTCAAGATCATGGGGAGGTAAGGGGAAAAATTTAGATCTGCAAATCTCATGCACAGGAGAAGGATTAGACTCAGGCACCCAGGGATGGAAGATGGGGAGCATTCCAACCGGTAGCTGTTAAGCAGAAGAAAAGGAATCAGTAAAGAAGGCTGAAGGAGGAGTAGCTAGGAGAGCGATAAGGAAATCAAGAGAATGTGGGATTGTATGCCCTAGAAAAGAAATAAGGACTGGGTCTGTATTCAATGCTGCTGAAAGTTTGAATAACCAATGCCAGCTGAGGAGACCACTGGTTTAGGAACATGGCAATCACTGGTTTCCTGATAATTGAACCCTGATGGGTGGTTAGACCAAAGCCTGATTGGAGTGAGCAGAGAGGAGAAAGTGGACAAAGTGACCAGAGGCATTAAGCTGAGGAGGTTTTTGTATGGTGATGGTAGCAGTGGGAAAGGAGAGGTTAAACAAGGTCTTCATTAAGCTACTTCTTCGTGTTTGTACTCCCAGTAATGAAACAACAAAGATTAAATTGCCAGGGGGAAATAGGCTTGACAATTGTTACAGGGGGCATATTCACAGCACTTTTTGTTTTATTGTGGGGGGGGTGGCAGTGTGGATTATTAGCTAACCATCCATTCTAGAATGAAATGTGTGCTCTGTTTATAAAATTCTGTTGGAATCCCTGAGGGTGAGAGGATGTTTTCATTCTCCATTCTGTCTTAACCTAAAGCCCCAGCCAAACCCTCAGAAAACAATCCCTGATTTTCCCCTGCACAATCCTCACTAAGACACTCCATCTCTAGAGCAGTCCACCTTAAAGACTTGCTTCTTCTAGCAGGGAGCTCATCAATATCGGCACAGCCTCGAAGGCAGCTAGGAGGCCCGTCCATTAATGAAATGTTAATGACTGAATTAGACCTGTAATAACTGAAGTAGGAGGCACTGCTGTGAGTCCATTAGCATCAGCAGACCCTGCTGAGGAACAAGTAAACACTGCGCGGGAGAAAACTTTCAGGCAGAAGACTTGGAAGGGTTACACAGGTGTTTTCACATGGAAAACGACATTTCCCTGAAATAGGATTAGTTTATTTAGAAAAACTAATTCCAGTCACTATATTTCTTCAGACAAAAATAAAGAATGCAAGACGGATGGTGTACTTAATCAAGAGTGTTTTGATTTTTTTTAATTCCAATATTGCACAATTGTTTTTGCAAAAACTTTTGAGGATAACTTGCACTTGTCAGGTGCCAATTATTCCCAATGACAACTGGTCTTCTTTTCCTCTTGCCTTGTTCTTTTAATGGTTTGTTTTTACTGTGCAGACACTACCTTCTTTTAAATTTTTCTTACTTCTAGGCTTCAAGTAAACCGTACAATCTTTTCAATACTGCCTATCTGTTTTCAGAAAGGGGAGCAACAGAGGGGATTTAGGATATTTTTTAAGGCTTGATTAATATAAAATGATTGTGGAATTCACTCCTGAGATGTAAATATAAATCATATGGCATATAAAGTGAAAGCCGTTATGTATTAACATGTAGCTCAATTCAATAATATATTGTTCTTGCAATAAGCTTGAAGATTTACCATTTTTATTTAAACATATATTGCAATTCAATATTATCTGAATTGTAGCAACTTGATGTGAGGCAAAAATAATTGCTATCTCAAGTTATTACAAAAGACAGAACAGCTATGGCTAATTCTATTAGAATTCTTTATTATGTCTACTGTTGGTCTCATTATTGTCCCATATTCACACTAGGAATGCTAACCACAAGTTAAAAATAACATATAGGTGGTTTGAGGATTGGACCTTAGGGTTTGCTAGGCATATGTTATAGAATACATATAAAAAAACTATTAAAATCTGTATCATATTGTTTTGGTTAAATCAAATGTTATATATCAGATGAAGTATTTAATAATGTGTATCACGGCTTATGTTTAACCTCAAGCCCTTAGTTCTATTTTACCTACTCGATGTGTGACACTAGAAAAGTCCTTTAACCTTTCAGGGATTGATTTTAATCTTTAAAAAGAATGTTTTATAAAGGATAATATCTATAGATACTTAAACTTTATATTTATATGAACTTAAAATTTACATAATTATGTTTCTGATATATTAAAAATTAACAGGTGGGGGGGATGGCTCAGCCATTAAGCATCTGCCTTCGGCTCAGGTCATGATCCCAGGATCCTGGGATCGAGCCCCGCATCCGGCTCCCTGCTCAGCCAGAAGCCTGCTTTTTCCTCTTACTCTCCCTTTGCTTGTGTTCCCTCTCTTGCTATCTCTCTTTCTCTGTCATGTAAATTAACAAAATCTTTAAAAATAAATAAATAAATAAATAATAAAATTAAATTAAATTAACAGGTGAGAATAGGACATGAGAGAAAGTGAATTTAAAAGATGAATTACAAAGCTATCAGCCAATTCTGCTCCACAAAAACGGAAAAGTCGTATCAGGGGAACCCAAATTCACAGGAAGAAATACAGTCTACATGAGCACAAAATAAATATTTTAACAGAATTCACAAACACAACAAATCATAAAACATACTTGTTTGAACAAACTGTGCTCTAGTACAGCCCTTAAGAGGTCAGATATGAAAGGAACAAAGGAAAATACTTGCATGTTTCTTCTCTAAAACAAAACGTTGGTTTATTATGCAAATAATTTGCTCCTTGATTTACATGTCTGGGGTGTTGTGGTTAACTTTAGACCTTAAAAAACACACACATACATACTCCCACACATACATACTCCCACACACTCCCACACATACTCCCATACATTTGCACACACATACACACTCACCGTCTTGGTTCCTTGAAATCTTTGTCAGTTTTCTTACATCATTCTAGCTTGTTATCCGAATTCTGGGGGAGAAGTTCTGCGCAGTATTTGCAAATAGCAAGCATGACACTTGAGTTGAAATTCATACCATGTGATGAACTGGCCTATAGAGATGAGGTCAGTGACAAATAGTAACACCTGACAAAAAGTATCATTTTGATTACAGCTAATGGAATGCTTTTCTTCATTCAGAACTTCCAGAGTCTGTAAACACTGCCTTACAATTTTAAATGGATAAGAAAGAGAAATCCATCAAGCCCAAATGGTACAGTGATAACTATGAATATGTAATTTATGGATAATCTATTGGAGGTATTCTCCAGAAAAGCCAAAGATCAAGTATGGTACATACTGGTAGTATAAACACCATATGAGTTACTACGAAATAATAGGCTCATAAAATCACTCACAATAATAATAGTGAGTTTAAAGCCAATTTGAAGCAGTAGGCTATGAGCTTCATTTCAGCATTTAAGACTGGATTTCTGCTCTATTGCTAGACAACTACTGATTTTAAAATCAAACATCAAAAGGCTTTTAATGTGAAATGTACTCCCCACCTTTTTTTTTTTGTCTTTAGTTAAGTATTATTTTGTAGAATAATGAGCAAATTATCCTTAAAGATTTCTTCAGTACAAATTTCAAGGAAAAAGTCTAAGCATTTCTATTTTTTTCAATAAGGATAAACTCCCATTAGTAATATATATGTAATCATTCCCTATGTCAAAGAATGGGATTGAGGTTATGAAGAAGTATAGTAAATGCTCCATGCTTTAAAGACTCCATAATTCTAAAATATTCACAGTGTAATAGAATATACAAATATCCTATTATTATGGAATAATAATGTATGGCTTATCCTACTGTGAAAAATAGCATGAAATTTTCCAAAGTAAGATTAAATCAGGATTCAATTAACTTTGCTCCCAAAGGATTGGTGAAGCCCAATCATATCAGATGACTTAGTGGAGTTTCTAGGGTCCACAAAGCACAGATGCCATTTTCCTTTACTTGGAATAGTATTGGTCCTTTTTCAGGCTATGTGAATATCCATTGGCCCTTGCTCTAAAGAAATTATACTGTAGAAATCCTAATTAATTGTCATCTAGAAACCCCAGCAATGATACTCTCTTGTTTTTCCCCCTGTGTTATTAAGACTTAGAAAATCTTTCTAATACACTAAATTGTGGATGGAGAATAAGGCTTTGTAGCTAATCAAAGAGATGTTTTATTGATTTACACATTCTTTCTTTTATAAAATTATATTAAACACCTGCTATGTATACGACAGTTCTATTTATGTCCTATGAGTCCATTGCTGTTGAGATTTTCAAAGTTCAATAGGAGGTATCCATCCACTCATTCATTAATTCATGCATTCATTCTTTCATTCATTCGGCATTTTTCCTGAACTCCCATATCCCAATCACTGCTGTAGATATAGAGACACAGACATGAAGGAAGCTGCCTAAAGTCTCTACTTTCGTGGGGATCACATGTCCCCCGTGGAGAGACTAAAAGTGAAATAAATGTCACAAATTAAACAATGTGATGTAATATTGACAGGAATCAAGAAGAGAAATAGAGCAGACTGAGTTAATAGTAAGTGGCTGAGGTGCTACCTTAGATAAGGTCGTCTTGAGAAGGCCGTTTAGAGATATTTAAAGCAACACCTGAACAATATATTGGAATAGAGCTTCGAGGCATAGGGCAAAACAAGGCCCCTGGGCCTGAGGTGGGGATATTCTCGGCATATTTCTAGAAGAGTGAGTAGGCTAGTGTGGTTAAAGTGGAATGAGGGTAAGTGGGAAGTTATGAAGTTGATCAAAGGTAGGAAGGACATGCTAAAGTTTGGGGATTCTATTCAAAGTGAGATTGAAAGAAGATACAAGCGAGGGACCACATCTTCATTGCACAGTTGTTTAATGCCATAAGAGGTAAAAATAAATTAACATAGAAAAGAGAAAGAACAAAGTCTGACTTCACTAAGAGTACAGATATGTTGGAGGAGACTGGGGAGGGTCAAGAACCTGTAATCCGGAGGAAAGTATGATCACACTGGGTTGGTGGTAAATACAAAACCTTTGTAGTTCAAGAATCATCACACACGCTTTCTCGGCAATTTAACAATGTAATGCATGCTTTGCATGCATGTTTTCAAAGATTTATTTAGTTGAGAGAGAGAGTGCATATGTGCATGCAGGAGTGGAGGGGAGGGGTAGAGGGAGATGGACAGAGCATCCTCAAGCAGACTCCCCGACGAGCACAGAACTGGACTCAGGGCTGGATCCCATGACCGTGAGATCATAATCTGAGCTGAAACCAGGAGTCAGACCCTTAACAGACTGAGCCTGCATGTATTCTTACTCTTAATTGTGACTGGTACACATGACTTGAGACAGATAAAGCTCAGAATGCCTAGAGATCACTTGACCAGGAAAACAGAGCGGAAAACCCAGCCCACTGCCGACTAGACAGAAAAAAAGACCTCAATGACGCTGGACAGAGGACAGAAACTGTGGAAACCAGTAACCAAGTGGGTTTTAGACTTTTATACCTTCCATGCTCAAGATGATAATGTTTTCTGCTTTCATTCTCTGATATTTTTAACCCAGGAGAACAACTCCCTTGATATGGTAGAAATGATTCTGTCTCTGGTTAGGATTTATTCAGCAGAGATTCCTATTTACTTGTCTGTCTCGGAGTAGTTGGCCTACTTTGAGGAGTACTTTCTAATTCCTCTGTTGTTTCTCAGAATCACATTGGGTTTCCAAATTAGATTTTATTTTGTAAATGCTTTCCATTTCCCATTGATTTCTTGAGCTTTCTGGTCTATCCTTTGTGAAGGAAAAGGGGAGGTTACAGTTTTTCCTTCAGGTTAATTCCACTCAGCTGAACTGTCCGTGGTGACTATAACTATGTTTGAAAGTAGAACTCCCAGTGTTCAGACGTAGAAATTAATCATCTGCTTACTAAAAATCTAACTACTAAATTATCAGACCTGTTTTATATGCCAGCAAATCTGAAATAGTGAAATAGACATAGATGGTTCCTACATCTTGCTTTGAGTTGCCTTTCATCCAGAAATATTTTTCCTTATTTTCCTCCTTGCAAATTTGCATTCAAAAGGGCCTAATAACTGTTTCCTTCTCCCTCATCTGTGTTGCTATTCACACGTTTGAAATGCAGTCAGAATGTAAACCCAATTGACCCTAGGAAAAGCAACTTTCTAGTGTTAGTGCTTCTGCTGAGAGCAAAGAAACATTTTAATGACAAAAGCAAAGTCAAAGTTCTCTCCCTTGGGTCACTTTCATCAAAGTGGGTGGGCACAGCACAGCCCTCTCTAGTCCCAGAAAGGGACGTGCAAAGCAGAGAAGGACCGATGGGATTTTACACTATGCTGGATAGGTTCAAGTTGGATGTGAAGAGCCATCCCAGTATCAGTTCAGTGACGCTTTCTTTGGGCCAAGGGGACATATTCTGGAGAAGAAAGAATGAAAAGGTAACAGGAAAAATTACGCACTCGCGAATGGGACCATGTGCCCTGCTAAATTTCTCTAAATACACAGACTTATTACAAGCTCTGAGGAAGGGAGAAGGCAAGTAATTGCTGAGTTCTTACTTTGTACTGTGTTCTTTATATGAATGATTTCATTTTATCTTTACAAATCACTGTGAATTCATCTCAATTTTGAGATGAAGAAACTGAGGCTCAGGAAATTAGTCAGCTGACATTTTGAACTACGTGGCTCTGAAGGCCAGCTCCTACTCCCTGGGCCACTGTCCATGGGATTGTAAACAGTCTGGGTTCCAAGTATCCGGATGTTATATAGGATTCTATATTTTTAATACGATTTTCAGGGATTGTTCTAAGCAACGAGTTCTGTCAATCACAGCAATAGGATGTGCTGCCTCTCAGAGATTAAACATCTCATCCCAGTGTGAGGAAAGCAAGGGAACCAGCAAGCAACAAACAAACACCTGGTTGTAAAGACAATGCATCAAGGACACCATTCAGTGAGTAAAAGAAGTTATTTTTCTGAATTGCCAGAAGTGTGTCTTCAACTCTTCAGGGCAAGACAATGCCTGAACATGGAATTGCAAAGGGAACAAATAAATAGGAGTATCCCGTGCTGGTGACACAGGTTGTACCTTAGAGGGTCAGAGCAAACAGAAGACATTTAAGATTTCACATGGAAAATAACACCTTGGCTAAGAGCAGAAAGGGAGAAAGAAATAAAGTGAGGTGCTGATTAGTAGCGAAAGATGTTAATTCCTTCCCCTCCATACCTGTGTCAGTGAATTCTTAAAGGTGGGAGTAAGAAGATTCCTACCATAGGGAACCAAAGGAATAGAGCTGACGTCTCTGTGGAAGAGAGATATCCATTAGCCTGCTGTAAGGCTGACTTGCATGCCCATTCAAGAAAATAAAGTTTAAGGGGTGGCAAGGGATGTCAATGGATTATGAGTTTTAACCTAGGAAACATTAGTGTTTGCATACCGTCGTCGTACTGCAAGGGTGGTTTTGTGATATTTTCTTTCATTTTAATTTTTTAGATATCTGTGGAGAGGGTGCTTTTGCTGTTTTCCAGCTATTTCTGGGAGTATGCAGAGAAAGGAAGAGTCCCAGTCCTCTCTTTACAGACCCCACTCATCATTTAGTAAACTGTCCATCAAATCCTCTCCAGGCCAAGACCGTAGTCAGCAGAACCTGATCATGGAGACTTCTATAGCTCCATGTCAATTGGGCAGGGGCACACAGGGACTGACAATAACACCAAAGTCATGGCCCTGAAAATGTTTATGAAGTAGTTCCCAACCTTGCTTGTGAGTACTATCACATAGGGAGTTTGTTTGTTTGTTTGTTTGTTTTAACCTAATACCCAAGCAGCACCCCAGACTAATTACTTAATTCATGATCTGTGAGAGTGAGGTCCAAGAGTCAGTACTTTTGAAACCACCCAAGGTAATCCCAATAAGCACCCAGTATTGAATGCCACTAGTCTCAGATTTTGTCCACTGTCAGAGTGTAAAGGTTTTATCAACATAATGTAGAAAAAGGAAGTTAATAAACATTAGTCCTATAAGTATATAGTTTGTTGTTATGTATTTGTTTTGAAAAACAGAATATATTTATGTATATCATTCTTTTATTTCTAAATCAATTCTTATTTCATGTACCAACTTAAATATGTTAAAAGATCTCCCATATTATTCTAGAAAAAAATGAATTACTATTAAAAAACATCAGCTTTTGACCATACATTCATGATCAGGTTGTGATTTTCAAAGGTAGCAGTTACAGAACTAGTGCCTAAACAGAAAACCTCTCCTATTTAGCTGATGCAGTATTATAAAATTTGAAAGAAAATGAAAAATACATATAAAAAATTTTTAATAATAATAATCACTAAGTCAGTCCCAAATTCTGGATCAACAATTGCCCTTTTTCTATAATGTCACAGGGAGAGGGACTCTTTTCAACATGATCTTTTAAAGCATCTGGTTTTTCAGGAAACTAAAATTTTCTCTCTCCTTCTCCCTCTACCACTGTCTTTGTTTGTTGTGTTCAGTGTTTAGGATGGCTGGCTATTGTAGGGAGGCCTGATAAAAGGGGACATGGTATCAGTAGAAGCTATTCTATCCTACAGAAATTCAGCTTGTTAGTTACTCTGGGCATTTTGATATTCAAATTTCTCATTCCGGAGGTAAGGAAAATGTTAGATTGAAGGCTTTAAGGCTCCTCTGCATCACATATGTTGTAAAGAACAGAAATCTGGATCAGGAGTCAGGGGCTAGTGTCAGTAAGCACAACTCTTGAGTTAACAATTTGTCCTATCTTGAATGAATCACTTAACCAGCTTTCCTGACAATTTTGTCATCTGTCCACTAAGGGGCTTGTACAACTTTGAAGGACTTAGTCCCTTCTAACTTGAACTTCTTATGGTATAATTTTCCATCTGTGACCTATGGAAATAATTTCATTTTGAGGAGTTTGATGGCAATTCATTTCATTTGTTATAAATCAAATGTAGGGTGAATAAACAAGTTATGGAGGGTTCCCAGAAGAGACTGGAAAACATTTCTTTCCTGTAACTGTGCTGTTTATAATTGCAGGTTACACAAATTTCCATATTATTTCAGTTGCAGAAGCTCTGCTCAACATTGATTTAGGGCATTCAAATTATATTAAATATGTATGTTCTATGAAATAACATTATATGTACATATAATTAAGATCCTGGTGCATGTTTTCGGACAAATAGTGTTGCTGCAATGAAAGAAAGAAAGAAGAAAGAAAGAAAGAAAAGAAGGAAGAAAGAAAAGAAGGAAGAGAAAAAGGCTGTGCTGTGTGTATGTGTATGTGTATGTGTGTGTGTTGGGGGGATGGTCAAAACCAAACAAAACCTCAAACACCAAAAGCTGCATAAATCAAAGCTTAAAATCTGACTGGTAACAGCAGGACCCAATCCATGAGTATAAACTGACAGAGGTGTGTTTTCCAAAGCTACTCAATCCACTTGTATACACAAAGCTTGAATTTATTGGGCTTCGCCGAAATGACCATTTGCTTCTATGGCTCAAGCTTTGTTTCCTTGAGGTTTTCCCAATCTGTCTCCCTCTTGAGCAAACTCATGAGATGTGTTCTTCTAATCTAAACCAATTGCATTCTTCTTAGTCTTTCTCCTTTTAAGGTCAAACGGACTTTAATTCATGTTAATGCCAATGAAATTTGGCATATTCTGATTCTAAGGCATGCAATTTCTTTCCATACAGCTCTTTTAGGATAATGATCTCTATATATTTGAAAGACAGAATAATCAGGCTTAAAGATTCTTTGGAAGGTCATCCAAGCCCTATTCCTTCCTTCACACACGTGTACTCTTGAACAGAGGAGTGAGCTTCTCAAAGCTCTCCTCTATTTCATGGAAACAATCCAGTTTCATCTGAATCAATCATTTTAACAGGATGTTCCTATTTACTTATTCATAGCACCTGAATTATGGTCAGAGATATTGACCATACAGACCATACAGAATGACAGGCCTGGGTTGGAATCAAAGAGGAGGCAAACTTCCTCACTGCTGTCACTTTGACCCATGTTACACATGGGGGATTTAGGCTGACAAGTGTTCACATTTTCTGATATGCACAATTTTTTCAGAGACAATCTGTACACTCTGTGAATGTTAAACTGATGTTGTACAAAACTGGATAGCTCAGTAGTGTCAGCTTCATATATTGTTTTTATGCTCCAGGTCATAGTCCTTGCAAGGGTCTCTATTTGCAGTTACCAGATAAGATGGCAATCCTTTCCACACAGTACTTTTTGGTACATATGGTGAAGTATTCAGCTGATTTTTTTTTTTTTTCCCCTCTATGTTTTAGGCTTTACCGGTGAGGATTCTGCTATCTCCAACCTACTGGGACACAGATGCAAAGAATGCTTATTTCGAGGTGCCTGGTGGCTCAGTCGGTTAAGCATTGCTTTCGGCTCAGGTTATGATCCCAGGGTCCTTGGATCGAGCTCCACATTGGGCTCTCTGCTCAGGAAAGAGCCTGCTTCTCCTTCTCCCTCTGCCTGCTGCTCTGCCTCCTTGTGCTCTCTATCTCTCTGTCAAATAAGCAAATAAAATCTTAAAAAAAAAAAAAAAAAGAATGCTGATTTGCCAACATGCTCTCATCTAGGGCTTCAAGCAGAAAAGCAAAGGCCTTTGAGTCTCTTCTTCCTCATATATGAATCCAACCCTTCTTCAGACATTCAAATTAGAAAAAGATTGGAACACCTCTAAAATAAAATACATATATGATTAAAGTATACATGATTTTAGCCTGCCTTTTGTTAGACCTCTTATTTGCATTATAAGAATATCCATTAACCCAGGAAAAATTTCAAACTACTTAGAAGTATCAGATAAAAGTGAATCAGTTTATCTTTGGTTCATTTTTAAGAAATTTACCAAAATAGTTTGTGCTTGTGGTTGTAACCAAAAGTTGAAAGAATATATGTGTGTGTGTATATTCATATATATATATATATATAATATGTGTATATATATATATAATATGTGTGTGTGTGTGTGTGTGTGTGTGTGTGTAGAGAGAGAGAGAGAGAGTCGAGTGCAGGCAATCACATGGTATTAGGATATTTGGATATTAAAATATTAGGCCTACTCTGATGGCAAAGGACTTTTAACTATGGCTAGAGCTTTGTCTGAAGTCAAAGAAGTATAATGCTGAGCATATACCATTTTCTGTCTTATTCAAACCATCTTCTCTCCTTGACATATTGTTTCTTACATATAGCCATGCTAAAATATCTCTTAATCTTCAAGACTCAGTGAAATGGTCACCTCTTGCATAGAACAAGCTCTTCTTCCTAGAAAATCTCATAACTTTCTGTCTTCTTTTTATATGACCACTTGCTTTTGGTTCTCTCTTGGTCCATGGGCTTATTTGTATAAAAAGCTTCTTACTATGATCATCATCATCTTCATCATTGTCATCTGTTTTCATCTCTCTCGCTTTCTCTCTTTTTTTTTTTTGTATTTTATACAATGCTTAGCACAATACTTTGAATGGTGTATATACTTAATGTGTATTTTTGAATGCATGAAGGGAAAAGATACAGCACTTTTATTCTTTGTTATAGTGAAACGGCACCTCTACTGTACTTCTTAACATTCTGTTTCCAACCTAAATGAGAGAAACAATTTGCTCTTTAAGGCTGTACATCTTGCTCCAAACTCAGGTTCTGAACTCGAATTAAAAGCTGGCTCCTTTTCAATTGAGAATCACTTAGTTTTATTCTCTGTCTTCCTCAGAATCCTGAGCTATTTTGAAAGTCCACGAGGATTCCATCAGAAGTGCACGGACAGGAGAATCTTAGAGCTAGCCATCACGGGTATTTCTACAAATTAAGTCTAGAGTTTCCTGAGATTTATCAGGTAACAGAGGATCATCCACAGGCCAAATGGTGAAATTATAACTAGGATTTCCACTTACATAGAAATAGACCCCCCAAAACAATAATGTCCTGAATATCCATATGGTTAAAGATACAAGTGGCTCGCTTTGTTCCATATAGAAATCTTCCCTGTGATCACTAATTTCAGCAGGGCTCACTGAAGGAGTTGCCACGAGGCCCTCAGAAACAGAGGTTTATTTTATTTTTACCATATCTTAGGTTAGAGAAGAAAAACATTAGCAGAGGTCCACCCTATTAAAATATAAATAAATGTTAGTTATACCACATAGTCATCTTGGCCACTTGAAATTTTGGTCCCGATTTACCAGTTTTCATTTGAATTTTTGCTGAAAATTCCATCGCTTGGAAATTGTACAGATGTGTTTAAGACAATAAACAAAGTCTAAATATGATAAGAGAAATGATACTAAATTGATTTTTGAGAGTCTTTCACTCATATGAAAAGTGACAAAACAAATGACATTATGCATAAAATATTTGCTACATATATAACTGGGAGCCGTATCATCTTGCATATAAAGAGTTTCTGCAGATTAACAAGAAAAATATTTTAAAATTAACAAAATATCAATAGGCAACTAATTGAAAAGTGTTACAAATAGTTAATACATATATGAAAAGGGAACCCAGTTCTGTAATAAAATAAATTGACTATTTTAAAAGCTCCTATTTAACTATCAAATTAAATGCTACAAAGTTTGAAAATATCTAGAGTTGATATAGTTTTAATCACCTCTACATTTACAATAAATCTTACAACTGAATTTCTGTATGTCCTTTGACTCAGGATTTCTACTTATGGGAATTCATTATAAAACTTCTCCCATAATACAAATACATATGTAAAAATGTATTATAATATTTTTGAAGAACTCAAGATTATATCAATGGAAAAGATTAAAATAATTCATTACGTATACATATTGGTACATGGATATGATATGAGAATATATGGATATCTTAAATTTATCTTAGGAAATAAACTAAAAAAATTCAATATATTGATATGTCAAGAAAGTATACTGAAGAACAACATGGATTGTATAATCTCTTATATAGAAATCTGGAAATTACCAGTGTATATAAACAAAATAAAAATTAAAGGGATATGCATAAACCTTTTGAAGAATGGTCTTCTCATGAGGTAAAATTATTGAAGATATTGAACTTCTAGAATATATTCCTCTGCTTGACTTTTGCACACATTTATGTTATTTAAGTCTGAAAACAAAATATGTTTTTGTTCATAGAATTTAAATAACATCTATCTAACAAAGTACTGTGGTGTTCAAATTGGTACTGATTAGAAGAGAAATTTACTTGAAAACTAAGCTTACATGTATTTGATGAATATTAGTAATTTAATCTATACTTTTCAGGGCATTAATCCTTGCAAGATACCCAACAATATTATTAAAAATTCAACAGAATGATTATTGTTTATAATTTTAACATTTAACATCTTTCTTTAAAAATCAATAAGGTATAGTTAAACTCTCTTCTTATAAAATTATAAAGATGTCTTCTGATAAAATTATGAAAGATTATTTCCCCTACTGAGTATGAAGTGAACCTAGAAATGCACTATACCCTAGGATAAACTCTCATGTCCCCAGAACAATGATTAAAATAATTATTAAAAAATAAAGGATCCATGAAAAGGCCAATGTGACCATTTTTCAAATCTTTTAAAATGGTTACTCTCTTTTGAGACTCACTATATTTTTATCACATTTTAATCCAAATAGTAAAAAAAAAAAAAATAGAATTTAAAATGTTCTGTGCTTTTTAAAAAATCAAATATTTTTATTTCACTCTCCCTAAAATTGCATTGCCACCAGTAGCAGATAAATCAGTTGTTGACTTTCAAGTGGGCAGAGGTTATTATTGTTCTTTGGTAGGCATAGATTCATTGTGCAATTAATATTCTCTCTGGATTTGTGAGTAACACATCATTATACTTTTTTTTTTTCAGCCAGACATTAAATATAATAAAAAATGTTATGACTGGTCTTTTGCCTCAAAGGAATTTTATAAGCCTCAAAAATATATTTAAATACATGTAAAATGCAACACACTACTCTGACTTCCATATAATTCTATAATTTACAAAGATAATTTGATATTTTAATGAAAATAGATATGCCAAATACGATAATGCTCTTATACTCCATAGGGAAAAAATACCTTTCATATATTTAATGCTTTTTAACCACAACATAACTAGTGATTCTCACTTAACAAATACTGCCTCTGAGATAATATAAATATAAAGAGGAATACAATCTCTACTGGGTAGCATTAACCTTTACTCAATCATTAAACAATGAGAAATATTGGACTGTTTTTGTTATGGATTAAGAAAATGCTTTTGGATACAGATAAACATTTGTCCCTGCTGGAATCTCCTTCAACAGTAATGCATCATTATGCCTGACCAGCCCTAGAAACCTTGGAAAGACAAAATATGTACATGTTGGTTGTTAAGCATATGTGATGTGTTTTGCTTTGTCACCTGGCAACCAAAAGATTTCTGAACTTTGCCAAAATCCAAACTTTTGAGACTCTTAAGCTGCTTAATTTTTATATTCATAGAATGCAACCCAAGGTATATTTTTGCTTGGAAAGCTACTTGACTTCTTGAGTTTTGATAGATTTTGTTTAACTTAGATTGTTTAACGTTATTGTTAGGCATGACAACTTCAGTTCAGATCAGAGTCCATGCTAGTTCTTGAGACCTACATGGATGGTTGATGAATCTTAAAAATTTCACAGATTTCATGTCTTTATTAGGACTTGATTTAGCCAGGAGAAAAGGGAATCAGAGGATGAGTATCCCAATCTTGCTCAGCTCTGTTATTTAAATTAGCCTTGAGACTTCAGAAAATCATGGAATCCCTCTGGTCCCAGTTTCTTCATTTGTAAATTCGGGAGGTTCATTGAAAAAGTTCAAAGAGTCCTAAAATATATTTGAGGTATAGATTTCCTTTTTCAAATCAGAGGAATGTAGATTTTCAGTCTAATGACACATGAGTACACACATATTTTATTTTTACCCACTCGATTCTTTGTTTTTAAAGATTTATTTAGTTAGTTGAGAGAGAGAGAGAGTGAGAGAGTGAGCACTTGTGTGTGAGAACAGTGGGGACAGGCAGAGAGAGAGAGAGAGAAAGAGAGAGGGGTCTTCAGTAGACTCCACCCTGAGGCAGGGGTTAAGGCGGGGCTTGACTGGGAATTGACCGGGCTCCACTGGGGCTCAATCCAGGACCATGAGATCACAATCTGAGCCAAAACCAAGAGCTGGTGGCTCAACGGATTGTTCCACCCAGGTGCCCCATATCCTTACCCAGTCAATTCTTTACCCCCACATTCCATCCTCAAACCCTCCAACACGTTCAATGTATTCCTAATACTTCTAAGATAGAAATCTGGCTAAAAATGCATTAGAAGTGTCATAAACTTTAAAAAAAAATGTTTCTATAGTCATTATTACTATTCACCATCAAAGATATTGAACTATTGCTCTTTTCTTCCTCTTAAAATCCCCCTTCCCTTATTCCATTTCCAATATGAGCTAAGGATAAATCATGTTACTCTGATTTAATTTGGTTACCTGGATTTTTACAAAAAATGGAATATCCTGGAAGACTGAACTGAATTGTGGAATTGATTAATTGCAATTGGCAAATCTTCTATAAATGCTGTCCTTATAAAGCATCTAAATTGCGTTCCTAAATAATACATCAAATAAGGATGAATAGTTTCACTATCTTTAACATTTGCTTGAATGATACAAAGGATATAGGAACTATAAGTAAATATTTGCCAGTGGAGATCGTGAGCCTATGGCAAAATAGACACCAGAGTGCTACATAATTTGTGTTTGGTCAGAGAAAGACTATTCAGATTTTTGTTATCCTGATGATAAAAAAATTGCTCTTGCTACTGGTTCCAGTAAAAGAGAGAAGTATTCTCAAATGCTAAAACAATAGTAGTTCCTTTGGTGAGTGATGCACCACTTAGTAATAATGCAGTACATTTTGAACAGATCTGTAGTTTTTCAATGACAAACATCAAATAGAAAGAAAAAGGTTATGTCACCTTCACCCTCACAGTACTGTCATTTATATGCTATCAGCTCATTAAATTCACATTAGGATACTCCATGGGACTTGAGTTGCTATTAGTGCACCTAAAATGGCATAACAAAATCTCAGTTCACTTTAAGAGAGATGGCATTGCGACATTTTGTATTTCATCACTGAATTATTACAGTCTCAGATGCATTCTGCTGTGATGGTAATGGAAGGAGGAGTACAAGAGAGGAAAGCTGTCCATTTGTTGTTCCCCAGGGAGAGAAAAAGCAAAGTTTGATTAAAAAAAATTTAAGGAAGTGAAAGTAAAGCATTAACAATTTAACCTCTGTATCAAGGCCGAAAATATACCAGTGAAGGCAAATGTTACATTTTGAGAGGGGCTCTGAGGAGCTAAAGGTAAAGTGAATTTATTAAATGCCTCAGGAGTTTGGCTTGTTACTTGGTTTATGTTGACAGGTGGATGGCCTCCTGGACTCCATATTATCTTTAAAAAGTACTCACTGGTAGTGCTGTCCTTTTCTATTCTGTTTTCACTGGGTACATCCTTGTGAAAAAATACCAGTAGGCTCTTACAAAGAAATGATCCTGTGACAAATATTGTGAATATTGATAGTTCTGTCATGATATCAGAAGTTTTTCATGATGACAAATGAAAGTTTATTGTCTTCTATTCTGACATACTTGTTTCTATCCAAGATTTCATGAAGCAGTTTTAGCACCACTTACAATGATCAAATTGTGCATTTGTTGAGTGTGTAGTCACCAGGGGAAGAAGCCTGGCCTAGCAATGGGTTTACATGTGATACCAGGATTGATGTTTTCTTTGAAAACCTGTGCACTCAGGAGAAATTTCAACCAACGGAGAAAAGCAGAGTATATGCTTAATGTAATATGTGAGCACATAGAAAAGGAGAAATAAGCATGTTTATTATGAGATGAAATCATGTAATAACACAACCATACCCTTTTCTCAAGATCATTTCTTAGTGAATTTGAATAGAAAAAAAAAGTTAATTATAAATCTTTATGTTGTCTAGGATATTTAGAAGTAATTACCACAATATTTCATGACTGAGGGTTTGTATTATATCGCTATTTGCACAATTTTTAAAATTGTAGTTGTGCGGGCATTTTAGATTTCATGATTATTGCTTTTTTTTTTGGCAAACCTATTGTCAATAGGTAAAAGAAAATGTATCAACTATGTGAAAATATAAATACCTGTTGCTTGTTAGGAGATTTGGGTTGTAGCTGGAGCTCGGCTGTGCTGGCAACTCCAATCTAGTGTAAGCTTTCTCACCTGAAACAATGAAGGGTTGGAATGAGATAATCATTCAAATTCTCTATAATTCTCAATAACTGTGTGTTGCAAAAAGAAACCCAACAGGAGTTTCAGATATTGGTCTTTGCATGACTATTAACAACCTGAGAGACTTAAATTAGCCATTTATTTGCTCTGGGACTTAGTTTGCCTTCATATAACATAAGGCAAAATAATTTCTGATCTCTAAAACATCTTGAGATCTAAAGTTTTACTGCTTTTTATTCTCCAGTCCCTTCGTAGCTCTATCAAATTTTACCTGTGCTATTGGAAGAGGCACTAAATCATATAGAGTACCCATCCTTCTTTGTGGAAATTACATTTAGTATACCAATCTATTCCCAAGAGTTTAGAAAATGTTGTCTGGTATGACCCAAATGAACAGCTACAATGAAGTCCCCTAGATACAAACTTGCGAAGCAACAAGGTTGATTTTTGCCTCTGTAATATCACAGTTTCACACAACGTTTTAGCTTCTCCACCTCAGCCAAGTTTAGTCATCTGGTTACACGTCTAACACCTGCAGCCATCCTAATAAGATGACTTCATAGCCATCCTAGTAAGGTAAGGAAAATGAGTAAGGAAAATGAGACCTACACAGGATAAATGACTCATCCAAGGTGACACAGCAGAGAGCTAGGATTAGAATAGTTTCATGAAGCTTTTGTCCAGCCACTGTCCTGTTCTCCTTTATGTCTCTTTCAGCCTTTACATGACTGATGGCAGGGTGGGTTCTTTTGAGGGAGATTTGCCTATCATTGTAGGCAATGTTAAGAATGATATTGTAGAATGATAAGACTTCCACAGGATATGAAGATTCAATCGGCAGTGAGGACGAATTTTTCAAAGAAAACCAGTTCATTTTGGGTATCCTCTGAAATGAATGAGTAATAGATTTTTTTTTTCTCAACTTGAGAAGAAGTTCTAATCCATATTCATTACATTTCATGTACACTTGGAATGGCATTCTGAATCTTATTTGTCTTTATGTTCTGAAGTCGCCTGCAAAGCCTGGGCATGAGGTTCAGACCTTATAAACATGTCCTATATGGAATCATTGAGTCTGACCATTTTTGAAATAAGCTAGTGTTTGTTGTGTACCCTGCAGGTGTGTCCTTTTTCTCTTCTTAAACTGTATGTGTGTGTGTGTGTGTGTGTGTGTGTAATATCTCTACAGCAATATAAAGTGTATTTTAGTTATGTATCTTGTACTTTCATATCATTTTTCTTAAATGCAGAGTATCCAAAAATGTATGAATATGGTCATAAATGTTGCCTCGTGAAGCTGGCATCATTCAACATAAAACAAATGAGATTAGCCATTCGTAGCAATAACCTTCCCTAAGAGGCTGTTTTACATGTCTTGATGGTAAGATAAATGGGTTTCCTAAAATTCAGCTAGGAGCCCATGGAACTTTCCCCAAACCCAACCGGGGACACAGCAATCAGGCGTGTAAGTAATGAAAAACAAACTAGAAAGTAATTAACTGTGTGAAATACTTACCATAAAAAAAGTTTATCACAGAGTCTTTTATTAAGTGACAAGGGATTTTTTTTATTTTTGGTTTTGTTTTTTAAAAAAGTAAATACTGAAATTTGTCAGTGTTTCCTCAGCAATGCCCCAGAAAGAGGGTGCTTTTTTTTTCTTAGCTTCTTGAAAGGTATGAATCTGAAATGCAGAAGGATGCAACAGTCTACCACTAATTGAACACAATATTTTCCAATATCTTCCAATTCCCTTTGTTTCACCTCTTGACTCACCCCAAAAACTATCTGATCTTATTGTGATTTCCCAAGAAGACTTTTACTGGGAAATAGCATGTACTTTCCAGCTGATGCAAGTATCCTGTTACATAGTGCAGTGCGTTGTTCCATGTGAGTGACTAAATTGGCATTCTTGTTTATAAATCTGTTTCCTGTAAGCTTATTTAGCATTAATGAGTCCTCTAGAGTCTGACCATCCCTGGGAAAACTGATAAAATCGTGTTCTTCACTAGGCCAAGCCAAGGCCCACACCCTGGGTCTGAAGTAAGTCCAGCAAATATTATTTATATGCCATGCGTTTCTGCCGGAAACTGCAATTCCACCAGCCTCTCTTTACTCCTGGTACTTACAAGGGAGAAGAAGTCTTAGGATGAAGACTTCACTTTTGGAGATCCGCAATGTATTTTATATAATAGTGGATTATAGAAGGTGAGTCCGATGAGCATTGTAAAAACCACTATTTCTCAATACCCCAATTTTTTTCATGTGACTCATATTCAACTTTCTGGGAATATACAATGGAAAACTTTGCTTGGGGGATAATATAGTTCTAGTGATCCTGAAGAATACTTGGCAGTATAGCTTCTCAACAGGAATTTCTATAATTTCTATCTCATTTGCATCAAGATAAAAAGGAAAATTTCTCAGCATACAAACCCCAATAATAATAATGTCTGACCCTATGATAATAAAGCTAGTTTCAGCTGGAAGCTACATTGAGATGACCTGCATTAGATCTGCACTAGTACTTGGCAGTGTCTTTTCCTGACATTTTGTTAGCTTCCTTCTTTTTGTAAGAGGGTTTATTCTTAACAAGGAATCCAGAATACAGGGATTCCTGGGTGGCTCAGCTGGCTAAGCATCTGCCTTTGGCTCAGGTCATGATCTCAGGGTCCTTGGATTGAGTCCTGCATTAGGCTCCCTGCTCAGTGGGAAACCTGCTTCTCTCTCTTTCTCTGCTCTCTCCCTGCTTGTGCTTTGTCTTGCTCTTGCTCTCTTTCAAAAACATAAAACCTTAAAAAAAAAAAAAAAAGGACCCAGAATATAGCATTTAGGGAAGCTGTAGAACATCTGTCAGGATAGTTCTGTCACAAAACTTTATCAGACTTAAAAATATCCAGAATCAGTCACATCCTACTGTGCTGGGATCAAAGGGGGTACCCAATAAATATCATCCCTCTTTCTTATCGGAGTTCTGACAAATAACTGAGAAATAAAATAAATGAGTAACAGATGAAATCCAATCTTCTTCTTATTTACTGACCAGATGGGAGTCCCTTGATTAGAGTGACAGCCACTTGGACCTGCCAACTGAACTTTTGAATTTAGGTTGAATGACTCACCTGGGCCCAGCAGATTGGCCTCAGAAGGTGGGGAAAAGCAGCCACTGGACCAGTAAAGGAGCTGTGTTCTCCTTGTGGGAAGAAATTGGTAGAATAGTCCTGAGAATACTTGCTTCATTCCTCAAGTGAAAGACCCCCGTCTGCGACGAAGTCAGTGAAGAGATGAGAGAAAGTCTTCTTCTGTGTGGAAAGGATAGTCAGGAACAGGGAATAAAGATTTCCTTCTAACACACTATTACACAATTTCTAAAATATAAGTCTTAAAGTAAACATTAAAAAGAAAAAAAATACTGGTAAAATTTAAACACAGTATACTCTTCCTACAAGACAGAGCTGACAGAAATTTGTTAAGTGGACAAGTAAATTATGAAATGTGCCTGTAGCTTGACAAGAGAAGAAAAGATAAAAATGCAATGAGCTAAGGACTTCCATGCAGACAGAAGAGTAATGGGACTATCCGCCCTTCCTACCAGAAATGCACTGATATTGCAACAGTGGTGTTAAGTGATAGGAGTTTCCTAGGATTGATGTACCATGGTTTTTGTCTTGTTTCGTTTGTTTCCATAGCATTTATTCTTTTCTCAAATCTTTCAGAGAGGTCACCGGTATCCAAATTAGTGGTTGTAAAAGTCTGAATATTAAATGTGTTTCAGCTTAGACTACTGGGTTGTCTAAAATTAATCAAAGTGTCACCTTAAATTGCAGTTAGATGGATGATTTTTAAAAATGCATAAAACCACAGATTTAAAAATCATTGGATTGATAGTAACTAATTTTCCTTTTCCATGTGCAGTATATATTCCTTTAAACTTACACATCTCTATATGCTTCCTCAGTAACTGTTTATTAGGTCCCTAGTTATAACATGCTCTGTCTTTGCTATAACCTAGGATTCAAAATCAAATATGATGCTGTTTTTGGCCTGGAATAGTTTTGATTTCCCAGAGAGGGGATGGGGGAAGAA
The DNA here is from genome assembly GCF_010015895.1 of Lontra canadensis. Taxonomy (NCBI): domain Eukaryota; kingdom Metazoa; phylum Chordata; class Mammalia; order Carnivora; family Mustelidae; genus Lontra; species Lontra canadensis. Next base: position 14,382,671 of record NW_022631005.1, read on the forward strand.
AGGAAATCAGTGATCATCATACAGTGAAAGATTTTAGGGTGGTGGTATGTAGGGTGGTATGTCCTGTGGGAAACACAGCATCTGCATCAGACTGGGCCATCAAGACATCTGGGCAAGTTGTGCTTGAGATAAGCTTTCATTTGTGCATGTTTTCTTTTTTTAGCTTCCATTTTTATATAATTTCAAGAAAAGTTATTCTGAATCACTTGGCAGTAAATTGAAGATGTCATGCATCTTTACATCATTATCTTTGCGTGTATTTCCTAAAAACAGGATATCTCTTACATAACAACACTGTGTTGATCAAAGTCAGGAAATTTAATATTGAGACAGTGATACAGTACTATTCTCTAATCCATGATCCATATTCAGAATATTTCAATTATCCTAATAATGGGCTATGTTTACTATTTTTCCCCAATTCCAAGATCTATTTGGGAATTGCTTGTTGCAATTAGTTGCCTAATCTCGTTAGCTTCTTTTACTCAGTCTCTATCTTGACCTTGATATTTTTAAGAAGTATTGGACAGTTATTTTGTAATTCAATTTGCATTCATTTGATGTTTCACATGATTAAATTCAGATCGTGATTTTTTGCAGGATCACCAGAGAAGTGATAATGTGCCCTTTCCAGAAAACCTGTGATGTCTGCTTGTACTAACATTTGGTTACTTGGTTAAGGGGCTGTTCTCTAGGTTTCAACACAGTGAAGCTACTCTTTTTTCCTTTGTAATCAAAGAGTGTTAATAATTTTAGCAGGGGAATTTGGGTAGTTAAAAGCGTTTGAAAAAAAAATATATATATATATTTATATTGATATTAGTTTTGGGGTGTTATAAATAAAACTGCCATGGAAAGAGCCAGACAATGTTCCTGAGTTATCGGGGAAAGTCTCACTGATAATATGATAATAAATTAGAAGAGAATAACTGTTCCTGACATGGAGACCATTTTGAGTGAGGAAATTTTACTTGGATAAGTTAGAATATGTTTGGATACAAGAATCAGAATACTCAACCCCAAATGGCCTAAATGATGGGGTTTTATTATCTTCTGTGAGAGGTCTAGAAGTAAGTTATCCCAGGGTTTATCTAATGGCTCAAGGTTTTCATCAAAGAACAAAAATCTCCATTCTTTGAAACTATCATTTTCAATATATTCACATTGTCTCAGGTTTATTTCATTATGGTCACGAGATGCCCCCCATTGACTCTCGAAACCACTGTTTTATGAGTAAAGAAGGATGAGTGACTACTAAGGAGACAAAAACAGTAGTGCTTTCCCCACTAAATGAGACCAAAATTATGGGAAAAGATCGTGCTTCCACATTCTTCAAGCGACACATTCATTACAAGAAAATTATTTGCTTTGAAGTGTCCACTTCACATTCTTTGTGTAATTAACCATTATACTATAAAATAGTGATGGTGGTTTGCTTCTGCTTAATATGCTGTATCTGTTATCTGAATGAAAATGTTCTCATCTCTTCCAAAAATGGAAGATAAAAAGTTCCTTTATTTGTCATATTCTTCACGGATTGATACTAATCTCTCTTCTTGTTCCATGACAGCCCTATCTAGTTATATGTTCTAAGAACTAAGCTGCAATTATAACTTTCACTAACACTTCTTATAAAAAAAAATAGGGAAAATTGCATAGAAGGATAAAGGAAAAGAACATGCATGATTATTTCAGTTAATACACTACAGGTAATATTTACTACTTCCTTCCTCTTCTTGGAAATTTCATGTTACCTTTGTCCTCAGTCTGAATTTGGGATGATAGAGCTTTTTTGATTGATAGGATGAATCAAACCTTTCCTTCTCAATGTTCTATGTTTTAATGGCTCCGCTGTTATAAATTTATTACTGGTTTCTCAAATGTTTTAAGTTATCCATGGTGTATAATACTCTCTGCGTTATCTTACAGGTGACGCAAATAAAGTGAACCACAGTATAAATTATAAAGAAAATGGTTATTTGAATGGCATCCTATAGAGTCATTATATAGAAGGCAAACACATGACACGTTCTGTTAGAAGTTAAAGTGAAGATGAAAACTGCCCCAAGCTGAGTTAATCAGGTTCTTTTTGCCAGAATTTATAAACTAGGACTAAGAGATTCCAGTTTCAGTCTGGCTGGGTTTCTTAAGCAGAAGAGATATAAAAACTTGAGATGGTAGTGTAATGTACTGTAACAATACTGGAAAGCAACGAAAACCAAATCTGCAGAGAGAGAAAGAGAGACAGAAACAGAGGGAAAGAAAGAGACAGAAGACAGAGAAGAATAGACAGAGTGGGTTACCCTAGGTCTAACGGTGTTCTAGGGCAACGGGCATGTATATAGGTATATATATTTATTGCCTAGCTCTAGTCACTCTAGAGAAGCTTGAAATGTAAAAATCTTTGGAACTTAAAATTATTATCCTTGGAATACAAAATTTGCATTATTCTTACAAATAATCCCTCACCTACATTTTCTTTAAAATCTTTGCTTAATTTAGCTTAGGTTATTATATTTTATTTGTGTTCAGTGAGTTATGACTCTAGCAGATCTTTCTAAATTACTTTAGCCTGGACATCTGCCTTCTGCCTCTATAGAGTATGAAACATTCCTTCAGGAGTCAGGGAAGAATCTCATCTATTTACTTTATTATATAAAATTATTTTGCCCATATGATCTTGACAAATTCACCTGAAATCTGTAGGACAAAACTTTAGCAAACCATTTCTTCCCACTAAAATAAAAAGGAATGTCTGTTTCAACAAGAGATGAAAAAAATTTGCTCAGTAGTCTCTATACTAAGAGCCTACAATGCGTAAAACATGTCATAAATATCTGTGGAAGATAAGATTTTATGAATTTTAAAATAACTCCATAATCCATCATGGGATTATTCCACATGCAGTTGATTTAGGGGTAACCAAATTGTTATGTCAAATACATTTACTTAAAAAATAAAATGTGGAGCCTAGAAGCATGACTTTGGAGACACTAGGTAGAATTTAACTATGTGTATAGCGCATTCAAATTACAGTCAGATGAGATAGCTCAGAAGTTTGGTTATTTATTTTTTTGTGTTTAAAGGCTCTAGCAAATATGTCTAAATTCAAACTTGAGGAGAATTAAAATATTCAGTATTTTCTTCTATTGAAGTTTTGGGTTTCCAAATTGGCCATTTACTATGCTGTGTTCCAGGTGGCTTTTTTGAAACATCTCTCACACATTCATATTGCATTAGAAAACACATGGCAGAAATGAGTCTTTTGACAAGGGAGCTAGCAATAATTTTTCAATGGCAGATGAAATTAACAAAATTACGTCTCATAGGAAGACTCTTTTTCATGGTACTGGGACCATTTGTGATCACAAAATGGACTTTCTTCATTAAATTATTTGTGACACTCTCCAGGATATTGAACACCAAGAGAGTTGTACTAGTTATTTTTTTTTAATGGGTATTTCATTGATTTAACATATGTTAACATTTATGCTTGTATTTATTTTACTTAATTATAATTCCTTTGAACTTTTGCCCTGAGGTAGTTTTAATGTGAAGGCCCAAATCTGAAACTTTTAATGAAAAAATAAATTTTCTTAGTTTTCATAGTATTTTCCTGGAAGGATAAGTATTTTTCCAAAAATAACTCATTTAATCATAGGTAATAACTTTTGCTTTGAGATAATCAGCAGAAGTTTTAAATAATTTAATGGATGAAGAAAGCCCATGTATACATATAAACACAGTTGACATACACATAGGCATATACATACATAAACTCAACAAATATTGTTGAGTGTCTACTGTGAAATAGTAATTGGAAATCCAATAGTGAACAACTAGTTTTGGCTTCACTCTCATCAACCTCATAGTGGGAATATATAGGAAAAAGTTTCGATAAGCAATATACACTATAAAAATAATAGGGAAAAAAAAGAGTAAGAGGACTATGTTTCAATGCATGTTTATGTAGCTACAAGTTCCCTCCTGATGTATTTCTTGTTTTCCCTCTAATCACATCTATGCTCACTCAGGATTTTTAGAAATAAACCTTTTCTTTTCTAACCATACTCAAATATTGCATTAAAAATACAATATTTCATTTTTCTATATTTACATACGTATTTTTTTTTTATGCTTGGAATACCCATCTTCCCAAATCTTATTCTCATATGTAAAGCGTAAGGTTTTGTTTTTATTTTTTCCACTTCTGATGGAAATTGGTACAAGACTTCCCCTCCAACCAAAAATATACAGGTAGGTGTTTTTAAACATAGGACAATAGACAGAATGTGATCCTAAAGAGAGGTAAAATATACAGAAAACCCTAAGATCACCTCAGACCTCTGCTTAGAGGTACTATTCTGCCTTAGCAGAAGGAGAAGTTGCTGAGGTAAGGGAGAGAGAGGAGAGTTCAAGGTTGTTGAATGAAGTGGCTGGTTATTTGACCTGGGTTTCTGGGAAAGGAGGCTTAAGAAACATTCAGAAAGAAAGTTCGAACCACTGATAAGAATAAAGAGCACCGATCGAGAGTAAAAATATAGCATTGATCATGATCTATATTTATTTCTTTTCTTATATTTTCTGCTCTTAAAATAAGCTCTGTGAAGGCAGTGCCTTTGCCTCTTTTGTTCATACTATATCCTTAGTATAAGAATGACTCATGGGGCGCCTGGGTGGCTCAGTCAGTTAAACGTCTGTCTTCAGCTCAGGTCATACCAGGGTCTTGGGATGGAGCCCAGCATCAGGCTCTCTGCTCAGTGGGGAGTCTACTTCTCCCTCTCCCTCTGTGGCCCCCCCTGCTTATATTCTCTCTCTCTCACTGTCAAATAAATAAGTTGTCAAATAAGTAAATAAAATCTAAATTAAAAAAAAAAGAATACTCACACACAGTACACGCTCAATAAATGTTTACTGAATGACCAAGCAAATCTCACATAACTGGAAGTCTCAGGATAGGGCAAGATCACAGAAAACGAAAACTGTGACTTCAACTTGGTCCTCTATGATTCTCTTTAGTCAATTTTTGTACATGTGTCACTCAGTGTTCAAGCTCTCCTTTCTTGTGGCCAAAAGCATGATTATCAATAGCCTATAGGAGAGCATGTCCTCTTGTCTTTGCAATGGAATAGGGAGAAAGCCACTCTTTCATTTGTGGAATGAAACTCTTCTCTTCCTGTGTTTGGGCTGCATTATGTCAAGAGGCAACACATGGAATAAAAATAACCACTATTGGAATGCCACTTATTGATTGGATTAAGTCTCAGTTCCTGAACCTGACTTTAGTTTAGGTGTTGAAATGAGATTAGATTATTAGATTGATCAAGATTAACATCTGGGTCTAGAAATGGAGGGAGGAAGACTGGAAACCTGAAAAGATAAGGAGATGATGGATGCTGTGTAGGTAACCAACACTGTCATATATATATATATCTCACACCAATAAATTCAAAGAATTTATTCTCAGTAGTGTAACAAATATCAAAATAAAATCTAAAAAGAGTAATTTATTGCATCAGAAAGTAGCTGTTTAAAATGAGAACTGGGAGAAGACACTTTAAGGAAGTTTCAGTTGACCTTTAGAACATGTAAGCTAGGAAGTGTTAGGAAAAGGGAACTGGATCCTGTGCCTGTTTTCAGCATTGTATCCATAGTCCTAAACACAGTCCTTGGCACAAATAATGCTTCTATTCAATGAACACTTGATGACTGGATGGATAAATTTAGGTGTTTGTTTTTGTATAGAGAAAATCATAAGCTACAGAAATGCACCTTGCTTCTGGGTAGGATTGTCTCTAAATTCTTCTAGTTATGCATATGAGTTAAGGTTTATCAGAGTAATTCTCGAAGAAACAAAAAGACAAAAGACTAGGACCTTAAAACCTACCATCTTGCTATATGGCGTTTTATTCACTGTATATATTATTTGTTAGTTTCCCCTCTTTTTCTGCTTTCCTTGAGTTATTAAACATTTTGTATTAATCCATGTTTATCTCCACTGTTAACATAATATTTATATTTTTTTCAAATTTTAGTGGTTGATTTATATTAATCCATGTTTATCTCCACTGTTAACATAATATTTATATTTTTTCAAATTTTAGTGGTTGATCTATCTATATCTTTGGTTAATCAGTAGCTTATTTCCAACAATATTATATACTATTTCATAAGTAGTGTAAAGACCTTATGACTGTCTACTTCAATTCCTCTACCCAGCCCTTTGTGCTACTGCTGTCATGTGTTTTATTTTGCACCTGCTACAAACACACAATACATTGCTGCTATTTTTCCTTTTGACATTCAGTTATCTTTTAGAGCAATTTAAAAAATGATTTTACTTTCATTTATTCATTCCCAGTCCTCTTTGTTTCTTGGTAAAGATTCAGATTTCAGTTTGATATGTTATTCCTTCTGCCTGATAAACTTCCTTTAACATTTCTTGCAGTATAGGTCTGCTTGCAATGGATTCTCTGTTTTTGTTTGTCTTAGAAAACCCTTATTTGTACTTCTTTCTTCCCAACTATTTCTTGCTGGGTAAAGAATGATGAAAGGCATATATATTTATATATGTGTATATATATATATGCACATATATAGATATATATATATATTTTTTAAATCGTAGTTTCTCATGAGAAATCAGCTATAGTACATTTGTTTCTCTGATTGTCATGCAATTGCTCCTAACATTTTCTCTGTCTTTTGTTTTTAGTATTTTTAAAATATGATACGCCTAGGTATTTCCATCTGCTCCCCGTCCCCGGCACCCCACCAATCCTGAATGGGATTATTTATCCTGTTTGGTGTTTTTGAGCTTCCTGGTCTGTGATTTGGTATCTAAGATTAATTGCAGAAAATTCTTGGCCATTGGCCACTATTGTTTTTAAACATTTCATCTGTTTCATTCTGTCCTGATTCTCCTTCTAGGATTCCAGGTAGATAATTGTTGACTTTTTAAATATTGTCTCATAGCCGTCAGATGCTTTGTTGTGTGGTTTTATTTGTTTCTTTGTTTTTCTCACTTTTTTTCTCTTTGTGGTTCAATTTGGGTAATTTCCATTGAATAATTCTCAAATTTCCTGATTTCTCCACTGTGTTGAGCTTACTACTTAGCCAGTCAAAGACAACCTGTATCTGTATTACTATGCTATTTATTTCTAGCATTCCCACTTGATTCTTCTTTATGGTTTCTTTCTCTCTGATGAAACTAGCCATCTAATCTTGCATGTTGTCTACTTTTTCTGAGAGTCGGTAATACATTAATCATAGTTATTTTAAACTCTGTGTCAGATAGTTTCAACATATTTGCCACATTTGAATCTGAAGTTTCTATTACTTGTGTTGGCTCTGTTGGCCCTGGGTCTCCCAGATATAGCTTTCAAAATGTTCCTGTTCCACCTCTGCTCTAGTTCTTGCTAAGAAAATACCCCTGTCCGTTCTTTAGAACTAGAGGATTTTTGTTGTTGTTCCCTTTGCCAGGTACGATAGATGTTCATCAGGGGCCTAAGAACAAGTTTTGTTGCTCCTTCCTCTGTAGATTAAAACCTTTGTTCCATAAAGGAGATGGGGGAGGGGTGGGAGTAGGAAATTGTTTCTTGCCTCATTTTCGGTATCTGCTTTCCTTCCTAGTCCTGTAGGAGGGAAGCTGTCTCAGACCCTTCCTTATTTTTCCCTGGTAGCACCTGGTGTGTTTCATGGAGAAAAAAAGTTGTTAAGAGTGTGAATGTCTCTCCCTGTATCTGTGTCCTCTCCTGAGAAAAAAGCCTTCACCTTCTACCACCATTCTGTACTCTGCCTCTGATTTTACAGTTATTCTAACTAATTCCCAGTGGTGTCCAGTGACATCTGCCATAGGTAAGGAAATGCTTGCTTCTTGTCTCCCCCTATAGTTAAATGTCTCTCTCCAGTTTTCTGGTTAGTTGTCTTGCAGTCTCAGCTTTCTACTTTGCAGGTTCATAACAACCTGCAAATTGGCAATTTGTCCACCTTTTTTATTTCTATAAATATAGGAGCAGTACTCCTAGTTTTCCACATCCTACAGCAGAAATAAGATTCAACAAGACTAGAGACAAAAATATTGTTAAAGAACTACATGTTGTACTCAAAGGTCCCATTTTCTTCAGAAATCAACAATTCTATTTATTTATTGTAAAATTTGTGACTTAATAAAAATGAAAGAACAAACTTTATTATAAATATATTGAGTAAATTCATAAGTCCCGTGAAGGTGACACTCAAATTTAAAAATTTCTCTTTAAGATGCCATTATATTTAAATCACCTGAATGATAACTTCTGAGAAAGCACTTTAGTATAAATAAAAAATCTTACCCACGATTTATGTTATTGACTGATTGTTGGGTAGGATCTCTTCTGAAAAATTTGAAATCTAGAAATTATTGCAGAAATTATAACTGAAAGTGAAAGAACATGTTCTTTCTTTCTTTCTTCATGTGTTTCAACTTTTTATTTATTTTTATTTTTTTTTACTTTTTTAAAGATTTTATTTATTAATTTGACAGACAGAGATCACAAGTAGTCAGAGAGGCAGGCAGAGAGAGACTTGGGGAAGCAGGCTCCCTGCTAAGCAGAGACCTCAATGCGGGGCTCGATCCCAGGACCCCAGGCAGCTGAAGGCAGAGGCTTTAACCCACTGAGCCACCCAGGCACCCTGAGTTTCAACTTTTTACATATGGTGGCTGATTGAGATCTATCTGGATCTTTGGGCCCCATGACTAATGTTGGTTTTCTGTGTGACCAAATGGAATGGAATCTAAAAGAAGGACAGACTATGAGTGTTAAGACTGTAGTAGGCTGCGATGGTAAAAGATTAAACAAATGGTTGGGTAGAAGCAGTAGTACACAGAGAAGGCAGAAACAAGTAAGACATAGTGTAAGTGGTGGTTATAATGTAGTCCCAGGGGACTACAATTCCTTTTTATGTGTAACTCAATTTTTCCTTTTGGTCCCAGACAGTGTTTGGAATTAGCTAACATTGGACACTTCATGTATCTGAGGAGGAAATGTAATCCTTGAGTACCTAGAAAAATAATTTGGTGATACTGAGCCAAAACCAAAAGAAAAATGGGTACATAGTTTCTTACGTCCTGGTCCTTGCAAACAATTATTGATCAGATGCACATTCCTTAAATGTATTGTCCCATCAACCTGTTGTTAAACTACACATGTAGAAAATACTATGTTATCTATATTAAAAAAAAAAAAGTTACTGAAAGATGTTATGTTTTTAAAAAAAGAAGAAGATTTCAACAGCAACTTGGGGGTTTGCCTCCCAAGTCTAGTTTAAGATAGAAAGACATAGGAGACTAGATCATCAAATATGGGTTTTAAAATATTATTCTGACACGCCGTTCTCCTTTGGCATGAAGTGCCATAACTATGTTCATAGGCAGAGCTAAAGTTCCTGGTTTGTTAAAGGAAAGATTGTCTGTCACTCAAACTTGCATAAAAGGCCAAACTTGATTTTCAAAGCTTAATGAAAGGTAATCAGATGTATCAGAATGTTTCTTATTTAGCCAAGAAGTTTTTAGTACATTATGTAAAAACTTAGAGTGTGAGAAGATATATTTAGAGATGGTATTTAAATTCAGGTGATTAGGAAACACTAAATTTTACCCTCAAACACTGAATGTTACCCTTAAAATTAAGAGGAACCGTAAAGATCAAGTCTAGTCATACCCAAATGTGGTCAATGGATCAACACTCACAGAAATACCTGAAAAACATTAAATTCAGAAAATGTTAGTATGTGTCTGAGAGTGGATCCAGTATACATCCTGTGATTGCCTAGAAAGTAACTTCAGTTTGGTGTCTTAACCAGAATTTAGGATTACTACTTATATTCTAATTCTCTAATTTCAATTATGCTTAAGTTATTAATCTTTAATGATGTAAGATAGTTGTATTTTTGTACAAACAGTGTTTAAAATGTTAGGGAAAATAGCAAACATTTCTGGCTTCTCACTATACAATTATAATTTTTTTTTTTTCTCACTACATTAAATTGAAGAGATGTGAGCTTCTGTTCTCTTGCTAATTTACAAGATCACCATCTAGTGGCAAAATTTTCCTATAACAAGCACGAAGTCCCTACAGCCCAAGAAGGGTTTCTCAAGATTTCATGGCCAGGCAAATCCTTCTGAGACACAAGATGTGGCAGTGTAATTCTGACCAAATCAGGCAACATTGTACAAGTAGTAATATTCCTCCCATATTTATGAATCATGAAGTAATAGCTGGGAAAAGAGTAGAAGACACAAGCTGCATGATTAAGTTATTAAAGGAGAGGAAACTTGATAGATTGTTTCATTTTCTTCTCATTCTGCCCCATTCACATTGACAAAGTGTCATACTGTTACTATTATAAAGAAAGATTACATGACACTGCCATAACGAAAAAGGGATAATGGTAGGAATAAGGATTAAAGCACTGAAGAGTTTTTTTTTTTTTTTTTATTGAGCACTTCTTGTAAATTCTGCTAACCTCCCACAGAACTGAGTAGAGAGTCTCCCTGAGTAGAGAGTCTACTCTATACCCACTTCTTCCCTTTACTTACATTTCTTTAAACCATTTTGGAATCTTCCTGAAGAACAGAGATTTATCCTGTGGAAATACTGTTAGCCCTTCTAATCCCTGCAATACGAGTTGCAAGCATCAACTAAATTTTGAGACTTTGGACAGGTTGATTTATAGCTAGAGTCAGCAGTCATGTACATGACAGGTGGTGAGAGGTGGAACTTGGAGAAAGTGCGGATATTATTTCTTGGCCAAAATTAACACTGACATTAAGATCCTGTTGTGCCTTAAAATTCCAGTAGTAGGGATTAATTCACATAAATAAATGTACTTCCTAGGGATCCCTAATGTTTCTTCATTTAAAATGTCGTAGGTTATGAAATACATTATTTTACATACAACTAAAAAAAGGGGGGGAAGCCCTATCAATTTAATGATGATAGTCTTTAATTGTAAGACTATCTCAATTTCAAAGATGTTAAATTACATTTTAAAAATATATTTGTGGGGCATCTGGGTGGCTCAGTAGGTTAAGCCTCTGCCTTTGGCTCAGGTCATGATCTCAGGGTCCTGGGATCAAGCCCCAGATTGGACTATCTGCTCAGCGGGGAGCCTGCATCCCCCATCTCTCTGCCTGCCTCTCTGCTTACTTGTGACCTATCTCTCTGTCAAATAAATAAATTAAATATTTAAATATATACATATACATATGCATTTTTCCATTTTTATTTATTTATTTATTTATTTATTTATTTATATTCCTGAACATTCCTGAATGATAAAAGAACATTCTGGTAATGACAGAGAATTGAGAATGAAGACTCTGATAACACTAACACAAACTGAAGCATTGGTATCAACCAGCAAAAGCAAAACCTTAAAGAAATGGATCATTGGATAGCCATGTTTTGATAGAAGAGGAGGAAGAGAAAGATAAACTCCAACTGCTTCACAAGGTTCACTAAGCCCAGCTTTATTTAGACCATACAATTGCCTTTGAAAAACTCCTTTTAGCAATGTTTATTTAAAGAGGTCACTATTTGAAGTTAGCATACTGAATTCCATAGCTGTTGACCCTTTGGAAAAATAACTGACTCTGAGAAAGGTTAGGAAAGGTGGGAAGAGTCTATGAATAAAACCTTTTCAAACTAGGAAGAGGTCAAAGTACAGCCTGATCAAAGACACAGATGAAATTCAGAAGTATGTAGATAAAGGTAAAATAATGAGTACTGGAGACACCAATAAAAGGAGAAATGCTTTCTTAAGTGGCTAGGTAAGGCTGCACCACTAGGACAGAGCTCTCAGCCGTACTGTGGGAAGCACTTGACCCAGTCCTATCCACACACAACAGCAGCAAAGAAAACAAATAGAAAAATGCAGATTCTGAGTCTCAATGCTAAAACAGGTCAACTCACTGAATGTCAGAGCTCAGAGCAGAGGTATGGGTATAGTCTCATTTTCTCTTGGAGCTGGATGACAGTAACACAACCTCCTTTTTAACTCAGTGAGTAAAAAAAAACGTAACCTAGAAATTCTCTTCTCTCTCTCAAGAAAAAAGAATAAACTAATGCAGGGGCAAAACAGGACGTTACGGAAAAATGTGTTTCAAGGGAATAACTGTGCCCAGTACTAGAATTTATGCAATATCTACATATCATTTGAAAGATTAGGAAAATATTTTCTTTCCTAGATTGTATTTTCTCAGGGTTCTAAAATTTATCATCAAAGAATAATTTCTTTGTGCTTTCGTAAGTGTGTGTGTGCGTGTGTGTGTGTGAATTTCAAAATTCCAACAAAGTAAAAATGTCCGAAACATAGGGTGTTATGCCAGATTCCTTAGTAGGTTTGTTTTATTTGATAAAGTTGCTAAGGAGCTTTAAAACCATGTAGCATGACCACCTCTTGTATGATTGACCCTAGGAAGTAAGAGTTATGGGGAAAGGAAGGAGGACCTTGGTGAACTAAAGTCTTAGAATTTAAAACACGCTAGATGCTCTGCTAAGTATTTTACATATAATCACTTAATTCTCATTAGAACACTGTTAAGTAGATATTATGTCATCTTTATTTTACATAAAGAGAAATTGAGTCCCAAAGGTATTAAATAACTTGCTCAAGTCAATGGATAAACTGAGTCAATCCAGGTCAGTTTACCTCAAATTTCTATGAAAACACATTAAGATATGTGGGAAGAAAGAAACACTGTACCAGTGTTCGGAAAGACACCAAGTCAACTTTATGTCCCCAGAATATTTTCCCAAAGTTGCCCATAAAATTGTACCACTTGTTGGATTTTATTAAAATTAGCTCAGATTTTCCAGATTAAGTTTACATCTCTTGAATTTTTATGGTAAGATAAGTTATATCACATTCATTTCATCTAATGCACAAAATAACCCTGTAATATGGATATTTTAGTAATCTCCTTCTCAGGTTCATATAGTTGGTACATAATAGAGCCAGGACTCCAACCCCAGCACTTCTGATTTCACATTCTGGACTTCTTTCAATAAATTATAATACCTTGAATATATGTTTTACCTATGAATCTTCAAAGGCTTTATGAGCTTTTTCCAAATATTTGCTTTTAATAATGAATAGAACAAGAACATTTTCTATCTATTCTCTCTGAATTCAGGTTTTGAGCAATGCACATAGCACATTTTTTACCAAATTCATTCATGACTATAATTCCAAAAATTCAAATTCCTGTAGAGAAAAATTACTTTTATCTAGATTTAATCCAAAGCTGATGGATGGCCAATCACTATATCACCATGAACATTACTGTTATTAATGAGATAAAATTTTCTTTGGGTGAATAAGGTAGGTCAAGGACTTAGTTATAGAGAATATTAGTATCTCTAAGAAACGTGTGTTGAGAGTAAGAGTCAGACTATGCCATCCAGGAAATTTCTTCACACATTCTCAAATAGTTATTGAACATGTTATGTGCCAGTACTATTCCATGTATCAGGAATACAAAATGTAGAAAACTGATGCCCTCATTGAGCTTACATCACACAAAAAGAGACAGACAAAAATTAGATAAATACATAAAATATATTTCATGCTACAAAGTGATAAACACTGAGTGAAAAAAAAGAGGGGTGGGCAAAATTTTTAACAGTGTTCTAATGAGAATTAAGTGATAATATGTAAAATACTTAGCAGAGCATCTAGCATGTTTTAAATTCTAAGACTTTAGTTCACCAAGGTCCTCCTTCCTTTCCCCATAACTCTTACTTCCTAGGGTCAATCATACAAGAGGTGGTCATGTTATGGTTTTGGTTTTGGTGGTCATGGTTTTAAAGCTCCTTAGCAACTTTATCAAATAAAACAAACCTACTAAGGAATCTGGCATAACACCCTATGTTTCGGACATTTTTACTTTGTTGGAATTTTGAAATTCACGCACACACACGCGCACACACACACACACGCACACACACTTACAAAAGCCAAAGAAATTATTCTTTGATGATAAATTTTAGAACCCTGAGAAAATACAATCTAGGAAAGAAAATATTTTCCTAAAACAGAAATTAAATATTTCAGTCTTTATGGGCCAGATGGTTTCTGTCACAACTATTCAGCTATGCCCTCGTAGCCCAACAGCAGCTCTGGACAATATGTAAACAAGTGGGAGAGGCCGTGTTCTGACATAACCTTATAAACTAATGGAGCTAGTCAAGTGGGTAATAAGGGAAAAGCTTTCCAGAAGAGGAAACAGGAGGTGCAAAGGCACTGAGACAGGAGCTTGTCATGTGTGTGCGAAGGTCACCAAATAGGCCTGTTGTTTATAGACTAGGCTGGAGGGAGCAGGCATGGAACAGGAGGTATGGTCAGATATGTAAGGCCTTATAGAGCAAAGTAAGAATGTTAGGTTTTATTATGTGTGAAATGGGAAGTCATGGAAAGATTTTGAAAAGAGAAGACATACATATGTTTTATGTTTTAAAATCATCTCTCTGCATCCGCATGGATAGATTCAAGGGTAACAAGAAGCTGCAAGAATGATGAGGCAATGATTTCAGTAATTGGTATGGGACAAGATGGTGTCTTGGCTAGAGAGGGTGTGATCTCATTGATGAGAAGCAGTTTAATTCTGGATGGATTTGGACAGTTTTGATAACGGGATCTACTCATGGACTGGATGTGTAGTGTGAGAGAAAAAGAGAAGCAAAGGATGAAAGTTTTGTTGTCAGGAATGGGGATGGAAAAGACTATGGGAGGTCCAGGATCTTTTTTTTAATTTTATTTATTTATTTGACAGAGAGAGAGAGATCAAGATCACATGTAGGCAGAGAGGCAAGCAGAGAGAGAGGGGGAAGCATGCTCCCCGCTGAGCAGGGAGCCCAATGTGGGGCTCGATCCCAGGACTCTGAGATCATGACCTGAGCTGAGGCAGAGGCTTAACCCACTGAGCCACCCAGGTGCCCTCCAGGATTTTTTTTTTGTAAGATTGATTTATTTATTTTGGAGAGAGAGAAAGGGAGAGAGCGGGGGTGGGGGATGGAGAGAGAGGGAGAGAGTGTCCCAAGCAGAGCCCCATTGAGTGTGGAGCCAATGTGGGGCTCTATCCCAAGACCCTGAGATCATGACCTCAGCTGAAACCAAGAGTCAAAACCTCAACTGACTGAGCCACCCAGGTGCCCTAAGGATTTTTTTGAGGAGGAAAACACACATTAGTTGTTCAGTTTTATATAGATAAAATGTTGGATATGTAAATTTTGAGATATCCATTAATATACAAGATAAGCACTGGTTCCCTCTCAGTACCCAGCAGATATCAATAAGTAGATATGGCAATGAGGAGAGTAGAATCCAGAACTTCCTTATTTATTGAAATCTGTATAGTTATGATTAATTACCACCTTGAGACTTTTGAAGTAAGACATACATACATGAGACATAACCTTGGTTCTGCAATTTAATATATAAGCAGGCATATATTATTGTTTAATGTCTGTTTATCTTAATATTCTCAATTGTAAAATAGAAATAATAGGGCCAATCATAAGAGTTACGAGAATATAGTGAACAAAAAGCACTGGACAAAATGCCTCACAAATAGTAAATGTTAAATAAATATCTGATGTGGCTATTATTATCAATTGTCAAGAGAAGTGAGTACTCATCAAACGTATTGTCTTTAACTTACCAAAAATAGTACTCATTTTAAAAGACTTCCAGGAACATGTAGTCTGTGATATTAGGTTTGGATCTACAAAAAATTATGATCTAAGAGTTCATTCAGCCTACAAGAAGATAAGGATTCCTGGATTATTCAAAAACATTTGCTTGCTGTAATTTCACACGTTAAAAAAGGCAATCCCCAAATAGGCTTGGTATCACTTACTTTTTTTTTTTTTTTTGCATTCTTTATTTTAAGCATTAAAGGTGGACATATTATTGTTGACGGCTAGACCAAGGGATTTAGGAAAGAAAAAGGAAGGAAGGAGGGGAGGGAGGGACCAATGCAAGAAAGTTGCAATGAAGAGCAAACAGGTTTCTGATTTTCTAGAGAATAGCTTGCATATACATTTATTTGCTTATTTATTTATTTATTTAGAGAGTGGGGAGGGGTAGGAAAAGATGGAGAGATGAATCTCAATCAGGCTCCACGCTTAGCACAGAGCTGGACACTGGACTCCGTTGCACAACCCTGAGATTTGAGCAGAAGTCCAGAGTACAGCCCTTAACTGACTGAGCCACCCAGGTACGATGTATACACTTTTGTTTTACAGAATTTCCTTCTCTCTATCTCTCCTCTCTCACAGACTTGTCATATATCACTGTGCAATTGTTATCCTGGGTGGTAGAGCATGACAAGTAGACTGACTTATTTCTTGATGCAAACAGATTCTCCTCTGTGGTTTAAGCCTCTCAAAGAATATCTAAATATTTGTATCATCATATTTTAGAAGGCAGTAGTGGTATTATTTTCATTTATAAACTCTCTATTCTGGTATAAAATATTTAGTTCCATGATGTGCATTACTTGTGTTGAGGTTCACTTCCTCTAAGGAATTTTAAGAACAAAAGCATACAAATGTGAATATAAATTACACAGGCTTTTACTGAAATGTGCTGTCCAGTTTCTCAACTTCTTATGGTCCAGGGTGTTCTCTGAAAGATAGAATGCCCTTGATAAAAAGATCGCTAAAGATATGTCAGAATATCAACGTCAACACTTGGTCTTGGCCTAGTCATATTAGGATACCAGCTTATCTTTAATATATTAATCAAACACACAAAAATTGTACTCAGCAAATAGCAGAGAGGCAGTGTAGAAGATTGAATTACAACATTAGGTTCTGATTGATGTGGGTTTGAATTGCAGCTTCATGACTTGCTGTGTGACATTTGAAAGTTATTTAACCTCTCTGAGTTTCTCTGAGTTTTGGTTTTCATATTTGACAAATAATTATAACATCTTAAATTTGGAGAAAGAATTAAATGAGAAAAAAAAAAAGAACGAGTGAAATACCTTGTAGGAAGTATTAGTTTGTTGGATTGGATGTTGGACTACCATTCATTCTTATTTAAGAAAATGACTACCATCATTCCCATTTAAGAATACTGCAAAAAAAAAAAAAAAAAAGGAATACTGAAAACTAAAGTTGGAAAACTAAACCTAATAATTAAATTAATATTCATGCTAACTAATGTATTTGTTATAGTATTTTAAATAGTTAAGGTCTCATTTCTCACCAAGAAAATGTTCCAATATTGTTGTTTTTCAAATTAAACTCTCCCTGTCTCTCCTCCCCTCAAATAAAACTATATAAAATCGCCATTGACTGATGCAGAGCAAAAACCTAGTTTAATATTTCTCATCTCCTATGCATGGGAATTAGGTTCTATGAATGCAAAGGGCCTCTATAAAAGTGTTCAAGAAGGTGTGTGGACTAGAGTGAAGAATTATGCCTCATGAGCATGAAACTGTGAATACAGTTCTTAGAGATATATTTTTTATCAATTCATTTCATAGCAAATTTTAAGTAAGGTAAGAAGTCAGTGGTAATTTACATGCTCTCAAATGCTAGGGTAGTGGAGGAGGGAAGGCATTTATGTTATTTAAAAGATTAACCCTGGAATAAAAATGGGAGAACATCATTGCAAAATTGACAATTAACTACTATTTGCACATATTCTCCTACACTGACTTCCATGTGTTATTATGCCAGTCCATTATTTGAATAGTTTAGGAGATCTTTTTTTTTTTTTTTCCCTTTCAAATAGGACAAAAAGAATGCTAGTGGAAATTTCATTTGTAACATAACTTAATTCTGGATTTTACTTTTGATTACAGCCTGGGTTTACTTTGATGTTTTCAAAATGAATTTCAAAGACCATTTATTCAGTAAATTTTAGAAAGTAGAAACATACTGAAACTTTTATCCCACTTGGTTAGCAGCCATCCTTTAGTTTTATCCAAGTTTTCCCATGAAAATGCCAATCGGGAATAAAACTGACAAATATATTCAATCAAAGATGGAATTTTTTTGCTCTTAAGTTGCAAATGGCCTCATTAAAATAAAAGCACCACCTTAGGGATTGCATAAAGTAGAGTATTGGTACCTAAATGGTATTTATGACCAGGCTAAATGTAAAGTGAATTAAAATTTAAAGGATTATAGTCAGGTAGGCCACAGACATCTGTAGAGAAATGTCCATTAAGAAGATGAAAGAACCAGCAGTCCCTGGTGACAGGCATATGTCAGGTTAGCGGTCAGCCATATCAGCCATACCTATACACTTAGTGCCATAGCAAATGAGAAACACATTGCCCAAGGAGGAAAGTACTTAAAAGATATTTATTTTAAACTAAGAAAAAAAAATAGCGAAACTAACATTTTAGAATTCATATCCATCATTGTCATCATACTAAAGTCAAATGGCGAAAATAAGATGTGGCTGATAATAAATATTATCACATATGTGTTTATAGATACTGTATACACTCCAACCCGTGACTGTATTTATAGAATCAATTGAAAGCATAATCTTTTAAGAGTGTCATTACGTCTTTGTCGCTGTAACCACAAGGAAGAGCTGCTGCACCCTACAAATAAAGACCTTGTTTAATAAAAAAAATAAAATGTGAAAAAACCTCTAGGGTATTAATACACCAAAGGATTTATTCCTTTAATAATGTGAATCACTCACAAAACCGGGCACTATTTTTGTCATTTTCATGACACAATGCTGTCCTGTGGATGCAGCATACATATCTTTCTTGCATCTGCCTCATTAAAATCAAGAATACTTTTAAAATAGTCATCAAATGCTCTTAAGTGATGACTCATAGACACAAGAAATCAAGTCACTTAATTAAAAGAGACTATTTCTCTCTTCCATCCCTTTCCTTTCCCTCTCCTCCCGTCTTCCCCTACTCTCTTCTCTTCCCTCCTTTTTTCCCTCCCCCATCCTTCTCTCCCTCTCCTCTTTCCTAGTCTCCTGCCCTGCCCTGCTCTCCCCTCTTTTTTCCTCCCCTCCTCTCTTCTCTCCTCTCTGTCTCTCCTATTCATGGGAAACACCCACCATTAGTGTCCCATAAAATATGCTCAATATATTGTTTTAGGAAATCAGCTTTGGCATTTGATGTAGCAAAAGATGGTTGAAGTTGTTTATTGCAAAGAAGGCATCTCCATCTCTGACCTGTATTCATAATCCAAGCATAACTGTTTCCCACTCTGTACTTTTAAAGATAGTTCAGAGAGAACATTTTCCCCACTGAGTGTGCAACTCATATTCCCTAGGAATCATGGCTTCCCAATCCAGTTTTAAACTAAGGAGCCCCAGATGCACCCATTGCAAGCAAAAGCCACTCTCAAATATGAATTTGTGTTCCCCAAAATGCAGAAAAAGTAGTGTTTTGCAATCTTATTTTGCCTTGGAACAGAGTCTTTCATCATGAGTTTTTATTGCTAGTTCACTGGACATCTCAACGCTGTTTGGGTCATCCTCCCTGTCTTTAAGAATAAACTGGTTTAAAGTTGCTCTTCTCCTATTTGTATCTCTTCAGTCCCCGTGTTTCATTTCAATAGACTTCCTTGGTGGGTGAAATCTTTGGCGCCAGAAATAAGAAATGGAAGGGAATGGCTCCAGAATCACCATTTCCCAAGCCCAGGATCTTCTAGTTGGCACCATACTACTACAACCCCCTTAACTTTATCTCTAGTCTTTATAAAATTATTGCTAACTGCATTCTAGGTTGTGAATTGGCCTGACAACACAGCCATACTAGAGGGTGTGCTGAAAGATGCATGGTGAGTATCGTCTTTAGGAAAGGAATTGAAGCAAAACCCTGGTAGACTTATTGAGGGACATGTGGTCAGTAAATGGATTAGATATATGTCAGCAATCTCAGAGGTGCAGTTAGGGGTCTAATGAGAAACAAAATGGAGTTAAGTGGACCAGGTGATAGTTGGAAAAACAGAATGTACTCCAAGATAATCAGGGGGAACAAAATGGGGATAGTTGTATCATAGCCCAAAGAAAAAGACTTGGTCAAATTTGTATATACGGTGTGTAAATTTCTAAAATCTAGGATTTTTGTTTGTTTGTTTGTTTGGATTCTAGAAAAAGTATTCTGCTGCTTGCTTTCATTTCACATTGAAGCAGCTCTCTTCTGGGGCAGTGGCGCTCCTGAAATGACCTCCTACCTGTGCTCCCTATTAGAAGCAATGCTCTGGGACTCTTATACCCTCTCTACTATCAACGTGAACTTGACATCTATATCTTTATTGCAGTACCTTGCCCTCAACTCTGTTGGCTAGTTTGTTTTAATTAAAATTATTGAGATACTGGGTAAATAAAATGTGCATGTTTTCTTTATTCAGATTCTATATTGTAAACCATTTAAAGAAGATTTGAGTTAAAAAATAGCAAGGATTTCAGGTGGAAAAGCAAGGCAGTGACAGTAGTGATTCAATTCTCAGTGAAACTCCAATCATGTACCCACGCAGCTGGCTACTCCATCTAGATGCAGGGATTTTCCTTTCAACTGATACAGACCTACATACACCACATTATTTCCTCTTAAGCTACCTGTCTCATCAATACATGCTTGGTAGTTTTCTTCCAAAACTCTTTTTTATTAGATACAATGTTCTATGAAATATCAAAAAGAATGCTGAATATACTTAGAAGTAAAGGAGATGTCTTAATGTGTTTTGGCTATGTCAAAGCATGTGCGCTTGATAGGAAAAAATTTTCACACCACTTCAATCCCAGACTTGACTCTTCAGGGAGTAATCTCAGATGGCCTCATTAGAGAGACGTTAAATTTGGGCTAGCCTCAAATCGTCTCAAGTTTGATTTCAGCTTGCCATCTCTAGAGATTGTAATCTGAATTAGATAAATCATTTGGAATATTTTTCTTTATCACTTCTCTGTTTAAGGTGTGTACTAAAATGGATGTGATATTATAACTAAATAGAAAGAATAAGCAAGAAGAGGCCTGCACTGCTAATAAAAATAGTACAACCCTCAAGCAACTAAAAAGCTGCTCTAAAACATTTCTTTATAATTTACTCAGAGGCTTAAACTTAGATTCTGTCAGGTTTGAAGAAAGGAGGAATTTCAAGAATGAGGGGGGCTCTCCACTGAAAATAAATGTCCCTCACTAGGTCTCTCAAGGGTTCAGATAGAAGCTCAAGTTGGTTTGTAAACCTCGAGGGTCAGAGGTTCGAGGGGAGAGGAGTGATTGTCACGTCCAAGCCATATATAGCTCATCGTTATTGGTTTGTTTAAGAAATGTCAGGCATTTCCTCTTCCCAACCAGGACAGTCCAAATAACAAAACTTGTGTTTACACAATTTAGAATTTCAGCAAAATATCAACTCGCCTTTGAGTTTAAAATAATAACGAAGAAAGGTGTGGAATAATTTAAGTGAGGGAAAGAAGTCTCTTGAGGTGACTATTATATTGTGCCATTTTAATGTTCTTAAGCCCTTTGTACTTTACTGTAGTTGAATGTGCATTTATTGAGAAATGTTGTTCTCTGTGTCATATCTCTGTGCATGAAACTATTATCTGAAAATAGATATTTAAAATAGTGTCATTGTTAAGATTAGAGTAGGGGAAGTCAGCATGTTCTTGATGAAAATACCATGAAAATACCTACGCTTAAAATATCAAGAAAATGCCATGTTATTTTTATCATGTTTTTCAGAAAGTAAATCTGAAAACGTGAAAACAAAACAAGCAATGTGTGGAACTCAGTACCCAAATACTTCTTCCTGGAGCTGTGGATTTGGATTGACTAGGGCAAACCTGGACTTAGCCCCAAGGTTTGGGGTCCATTTCCAGGCCAAAACCCCAGTTTCCAGTTCAGGGCTCCCAGATTCCATTAAGAGTTCCCGTGAATCAGGCAGGGCTAATTCAGTCTTGAACAATCAATCACTCTCAGTCCATTTTGTGAGTGGGAGTGATTGATGGTTCTCCTCTGGTCATGGCTGACCTAGACGTAGGAAGTGGACCTGAGCACAATACCTCATGTGTGAGTGGCTTATTTGGAATCAGTCAGCTGCAAGGAACTCTCTTGTGTCTTCCCTGGTCCTTCCCTAGATAGTCCCATAGCCTCGTGGCCTTTCTGTGCAGCCTCCTGCTTGTTGCAAACTACTGTTTCTCTCTCCTTCCCCTCACTCCCAGAAAATAGCTGCGTGTTTTCATAGCTAGACCCCAATTTTCCCCCACACGTTCTATTGTTCTTCTATTCGATCAACTGTTAGAATCTGATGTGCTAATTCGTCTGCTCCTCCTCTTCTCTCTTCCCAAACCTGGGTTTTTGCAGTAGTTGTCTTTTCTCTTGTTTTCTCATAGAATTGTTAGAAAGATAAAGAAATGTAATTTGAACTTTCTTTCTCCTCTTTCTGACATTGTTCTTTTGACAATGAGGTGTGGCGCATGGTAGGGAGGAGGAGGAGGAGATAAAAAAAATATCTCCAGGGTTTTGTGAATTAGTATGTTTTGTCTGCCCTGTTTGTAGCTAGTTATCTTCCATTCTCGGGAATATTTGTGTTGCATTTCAGAGAACAGTGTACCATTTTGTAGATGTTATCATTACGGCCTTTTCACCCAGAATTACCGCAGCTGTTACAGTCACTACAAGGAAATGCTCTCCCACTCATTTCTCTGATAAGAAGCTGCCTCCCGTCCTCGTACTTCCCATGGTCCACTAGCTGGACTGAGACATTTGCAGCAAGGGCTTCAAAGGGAGGCTAATAATGTGCATAGTTTTCAGGATTGTTATTTTCCACCAAAACTCACTGAAGTTATAAAAACCCTTATGAAAAATGATTAGAGAAGTTGCAAAAATTCACAGACAGACACAAGGCAAAACTCAAAGCAGTGCTTTTCATCATTTTGGCAAAGTGAAAAAGGGAGGGCTTGCTCTTCTTTCCTGTCTCATGGCAAATCATGATTCCAAAGCACATCCACCACATATATTTATGAAATATTTGACAGGTTCCTTTAAAGAGGAATGCACAATCACTCAGGGAAAAATAGCTAGTGATTTTCTCATAGGTAACAAAGGAAAGGATGATTATTATTTAGTGTGTAGCATATATTCATGTATTTATTCAAAATAAGGATGTAAATGAATATATAGTCTCATAAGATATAATTTGAGAAAGAATATTATAATAATATATAACATGTATACACATCATGTGCATGCTCAATAATATGTATATATTAAGAATATATATATACACACATATAAAGGAGAGAGATATATATACACACTTTCATAGATATAGATACATGAATTGATATAATTCAAAAGAACAAACTATTTTGTAAAGAAAATAACATAAGTACAGATTCTCTTTAAAATATATTTGAATCTCTTAGAGGAGGGAAATGTTTTTCTTGAGAAACTTACAAACTGATAATTTCATTTAAATAATAATTGCAAAAACATTCAATGTTCTTTTGTAACATCTTTTTTTTTTTTTTTCCTTTTCTGGTCTCTGCTAGGAAGCGCAAAAGACTGTAAATAACACAATAACATGTTAAACAAACAAACAAAACAACTAAAGGGGTCCATCTCCATTTGGCTCTGTCAGTATTTTCAGTAAGGGTTGGATGGTTAGTCTGGTGGGTTACTTGTACTGGGGGACAAAAAGCCGTCAGTGTGGCCTAAGGGACAGCAAGTTTTTGCCATGTGGCAACATCATATATTTGGCCTCCTTCGTTGGCTCAGGGTTGCAGGGACAAACCCTCCCCTGCTTTGACCACGTGCAGCCCAGCTGAAGAAGAGACTTTACCCAGAGGGAGGGGCAGCTAAGGGGTCCTAGGACAGAGCTGGCCCACTCTTAGCAGTCATTCTATTCCCTCGAAGGTCTCAGTGCTACCACAGAAGCAGGATTGTTTAAGCCATTGCTGAAGCACAAAAATATTCCTCTCCCGTCGGCCATGTCACCGCCCTTAGACTGAGAGCTAGGCTCGTGTTGTGGTCATTAGAACAAGAGGACGTGGAAGTGGGTGGGAAGGAAGCAGGATTTCTTCCATCACGTCCTGAAGACTATGTTTCTAGCTCCCTCTCAGATAGGAAAGGGCATTGCTGCTATTTTTTCTTTTTTTTAATTGAGGAATAAAGCCATTTTTTGAAATTAGAGTCATTAAATGTACATGTGGCTTACAGCACAGGAAATGTCATGGTTCTTAACCAAATAAGAGCTAAGGAGCTCTCCAGTTATTTTTTTTATTAGTAGTATCTGCACATCAGAATGTGTGTATTAATGTTATTTGATGAGATTATTGTCAAGCAAAGGATATGCTGGAGAGATAGGATTGCTTTAATGCTAGGGACAGGCAGATACGTATCAAATGTACATAAACATCCAAAAACAGATAAGAAAATATTGGCCTTGCTTCCAATGAGATGGAGGCAAAGATAGGCAAGAATTATTTATCAGAAATGGAGTGGAAAAAGATCAGAGCCAGGTATGTAGAAGCTCCAGGGTCTGCAGTTGCAAGCAAATGAACAGTAACATTTTAGATACAAGTTATTGAAGTGCTGCTATACTTTCTTAAGTAAACAACTAATGAAAATATATGAGAGGTGAAAAGGTAAAGATGTTGTCCATCATTACCTACAAATAAAGAGTAATTGAGCATATTTTGAGGTTTATTCCCTTCATAACTGTGAAGCAAGATTAATTTTAAAACAAACTCTCATTTCTGTACTAGTGGCCTTAAATCCAGATGGTGTATTCTTTTTCAGCCCAGAGCATGAGAATAGCATTTCTGCATAGAATTCAGAGTATCTAAGGAACAAGTGGTTCTTAAAGTTTGGCATGACCCTTCTATACTGGGTAAAAGATATCATGTTTATAAAATGTGATCACAATGTCTTCTGATGACATATTCAATGATTAGATCAATGACCCTTATGTTTTTTTAGACTACACTATATTAAATTTTATATGTATCTGTCTATCTCATTCATATATATATATATATATACATATATATATATAATTCATTTATATATATAATAGACAAAAAAGTCATTTAAAATATTGAAAACCAGGATGCCTGGGTGGCTCAGTAAGTTAAGCAGTTGACTCTTGGTTTCACCTCAGGTCATGATCTCAGAACTGTGGGATTGAGCTCTGTGTCTGGCTCCATGCTCAGCGGGGAGTCTCTTTCAGGATTATCTCTCTCTCTTTTCCTCCCTCTGCCCCAGTGCCTGCTCACACACACTCTCTCTATCTCTAAAATGAATAAATAAATCTTTAAAAATAAGTAAATAAAAATATTGAAAGCAGTTTCAGCTTTTAAAAGGTGAAGGTTTTAGTTCAGTTTGGGGGCAGAATTATTTTGTTCCAAGAAAAGCACATGAGTGGGTCATTCAGTTTCAGAACTATAAAGAAAGCTTGGGCACATTGTTCTTGAGAAAAACTGAACTGAAGGCAGTTGCTCAACTGGAGAAGCTAACCGTTCTATGTGATAATGAAAATTGGGTATAGGTTTAAAAGACTACTGCAGGCTTTAAGGAAAATGTAACTTTAAGGAAAATGTGCCTGTATGGATTTAGGTTTTCCTAAGCCTGTATGGTATTTCTTGATTTTGTTGCATTCTTGCTCAAAACATGAGGGTTTGAAGTTTACCAGAAACTGAAAGAAGGGTTTGGGGGAGAAAGATCAGGAATCAGATTCATCCAGCTTGACACTGGCTGGGATCTGGACACTCTGCATATGGAGTTCAAGATTGATGAACTTAGATATCGATTCTAAGTTTAAAATATTTCTGGGGCTGGCTATGTAACCTTACCACTCTGCATCAAATAAGTGCATTGTCACACTTCCAAACATTTTTGAAAAAGGTCTACCTCAGGATAGGAAATAAGGACTTGAGAGACAGACCTCAAACTGGAGTTATAATGCATTTTTCCTCTTTCCAGAGCCTCATAGGGTTAGGACTTGATGAATGGAAGAGTGAACCAATTTCCACTGGCCTTGCAATTAGGTGATGGACTAGAAAATAGTACTTAACTAGGGTTCCCTATTTGTACTTCCTTCCATTAGTATTAGGCAGTAAAGAAGCCCACCTTGTTAAAGAGAATGAATTCCAGACTTGGAACTGAATAAGGGGAGAAAAGGAGGTCATCCCTTAAACCCAGACAGGTAGCATAACTCAACATCTCCCAAGAGAGTTATACCTGGAAGATTTAGCAAAAGCATCAGGGAGAGTGAAGAAGTACAGGAGATGTGTCACATCATTAATTTATTCCTGGTGTTCACTTGGCTGTCCCAGGATTGCCTATTCTGTTTTAACCCCATTTGCAGTATCCTGCAATTCAAGTCTGGAACTATCTAGATTTAATGTCAACTCCACCAGTTAAGGGCTCAGTCCCCCCACAAGACTTACCCCACTGAAAAGGTCAGCACAAGTTTAGGGTGTCCCCATGCCAGCCATACTTCTGATCAACTGGTTGTAAGTTCAGGGGTTCCCACGACATCCTAAAGTTTGATAATTCACTGGAATAACTCATGGAACTCAGAAAGGTGATACAGTTATGATAGTATTTTTATTATAAAGGATGCAATTCAGTAATAGCCAAATGAAGAGACACATAGGATGAGATCTGGGAGTGTCCTGATCTTAAAACTTCCATGCTTTCTCCCTGATAATTTAGGCATACCATCCTCCTGGCACATCAATGTGTTCACCAATCAGGAAACTCCACTGAATGTCAACATCAAAATTTTTATTGGTGTTTGATTACATAGGGTAAGGGATTGAATCAGTGGTCAAATGATTGAATTCAATGTCTGGCCCCTCTCTTCTCTGTTTAGGCTGGCTCAAAATCCCAACCCTGTCATTAGTGATTGGTCTTTCTGGTGAGCAAAGCCCGATCTAAGGCTATCTCTGAATCCACTATAACCTTTCTTGCTAGCATAAACTCAGATGTGAACCTGAATAACAAAGATCATGAGTAACAGACATTTCTATTACTCATGAAATTCAAGAGTTCTAGAAGTTCTATGGCAGGAAACCATAACAAAAAACAAATCCTTTATTATATAGCACACCTTTCTTAGATGTGGATAGAGATGATTGATGGGACTGTCTCCCAGTATTCAAAGAGAGTGGAAGCCAAAGCCATGGAATATGGACAGATACCCGATCATGTTGATCATCACTTTGAGGGGAGACTTAGGTAAACTGGATAATACTTAGGAAATGGATGTTGTTTGTTTTTCAAGGCATTTCCTTCTTGGTTTGAACATTGCCTTTATAAGAGGAGGTTTCTTAAATCAAATACGGTCTCTGAATATGGGTATGAAGCCAAGCATGTTAGTCTTGAAAATCTGGTAAGCAATCTGAGGACTTTATTGTTATTTATACTTCTAGTCATCTTCCTGAGCATATTCTGATTTCCAGTGAGAGATCACTTACAGTCCTCAAGTTTGTATTGCTTATGCACTGCAAGCTAGTAAAGTTCTGTGCTGTGAAAATGTAGATACCTGTGTAGAAAAGTCACAGACTAGGAGAGCTGCAGATAATATTTTTTGAAACAAGGATGTAAAGTTCAAAGAATTGCAGGAGCTCTGCTATTAAATTTATTTGAAAAGCTACAATTTGAAAAAATCTCAAGTAAGACATCCATCTTTTACATGTATTTACCCCTAAACCATGCTTCATAAAAATCAACAAATTTCTTATACTGCAAAACCTTCCTGGCATTGCCCAGATAAGCATCGACTGCATGAGACAATGACTATGCTCATTAGAACTACAGGGAATGCAGACTGGCGTTCAAGGAAAACCACATGCAGTGTCACATGTTAGGCAACCATTGGATGCACTGTTTGCTTAGTCTTTTTTTGGCTGATGAATGATGTACCACTTAGAAGAAACAAGGCACACAGTACAGATGCCATCACTGTGCACAGGAAACTGGCAAAGAGCAGTTAAGTGATTTTCTAAGTTTACTCAGAAAGCCAGTAGCAGAATTGGGTCAAAAGTCTCAGGTTTTATTATTATTTCTGATTCAAGAGAACCTAGAAGAAAAAGTTTGAATGGTTAAGGACAAGGTCTTAAACTGATCATTTATATTGTTTTGTTTACTTTTATGTCATTATACCCTTTCTCAATGGTCTTTGTAGATCACTAATAGATTGATTAATGTCTAGGTGTTTTTATGCTTTTTAGAACTAGTTCATAATCTCCATCTTTTTATTTAAATTTAGGTCTTAAACTGATCATTTATATTGTTTTGTTTACTTTTATGGCATTCTACCCTTTCTCAATGGTCTTTGTAGATCACCAATAGATTGATTAATGCCTAGGTGTTTTTATGCTTTTTAGAACTAGTTCATAATCTCCATCTTTTTATTTAAATTTAGTTAAAAAAATCCTTCTGCATAGTCCAGGATTGAGGGAGGAGAAGATATTTTGAGTCCCCTACCTCATGTCCATTGATTTTGTGGTGGAAGTGATTTGATAATCTAGCTGTGGTTCTGTTTAACCTTCTGATCACTGGGTTTACCTATAGGGATTTTTTTTTTCTTTTTTCTTAACCTCCCTGAATAGATACAAATAATTATTTCTTTGTAGGAGACATTCAAAAGAATTTTTGAAAACAAAGGAAAATTTTCTTTATCTGGTACCTTTGCTTATTTTTCTCATTTCCTTATAAAAAATAGAATTAAATTTCATTTTATAAAGGGTTTTGTTAGTTTGAATATTTTTTCATCTAAAACACATTAAGTTCTTTAGATACTTAAGAGTGCATAATTACAAATGTATATCATTAAAGCAAAGCTATATTAATTAATACAAAGCTGCCCCAGGGTCTAGTAGCTTGTGGAGACCCCAGCAAAACTACTTAGAGACTCCTTTCTCCTTTGTCTAAACATGTTGATTTCTTTCTTCAATTTTAATTTTGTAACAACGCAAAGTACATTTTGGCAATATGCACAATTAGTTTATACAATGTAAGTCAGGTTACTAAATAATAAATAACAATAGTAAAAAATAATCACAATAGCTGTGGTTTTATCATTAAGGCATATTTTTTCTAGTAGTATATATTATACAATATATAGTTAGTTTAAACTCAACTAATAGTCATTTTCATTAAGTGTTATTTTCTTAGGTAAATCCGCTACTTCAAGACAAAATATTTGCATGAAGATATAAAAGCTGAATTGAGTTTTTTCTTAGATTCTCTGTAGTCTAAAGAGGGGAAGACAATTTGTGAGTTGTGTCACAATACATTTGTGAGTTGTGTCACAATACAGATTTCTACAAAGGGGTTCAGTTCAATCATTTCAAGTGTCTTTGCCTGTCATATTAGAGTTGATTTTATAGTAAGAGCTACTATATACAACCATAAACTAACACCAGAGTCTCCCATTAGAGTCCTAATACATGAAAAGAGTAACTGACACGTTAAATGATTTTTATGCCATTAACTAACCTGAACTAACAAAAAATTTCCTAGTGGAAGTTTTAGGGCACCTTCTTGAATGATTGGATAAGCATAGTTTGTAGTGAGCATACTGACATAAGATAAATGGGGACTTTTAGAGGTTTCTGAGCCTCACCACTAGGGACATTTTGTGCTGAATAATTCTTTGTCATGGCAGACTGCTCTGCACGTCATAACACTGTAGGTTGTTTACCAGCCTTCCAAATCTCTGCTTACTAGAGACCAACCAGTAGCATCCCCCAGACTCACTGTAAAAACCAAAAGTGCCTCCAGCATTGCCAGATGTTTTCTGGGGTACAAAATCATCCTGATTGAGAACCACTGGTTTAGAAGATGTTTGGAAATAGGTTTCATTCCACATTAAATATTTTACTGCTCCTGTACTTAGGGTTTACTTGGAAATAGGTTTCATTCCACATTAAATATTTTACTGCTCCTGTACTTAGGGTTTACTTTATTAATTGACTCAGCAAACATACTTCTTCCTAATACATGTGAAGCCCACTTAGCCCAAACTCTGAGTGATTTATCTCAAATTCCAAATTGATATAGTCTAAGTTAATTAATTTTATTGTGTAAATCTAATAAACATTGCATTAACCACAGGTTCAGATAAGTTTATAATGTTTTTAGGCCACTATCATCAGCTCTTATTAGTAACTCTTAGTCTAAACAAAGCCTTGCAAACTGTGTTATAATTTGTGCAACAAAGAAACATGAGGCAAAATGTTAATTCCGTTGAGGTTCAGCATGTTACCCACTGGCCGGTCATGTCTATTATCAGATATAGTAATTGGCTAGCTAGTGTAGTTGTAATTTTTCCAACAAAAACTAAAGAAGTTCTTGTTGAGGGAATATCTTTAATAAGAGTGTTCTGGGAGTTCAATGAAATATGTGTCATTTCTTCTGAAATCAGCCAAGTGGTTGGAAGAAATCGTGAGAATGTGAATGAAACGGGGAAAGGCTTGGGAAGAGCATGGGGACCAGTCATGTGAGCCACAGAAATTGTTGCTTTTCTCAGCTCCCCTTCGTCTCTGATGTCCAAAACAAGAGCCTGAGCTCATCTCTCTATTTCCCAGCTGTAATGATTTCATCCTGTTCTCTGAGTATCTTCATGGGCCCGCTGTCTTTCAAGTAACTCTATGCTTTTGTCTTTACTCTAAATGCCAACATAGGCAATTTGCCAAAAGATCCTCAGATGCCTGTACTGTTCTTTATAACCTCTTTAATGAGTTCCCTTTCTAAGTTCCCTCTTATTAACCTTAACATTTTCAACATTCAAATTTCAAAAGCAAGGAACTACTAGCTTATTTACCAGATGGTCTGTTGGACTTTATAATAGTAACTAATAAGACTGGAAAACACTCATTCTCAGCTTGTCTTTCAGAAGTCATGGTGCAATAGGACTGGGATAGACCCTAGGGATCATCTGCTTCCCACCAGATGGGGGCTTTAAGCAGGAGGCTCCAAGTCAAACAGACCTGAAATCAATTTCTACCTCCATTTTACATTGCAGGAGTGACATTGAACAGGTTCTTAAGTCTGCTGGGTCTCAACATAACTATTTTAAATGAGAATAGAGATCCTAAGTTATATGAGCGTATGAGATAATGTATTAAATTTTCTGACACACAGAACATAATTAATCAATATTTATTTCCTTTTTATTATTCCCATTGGAGTATATCCTATAACAAGAAGTATCTACGATTGGTATTCCTCATACCAATTTTATTTTAATTAGGTATTTTTGATTAAGTAATATATGCACTGGTTAAAAATTCAAATACTGTAAAACATATTCAGTGAAAAATAAAGTTTTCTGTGAACAACCGTCGTTGTCATGTTTTTGTGTGTGTAACCAGTTAGAGATAGCCTATGTACATGCAAATGTACTCACACACATGTATTGTCATTTAACACAAGTTGTAACATCCTGTGTATATTCTCCTGCATCTGGAATTTGACATGAAATCTTTAAATACTTCAGGATATTTGTATTATTGCTTACTTTTCTAAGGAACAAATTCTCTCAGTTTCTCTAACATGCATCTACCCATGTATGCATGTATATCTATGCTTCTCTCTCTACCATCTCTCCTTCACTCATATTTCTCACTGCCTTGATTACTGTCTTTAGGCATTTTTTTTCTTTGTCAGTGACTTTCTTAATCTTGGTACCCCAAACTGAGTACTACATTAAAAAATACAGATTACTATAGCTCTCTTATTTATTTATTTATTTATGATTTATGTATTTTAGAGAAAGAGCATGAGCTGGGGGGAGGGGAAGAGGAGGAGGAGAAGCAGACTCCCCACTTAGTGGGGAAACCACACAGGGCTCAATCTTATGACCCTGAGATCTTGACCTGAGCTGAAACCAAGAATCAGACACTTAACCAACTGAGCCACCCAGGTACTTCATGGATGTCTCATTTAAATTCCCTGTGTTTCTTATATAAGAATATAGTTATTAAATACAATATTTTATTTAGATAGTGTCTATTTAAATCTGAATTTTAAAAAATACTACTTATTCATAAAACATCTTATACTGAATGGTATTAAAATTATTGAAATAATATTTGGCATAGAATCACTCTTGAATCCAGGTGGAAGATTCTCTGAAAAACACAAGATTATATCTTTAGTTCATTATAGAGTTGAATATGTTATCACACAAAGACTCATTTTATCTGTACAGTAATAAAAACACAAATGAAAATTACTAGCAATAATCCAGCTGACAGCAGTATGTCTACATTCTTAAGCTAGAGCATGACAATCAGTTGAAATATCTAGTAATTTCATAGTTCAGGTAGAGCTGACATTCTAGATTTAAAAAGGGACCCTTTTAAAAATTATGTGCTCTCTACGATACATTAAGTAAGGTTCTCCTTTGTAGAGGTGACAATGATTGTGAAAATTTCCTTTGGCTTTGGGAGCAAAAACAACTTTTTGAGAATGTGTTTCTTTTAAATTAATTGATTTCCTGTCTTGAATTATCTACAATGATACAGACTAAGCCTTGCTTGTTGCTTCAACCAACCTTGTCTATTTTTTTTTATTTTTTTAAAGATTTTATTTATTTGACAGAGAGAGAGATCACATGTAGGCAGACAGAGAGGGGAGAAGCAGGCTCCCTGCTGAGCAGAGAACCCAATGTGGGGCTCAATCCCAGGACCCTGAGACCAGACCCAGGCAGAAGGCAGAGGCTTAACCCACTGAGCCACCCAGGCACCCCCAACCTTGTCTATTTTTAAATTAATTCTTATTTAACTCACGTGGTAAAAACAGAAAGCTTCCCAAAATAAAGTGGAGAATGCCCCATTTCTCATCTTTAATCTCTAGCAAAGGTTTATAAACTGTAGCATAAGGTCCATTAAAGGAAATACCTGAGGGTTTTGTGAAATATGACAACTGTATTTGTGAAGTTCATTTCTTCCAAAATGGGTTCTCAAGCTTTCAACAATTCTCAAAGGGGGAGCCATGAAAAAAATGAAGTTAAAAAGTCACCGCTCTCAGGGGGCCTGGGTGGCTCAGTCATTAAGTGTCTGTCTTGGGCTCAGGTCATGATCCTCGGGTCCTGGGTTCAAGCCCTGAATCAGGCTCCCTGCTTGGCGGGAAGCCTGCTTCTCCTTCTTCCATTCCCTCTGCTTGTATTCCCTCTCTCACTGTGTTTCTCTCTGTCAAATAAATAAAATCTTAAAAAAAAAAGTCACTGCTCTCTATCAAGAATGTTCTCTAGGGAAGAGAGCTAAACAGAGAAATTGGTTCAAAGTTCTATCAATATTTCTGGAAGAGATTAGAAAGTAGATTTCTGAAAGAAAGAAAGAAAGAAAGAAGGAAAGAAAGAAAGAAAGAAAGAAAGAAAGAAAGAAAGAAAGAGAAAGAAAGAAAAAATTTCTTAAGAATGCAAACAGATTTCTTCAAAATGCTGTGGAGAATAGCTGTTTTCTCTTTAGATGGGGACCGTGATAGTTTTATGCGTCAGCTTCACTAAGTGAATTGGGGGAAATGGGAAGGAGAGATGAACCATGAGAGACTGTGGACTCTGAGAAACAAACAGGGTTTGAGAGGGAGGTGGGTGGGGAGATGGGTGAGCCTGGTGGTGGGCATTAAGGACGGCACGTATTGAATGGAGCACTGAGTGTAGTACAAAAACAATGTATCCTGGAACACTGAAAAAATAAAATTAAAATTACAAATATACATAAGCACTAAAAAAAGAATAGAAAAAAGAAAATTTTAATATATCTGCATTTCAGTTATAATTTCTTTTCTCCAAATCCCCTTTATTTTGTAACTCATTTCCTAATCAACAGCATCCTGGCAGTCCCATTAGGAAGTCCAGTTGGGAAGATGCAAAAAAACCTAGCCAAGACCATTTCTTAATTTTAAGCATGAGCCAAAAGTGAAACTCAATGTGTTATGTGAATCAGTTTTGCTAAATGTGTTAAATGTTTTTCATATGATTTGATTTTATCCTTTAATTTTTATAAACTTCAAGTTTGCTTCTTAAGTCAAAAAGAGGAAGGGGTATAAAGAGGTCGCTACAGGCAAATTTTTTTTTTTTTTTTTTAAGCTGTCATTGGTGAGTTTTTATTTATTCACCACGGGAGGACTTCAATGATTGCACTGCTTTGTTGATGGCATGGCCATGTTTGTATTGGTCTTTCTTCCGAATACCTAGGCAAGGCTCTTTCGTGTTGCTCACACATGGCTTAATTTTGGATCAATGCCAAATTCCCCACCTTCATGAATGATTAACTCATGTAGCCTGTTGCTAATAATGTGTGCACTTGATGGCAGATGATATTTATTTTGGACAGGGTGAAAGCAGACCTTGGATGTTTGATCAGGGTATAGTAGTACGGAGCATGTGTGGGCACATGTACTGGGGAGAAGACTGCGGTCCATCTCCTCAGGTTGCCCCTCATCTCCCTTTTGCACTGTCACAGGAAGGGAGTCTTCAATTCACTTTATCATGCACAGGTTGCCTTCAACTCAGCCTTGTCATTGTGATTCGTCACACTAATACTCTGTCTTTTTATGTGCTGAATCTCATTGAAGTCTCCACACACCAGGATGGTGCCCCAGGGTATATGCCTACAACAAAGATTCCAAACATAGTTTAAAAAGAAAAACCGTAAAAGAGAAAAATAACGTCCCCCCCGTTGCTACTAGAAGCCAGTTCCCACAAACCTGGCAGGTTTTCCAACTTCAACCATAGCTGAGTTAGAAGGGCAGCTTTCAGCTCAGCCAGCTCTAAGTATGATTATGTGTAGCCGCACTATGACGTCATCTTTCTGCTTCTTCTTTATCTTCTTCTTCTTTTTAAATAGCATTGCCCTCCTACCTAACCTTCTTCAACTGAGAGGTAGGAAGAACATAGCTTCTCTGTCTTCCCTTAGCTGACTTGCGAAATCCGTGAGGAGAAGATGGAGCAGACCACCCCACTGCCAGAAGAAGCAATGATTCTGCCTTCGGCCATGTTGTGGGACCACATTACCCATCTGGCACTTTCCCACAGCTCAGCTGTCCATAACTCCATTCTAATCATTTCGGACCATACTCAAGCTTCAGGATTCTTGGGTGTGTGCCCTGCAACTGCATGGATCTCACCTTGGGAACATGTCAGAAATTCACATACCCAATAGCCCCACTCTGGAGACCCACGGTCGGTAAGTCTGATGTGGGCTGTGGGAGTCTGTAGTTGACTAGTATTGCAGATGATACTGATGCACTGCCAGGGGTGGCAGTTCCCAGTTTACGTGATGGCATTTCTTCAGTGTGTGAAACTCTGGCTACAGGTACTGTAATCCTAAGTGACAGCCTCATTTGGACAGCAGGAGCAGGAGGAAGGGAGAGTTGCATTTATCGAGTACTGAAAAATGTGCTAAGTAATGTGCTGTGTGCTTTATTTTTGTAACCACTTCTCACAAAATGCTTAAAAGTAGATTTATCACTCCATTTTAATGATGAAAAATTTTTTCTTGCCATCATTTTCTCTACTTAAATTAGAGGTGAGATGACTTTGTAAGGGCTTTCCCCTAATCTATGTTGTTTTGCCTACTTTGCTATAAAATTTAAACAGTAGATTGGCATGGCATCCACAGTCAGCATTGTGTGTGTGTGAGTGTATGTGTGTTATTTTCTAGAGAAGATGGTTCATTCCATGTGTATTATTACTGTCCTATCAATAACATTACAAATTATATGAATTTAGTTGCTTAAAACCATACAGATTTATTTTCTCACAGTTCTGTAGGTTAGAAGTCCAGATAGGCTTGACTGACTCTTCTGCTTTGGATCTCACAAGGTGGAAGACGAGACATCAGCTGGCCTGAGCTTTTGCCTGGAGGCCCTTGAGATGGTGGCATGGAGATGTGCTTATTAGCAGAGCTCAGTTTGCCATGGGTAGAAGCTGGGGTCCTTGTCTCCTGGCTGGCTGTCATCCAGGAGCTTCTTTCACTCCCAAAGACCACTTCCATTCCTTGCCAGGTTGTCTTCTCCATTTCAAGCCATCAAGGCACATTCGTGTTTTGAACATCTGACTATCTAGTCTGCTGCATCTCTTCTGTCTCTAACTAAACAAAGTTCTCTGCATTTTATGCCTCACGTGATTAGATTGGGCCCACAAAGGGTAATCAACCTATCTCAAGGTCAACAGATTGGTAGCCATATTTACATATGCAAAATTCTTCTTGCCCCATAATATAAGTTAACCAGTGTTGTGATCCAGAGAAGAAAAATCACAAATATGAAACTTCTATATACAATAACATAGAATAAAAACTTTTTATATCAAGACTCCCTTCCACTGATAACTTCAGGAAATCCCATCAGTACTGAAAATTTGTAAAGAGTAAGTACATGGCTTTTTGCTGGTATCTGGCTCATATTAGGTGTTTTAATAAATGTACTTTTTTTTCCTAATTGAACAAATAGTATATATTAGGAAGGAAGAGTAGATACAAGAATAACTAGAGGTCTTACATATCTAGTTGTCCTATCACTCTGCTTATGAAATACTCTTGTGGTCTTGAAATGTATTTTTGAAGAGAGTAAAGCAGATAGAGACCTGTTTTCCTAAGACTTTTTTTCTCCTGGATTTTTTTAATGTTCCCCCTTCCCTTTCTTTAAAGAAAGAAAGTGTTAACACTTTAAATACATTAGACTTGCTACATTTCAGTTAGGGCTGGGGTGAGGTGGCTGGATGTACCATCTTATTTTCTTCCACTGGAGGAGTGAAGGTGCTCTGGAAGGCAATGCAAGGCTGAGCTCAGAGACTGGATGGTGAACAGATCTTACCCTGCGATTGGCTCTGGGGGTTCATGAGGCTAAAGAAGATTCAGACTGAGAAAGAGGTGGTAGCAAATTGCCACTGAAAGCCTGGGGAGGGGTGGGGGGAAGAGAGAATGGAAGAATGTGTTACCTGGTCTTGGTGGTATAACAGGTATCCAGGGGAAGAGGTGAGACAGGGCAGCTGCTTGCAAAGATCCCCTCTGGCTACCCTGTTCTATCTAGGTTCAACCTCACTTATGCTGACACACAGCTCATCATTTTGAGGTTACAAACCTTGGGAAAAACTTCAAAAGCATCCAAAACATCCAAAAAGCACATTTCAAATGATCTTTTCAAATTAATTAGTATCAGAAAATTGACAAAGGGATGATGGGCAGCAGGAACACATTTCTTAATCTTCCTTTTGTTTTTGCTCCCCTGTCCCCGAATGCATACACTCTGCAGGGATAAACTTGCTTGTCTGCACTTGGTTCCTCAACCCATCCAGAAGTGTTTGAACTCAGTCTGATAAAAATCTATGTGTCTGCCTTCTGGCTGACACAGTTCTCTTCTGCCTATGGGTAGGCATAGGAAAATTTCTTGTTCAAATGAATCACAGTCATTTTCATGTTGGAGTGGCTAGTACAATCACATCCTGAATTAACTATTTAGAACCATATCTCCGCGTATTATCAAATGTTCAATGGTCTGGGGACAGTGGTTTGGATTTTATATCCAACTTAGTATTCATTTGTCAGAATAAATTGGGCTTAAAACTCAAGGGTGAGACTTTAAGCAACTACTTAGGCAATGGTCTCTCATCTTACTGTTTTAGATAGTAAACTCTTAAGTACAAAGTCCATGAGGAGTTCCATGGCCTTGTTCAGCAACCAACAAAGATGAGGGCAAAGGTAAATGCTTTAAAAGTATATAATTACTATGAATATTGGGATACCTGAGCAGAAGTGTTACACAAAAATTTCTCTCATCCATGATCTTTGCAAACATGCAGGCAGATAATGATAATTTTGTGTCATCTAGTCATATGAGCATATATAGAACCATGTATCTTCCCTTATATTTTTGAAATAGATGAAAAAGTAAAATCCTTTTAAACTGAGGTAGTCATGCCAAGGAAATGATTTTAATATATTGTTTTTCTTTGAACATTTCATTTTTTCTCCCAACCAGCAATACAAATCTACTCCATTTTCATTTCTTTAGTAGGGAAAGGCTTATTAGAAAAAAAGAAATGGATAATGGCAAAACTAAGGAAAGCAATTAGCTTTGCATAAAACACAATGTACCATAGTAGTGTATGCAAACTCTAAATAAGGCCTTTTAGTTTAGAGCAACCAAACACTTACGCCAACCTAAAAATAACTTTCTTCTCATTACTTTGAGCCCACAGTCAGCAACACCTAGAAGGACAAGAAAAAACAACCCATAAATGGTTTCATAGATATCCTGCAGTGAGGTAGAATTGTATGTTTTTAATTATACACATTAATGTCTCCTAGAAAAAAGTGCCCAATAACAATGCTTTCTCAAAGGTAATAATACTCCAAAATGACCTCCAAAATAATCATTTAACTGTGTATTATATGGGAGGTCTTTGAAGCAGTGGAACATTTTCTAATTATCTGGCAAATACTTTTAGAGTATGTACAAACTTTGCTCCTGAATATTGGTCTTTAGCGGGGTGTAGCTATATCTTCCCCACATAAAATGCATGGTCCAGTGAATGGGTGATATTCCTGTGTAACATGTGATATTTAAATAAACACATGGATTAAGGATGATTCTCACACACTGGAGAATGACCATGGCTGACTTCCGAATCAAGTGCCACCTGTAGAGTCTATGTAACACTACCAACATCATTCAAACACTGCCCACCCTCTGACTTCCAGAACATATACCATCAAGATTTCATTTCTGTAGAATAATTTATTTTCCTTTCTCTAAATCTAGTACCAGGTTAGAATAATCTTTTAAATTTGGTTATTCATCATTCTTTTAATGGATTAATTTTATACATTATTTGCAGACTGGAAGTTAATTAAGGCACTCTGCTGTGGGTCATACTGTAGAGGGAAGTGGATAAGTGGGAACATTAAGAGCATGAGTAATTGGCAAGCCTGGATGGTTAATTCTGGTTAATACCACTGGTGAATTCTGGCATACTGAAAGCTGTATAGGCAATTAATACCTGAAGGACAGGAAAGGTGTAGCCAGAAAAGAAAACAAGATATCAAGAAAGGAGAAGAAAAACACTTCAAGTGCTTTAAAATTTCACATCGTGGCTCCTCTTAGATCATCAAGAATCATGACCCCACTTCCTGATGGACAGTAGAGAAAATTTAATGATGCTGCATTATGATACATAGTACAATAACTTTGACTTGGTAAGAAGAGATCTAATTTAAAAAAAAAAAAATAATTTTCATTACTTTTTCAAGGATAGTGCTACTCATTCTATATATTTACCCACAAAGGAACAAAACCAAGCTTTTCTGAATATATATATAGGATACTCTTGATTGAGGACTTTATTTTGTTATTTTATTTATCAGGTCTAAAAATGTCTCCATCCAAATGTAGGAAATCTATAAATTTCATTATTTCTCTATAACTAGACTAAATTTTTTAAAGCGCCTCAATATCGGTGATGGAAATGAAAACTTTACATTTACTCATTCAATGAATGCTATTTTCTTTTAATTTAGAGAGTGCCGTCATGGGGAAACTTGGTCTGCTCAGACTCCTATTCCTTACACTCATTCTCATTTTTAAGATGAGGAACATACATAAGTGCCAGAAAAAACCTGACCAAATATGATAGTGGCCTCCTTGTGAGTGATGAGGCAAGGCTGTGAAAGTAGACTTTGAAATGGACAAAAATATTGAGTATCTGTGCCATCTAGCACATTCTCTGAGTTACATGATTTTTTTTAAAGATCTTATTTATTTATTTGACAGACAGAGATCACAAGTAGGCAAAAAGGCAGGCAGAGAGAGAGAGGAGGAAGAAGGCTCCCTGCGGAGCAGAGAACCCCATGTGGGGCTCGATCCCAGGACCCTGAGATCATGACCTGAGCCGAAGGCAGAGGTTTAACCCACCAAGCCACCCAGATGCCCCCTAAGTTACATGATTCTATAACTTTCCTCTACCCATCCACCCACCCATTGCTTTTGTGTTGCTTGACAGCTATGAAAGTTGTAGAAAAGTTAAAGCAATGTGAACGATTCTTCTCCATAGACCTGTAAATGAATTTGGTGTGGTGGAAGGCAATTGATTATTGTCTTCATATGGAAGAGTTTAACATTTATTATAAATTTATTTTAGCATATCTGATTACATCAGTTTAAGTGTGTGCTCTTTTAAAACTTTGCAACATGTTCCTCACTCCTTCATTAATTAGAGAAAACATTTGACACATGCGCATTGTACGTTTGTATAAGGACTATGATTTTAAGGCTAAGAAGTCATTCTCTCATGGATCTCACCAACCTCTGCTTTAGATGGTTCTGCTCTTCCCTGGCCTCTAGTTGCTTTCACTGTTTAAATATTCACTGATGCAGTAACTAGAGTTATGTTTTCTTAGCACAGTTGGAAATCTGGGAATCCCACATTGTTACTTTCACCCCCACTCTCACTGGTAATGAGTCTTCCAGCTAATCCCTGGCATTACCCTGCTAATTTACCCCATGCCATGAAGATCTCATGGAATATTGGCAAATCTCAGTATTACCTCCCATTTCCCTATTAGAGGCACCCAAGAATTGCTCAGTGTCTATATCTATAAAGAAAGGAGTATCAGGATATAATTTCTCATAACTCATTTTACACTTGTTCTTCCTCTTTGCACCTGTATACATGTAAGGATGCCCTCTTCATGTTAGAGATCTGAATGGATTCAGTGACAGGATACCCTTTCTACCTTTTCCTAGAACTGTCCATTTTCCTTTTCTGTTTGTTTATTTTGGGGGGGGGGCAATTTCTGAAGGGCTCTAGTAGCATCATCAGCTGATTCTTTACTATTCCAAACCTTTCTCCCATAGAGCACAGTACCCCCACCCTACGCTGAGCTCTAATTGTGCTATAACTCCCTTCCCATTAGGCAAAACTTTCCTTCCTGATTCTCTTAATACCTACATTTACGACCCCATGCTTTTAATAGTAAAAGGTATTTTTGGAATATAGATGCTTTCCCCTCTCCTGACAAATACTGGCTTTTACAATCATCATTTAACTATTATATTCAAAAGCAGCCAGATTTGAAACTCAAGGTTGAAAAAACAATGCCTTTAATCCAAGGCTGTACTGGTTTTCTCCAACCCTGGATAAAATAAGTTCTGTGAAATAAACCAGGTTATTTTTTTTCTTTTTATTATTGAATTATAGCTGACATACAATGTTTTAGGTATACAACATAGTGATTCAACAATTCTATACAGTACTTAATATTCACCATGACAAGTGTAGTCACCATCTATCACCATACATTAATACAACATTATTTATTATATTTCCTATAGAAGTTTGTATCTCTTAATCTTCTTTATCTGTTTTACCAATCTCTCCCACCCACCTCCCATCTGGCAACCATCAATTTGTTCTCTGTATTTAAGATTCTTTTTTTGTTTGTTTGTTTGTTTGTTTATTCATTTGTGTTTTCTTTGCTTGTTGTTAATTCCACATATGAGTGAAATCATATGGTTTCTGTCTTCATCTATTTCAATTAGAGCATAATAAACTCTAGGTCCATTCATGTTGTCACAAATGACAAGATCTCATTATTTTTTATGGCTGAGTAATATTCTATCTCTCTCTCTCTCTCTCTCACACACACACACACACACACACACACCCTTTTCTTTATGCATTTATCTATCAAGGAACACTTGGGTTGCTTTCATATCTTTTTTTTTTTTAAGTATATATTTATTTATTTATTTGACAGAGGGAGAGAGAAAGATAGCAAGAGCAAGAACACAAGCATGGGGAGTGGGAGAGGGAAAGCAGGCTCCCAGTGAAGCAGGACACTGGGATCATTACCTCTGCTGAAGGCAGACGCATAACAACTGAACTACATAGGCACCCCATATCTTGACTTTTGTAAATAATGTTGCAATAAATGTAAGTATGCATATATCTTTTCAAATTAGTGTTTTCTTTTCCTTTGGGTAAATTCTCAGGACTGGAATTATTGGATCATACGGTATTAGTATCTCTACTTTTAATTTTTTGAGGAACCTCCATACTGTTTTCCATAGTGCCTGCTCCAATTTCATTCCCTCCAATAGTCCCTAGGGTTTCCTTTTTTTCCGCATCCTCACAATACTTGTTATTTCTTTCTTTTTTTTTTTTTTTATATATTAGTTATGCTGACTGCTATGAGGTACTATCTCATTGTGGTTTTGATTGGAATTTTCCTGATGATTCGTGTTGTTGAACAACTTTTGATATATCTGTTGGCCATCTGTATGTCTTTGGAAAAAAGTTGATTCAGGTCCTCTGCCCATCATTTAATCAGAGTGTTTTATTTTTTTACGTTTTGTTTTCATTTGTTTGTTTTTGCTGTTGGGTTATAGAAGTTCTTTATATATTCTGGATATTAACCCCTTATCAGATATATCATCTGCTAGTATCTTCTTCCATTCAGTAGGTTCCCTTTTTGTTTTTGTTTTTGTTTCGGTGGTTTCCTTTGCTACACAAAAGCTTTTTATTTTGGGGTATTCTCAATAGTTTATTTCTGCTTTTGTTAACCTTGCCTTAGGAGACAGAGCCATAAATGTGTTGCTAAGATTGATGTCCAACAGATTTCTGCCTATGTTTTCCTTTAGGAGTGTTTTTATTTCAAATCTCATATTTAGGTTTAATCCATTTTGAGTTTATTTTTGTGTATGGTATAAGAAAGTGGTCCAGTTTCATTCTTTTGCATGTAGCTGTCCAGTTTTCCCAACACCATTTGTTGAAGAGACGTTTTCAACCAGCTTATTTTTAATAAACAGTGTTTCAGAGAGTATCTTAAACATATTGTGTTTCTTTTAAGCTCAATAATAGGTCTTTGGTGAAGGTATTACTTATTTCCATTTTTACACTTTAGAAAATAGACATGCAGAAGTTATGTAGCTAGCCTAACTAATAAGCTCACACAGTTACTAAGTAACAGTGCTGAAATTTGAATGCAGAGCTACTTAACTCCTCTTTTGCAAAAGGCTGCATTAATAGAAAGGGTAATAAAATGATACTACCCATTCATAATTTTCTACAAAAATACTTCTACTATAGTAATTAGAATAAGGAACCCCCCCAATGTCCTTATCCCCAGAACCCGTGGCTGTGTTGTATGCTACATGGCAAGAAGGACTGAAGTTTTAGATGGAATTGACGCTGCTAGTCATTTAACTTTAAAATAAAGACATTTTTCTGGATTATCCTAATAGGCTCAATGCAATCACACAAGTCATTTAATGTGTAGGAGGAAGGCAGAAGAGTCAGAACCAGAAAGATAATATCATGAGAAAGACTTGACCAGCCGTTGCTGGATTTATAGATGGAAAGGGTCTATGAGCCAAAGAATGTGGGTGGCCTCTACAAGGGCAAAAGTAAGGAATCAGATTCTCTCCAGGGCCTCCAAAAAAAAAAAAAAAAAAAAAAAAAGAAAGAAAGAAAGAAAGCTCTGCTGATTCCCTGATTTGAGCCCAGTGAGATCTATCTTTAACTTTTAAACTCCAGAACTGTAAGGTAATAAATTTGTGTTTTCCTAAGTCACCAGTTTGTGGCGATTTGTTACAGCAGTGATAGGAAGCTAATATATGTCTAACACAATTAAATCTTTAGTGTTTTATAAATTTACATTTTCTAGACAGTTGTATGACTTTCTTTTTCATGGTAGAGACATCTTACCAAATGCTTCTTATCAAAATCTCTGTCTGCCTCCCCTCCCCTTGGACACAGAGTCAAATGTATTTCTTAGTCTCCTTTGTGGATATATTTGATCAAGTACCTGAGTATAAGTCAAAGGAATATGTTTAGAAGTCATGCATGTCATTTCCTGTCCAACACTTTTAAAAAGCAAGTCTCCTTCTTCTCCCTCCTTCCACAGACTGGATGCCACATACTAAAAATGTATGTAGAAAGGCAAAGGAAATAAAATAGCTTAAGATTATTTTGAAAAAAAGAACAAGATAAAAATAGCAGAAATCAGTTAGCCCAATTTGAAGATTTAATACATAGTTATAGCAAGCATGACTGTGTGGTATTGATGAAGGGATAGATGCACAGATTAATGGAAGATAGTAGAGAACCCAGAAATAGACTCACAAAAATATCCCCAGCTGATTTTTTTTTTTTTTTACAAAGTTGCAAGCTATTACCATTGAGACAAACTGAATTAACGATACATGGAGTCTTTTTGTATTATTTCTTACAACTGCATGGGACTCTAGGATTTAAAACTTTAATAAAACAAAATTATGATCAATAGACTAACAATATCAACGTCACCTGGCAGCATACTTGTAATGTAGAATCTCGGACCATATCCCAAATCTACTGAATCAGAAACTGCATATTTATAAAATCCTTTGGCGATTGATGTACACATAAATTTTTGAGAAGCACTGCTCTAGACAATATCAAATATTTGGC
Source organism: Lontra canadensis (assembly GCF_010015895.1). Taxonomy (NCBI): domain Eukaryota; kingdom Metazoa; phylum Chordata; class Mammalia; order Carnivora; family Mustelidae; genus Lontra; species Lontra canadensis. Next base: position 14,427,121 of record NW_022631005.1, read on the forward strand.
ATTTAAGTTATCCTGATATTTTGTTGGTTTCATGCTTTTAGTCACTTTTCATTTTATAAATTAACTCTTCTTATGCATGACAGATATACATTTCACAAAACAAAATAAACCAGACCCTTAAATTTAAGTATATTATATCTTGAGTTTTTTTAAGTTCTTTGATTTCTTGATATATTTATTTTTCCCTAACTTCACCACAAGAAATTCTAGTCATCCTTTTAATGTAATAATACTATTAAAGTTGCTAAGAGATGCTTTTTAATCTTTTTTTTTTTTTTAATTACAAACCTATCAGAACTTAGCTTGGTATTTTTGTGCAAAATTCATGCATCTAAACAACTGGGTGAAGCTGTTTTTCATTCTAGTATATTCCCAAAAATAATTATGCCAATATAGTTTTATTTTAATAATAATTTTGTAATAAATAAAAATAATAAAACACATGCTTTTTCCTTGTCCTTAGACACTAACACTCTTTGAGAGACTTACACACACTTAAGTATTAATAATATTTTGTAGTTTTACCCACCACAGTTCTCAAGTTCATCAGTTGTTCTCTAGAGTCATGACTCATGTGCCTCATTTGGCCCATGTCTCCATTCAGTGCAAAAGGTATAACCGGGTTCTTCTGTGTGCCCACTTCAATCTTCCAAACAAGGCTTTCTTTCTTCAGAATTTTCTATTCCCTCAGCCTGAAAAGTGAAATCCAGGTTTCCCCAGACCAAGAGTGCCTAGAGGGTTATAAGATCAAAATAACAACAGTTAAATATACTTCCAAATACATATCCACCTGACCTATGGGAGCTTTAGTCTATGTAAAATTTCTTCCAAAAAGTTCAGGGGGTGGGTGGTCCAGGAGGATGAAATGCTATATTTTTTATGTTCAAAGCTATAACCCTCAAACTTGATATTTTGTTTAATAGAAAGTAATTACTTAATAAATATATGTTGTCTGGCTGGCTTCCTGACCATCAAGGTAGGGCATGATTTTGTCAATGTATAAAGTTATATGAATTTAAGTAATTGCCCCAATTGGTTCAGAAACAATTTACCTATGAATCTTGAAAAGATGACTCAGGCCAATTATAATGTCTCTTAAGGCTATAAAATATGACAGAATAATTATGACATTCATTAGTGAAAAAGATATTGAAGTATCATGATATGGAGAGGGTAAGAAAGAATCCAGTAAAACATATGATACCATGGTTTCAGTTATTAATATGATAAAAAGTTACTCTTTATTGATATTTATTGAGCACTTATTATGTACTCTGCCTTTTTGGATCCTCACAAAATCTTATAAGGTAGGCAAAATTATTATTCCATTTATAAAGACAAAGAAGTAAAAGTTCACAGAGATGAAGTGATTAGCCCAAGGTCAAAAGCATGGAGAGAACTAGGATTCAAACCCTAATTTGTTTGACAAGAAGACTGAGCTCTTGACCAACTATAACATTCTATATCAGAGGACTATTTGGTGGCAGGTTAGAAATAACAATGTCTTCAGAATGTAGGCAATTATTCATATTGGGAGGTTTTTCAGTAAAGAGACTTGAAGTGAGGTCTTTCCAGTTTCCAAGGATCCAGAATTCTTCCAATTCAGATCATTCTTCAAATTCTTACTAAATCTTTTGATTTTGAGTATTTGTGATACCTCATTCTTTTTCTCACAGCACATAATTCAACTTTTTGTGGGTTTTAGTGGATTTCTGACCCTTTACATCACCTTTTCAAAATAGGTCCCAAATTTTCTTATCTTGCTAGAGAAGCATTCTTCACAGTTACTGCATGCATCTACCATTCCTTTCTTCTCCTGCCCTAAGTCTTTCAGTGATATCAAAACCACTGTAAACACCTTCCCTATCTCTAGCTGCTTACTATGTTCTCGATTTTATCCCAAATTATCAATGCTGCAACAAAAACTCCAAGACTCGTCACAGTGGAATGCCATTTCCATTTCTGCTGCATTCCAATTGTCAGCTGATCCACTGCTCAGATGCTATGACATTTTCATGCTCAATAGAAACCTTGAATAGGGAAAAGCACCCCACACTCTTCTACTCACCCCCACCCCCTTTGATCCCACTAGGACAGAGGTTACAAACTATTATTGCCTTGGGCTTTCAAAATCTTTCAAAGATTCTAATGAAAGAGTTCTTTCAGCTTTTTGTCAATCTTTGCAAACTTCCCCCCTTTCCCTGAGAACTAGGCAGGAGGCCAACAGAGCCAGAGGACAATCTGAGTGACCAATACCAAATCCATACAGGATCCAAAATTTCCCCTCTCCTCTAACACTGACCCATTGTTTTTTGAACACACTTGGGTGTCCTTTGAGAGTTATTTTTTCTTTATAGTATATATGGCAGTTGAAACATCAAGGAAGGGCACTTAGCATTGAGGTCTAAACTGCACTTAAGTTGATGGGAAGAAGAGCTGGTGTGAGAGGTTAAGAGAATCTCTCTGTCATGACAGTTTAAGTGAAAGTTGGAGTCTCAAAGATGAAACAATGTTGGACTAGAACCATGGGTTCTCAAACATAATTTTAGTAGTGGAACACTTTTTCTATTAACAAATTATGATTTTAAAAAATCAGTATATAAAACCTTGACAATCAGAGTTTGCAAATATCTTTTCCAGTCCATTAACCTCTTCTTGCTCACTACCAACTACCATATTCCAATAGGGACTACTCCCATATAAATTTTTATTATAAAAACTAGAAAAATCTCTCAATAGGATATTATTATGCATCAAGAGTCATATATTACCATATCTAATTTTTATTGAGCCCCCCTTATATATAAAAAAGTAAACATAGAGAACAAAATGAAACTGAAAACATGACCTTGGTCTTGTCTTAACCATTATTTTCAATCTTCAGATTTAACTACTTATAGAACATAACACTTTGCAATAATTATTTAGTAAATAATTATTTAGTATAAAACTCACTTCACTTTAAAGTTATACTTCTATTTATATTGTATACAAGTAAACATTTCATCTTTAATAGAGCTAGGAATATAAGGGCACATCAAAATAGTGGTTTTAGTTCACATTTCTAGTCTCTGATTTCTTAAGTTTTTTATATTTCACTAAATATATAGATTTTACTGCAATATGTGAACTAAAAATGTGAACTAAAACACTAGAATTTAGGCACTTGGAATTGACTTGGTCCATAGGTCAATTCCATGAGAGATTATGTAAAATACTAGAAAGTTTCATGCTGTTCAGTCACAAAATGATCAACTCAGCTCATATTTTCTCTCTCAAATTCTTTCAGTTTAAGTAACAGAAGTCCAGCTCTTACCAGAGCAGCTTCAGGCAAATAAAGGTTTATTGTAGTAATATTGGGGCAGCTCACTAAATCAAAGGAAATGCTGGAAGAACCAGAGAATGTACAAGAACCTCAGAAACAAGGACCAAAGACTCATTACTGCTAAAACTAATAAAAAAAAATTATTTATTTAGGGAGCAAGCAGAGGGAGATAGAGAGAGTATCCTCAACCAGATTCCCTGCTGAGCTTGGAGCCTGATGTGGGGCTTGATTCCAGGACCTTGAGATCATGACCTAAGCTGAAACTAAGAGTTGGAGACTTAATCGACTTATCCTCCTAGGCACCTCTAAAACTACTTTTCTCCAATACTTTTCTTTCTCTCTCTTTTTTAAAGTAGGCTACATGCCCAGTGTGAATGGGACTTGAACTCACAACCTTGAGATTAAGACCTGAGCTGAGATCAAAAGGTGGCTGCTTAACTGATTGAAACACCCAGTTGCCCCAACATTTTTCTCTTTCTTAATCTGTGTTTCCTTTTTCTTCATTTTTGTTACTTCATTTCTTCATCCATTTTTACCAACTCATGTAGAAAAATGTACTCATGGGACACCTGAGTGGCGCAGTTGTTAAGCATCTGCCTTTGGCTCAGGTCATGATCCCAGGTGCTTGGGCTCCCTGCTCTGCTGGGGAGCCTGCTTCTCCCTCTCCCACTCCCTCTGCTGTGTCCCCTCTCTCCCTGTGTCTCTCTCTCTCAAATAAATAAAATCTTATAAAAAAAAAAAAGGAGAGAAAAATGCACTCATATTTCTACCTATATCCTTATACTTTGGTGATAAAAGATGGAAGAGCTATTTTTTCCATCAATTTCATTAATACTAAACATTCTAATAAGGGAATTGACATATCTGGATTGGGTAGTGCAACTGCCTTTAACAGTTGCAAAGAAGTGGGGTAATATGATCATTTCCACTCAACCTGAGGTCATGGTGTATCATTTCCAGGAGTAAAGTATGAATTTGACATTTATAAATATCATAACTTATAATAAAGAATTTAAAAGTAACTTTATTCTGTTTTTCTTATCTTTTCCTCTACATTACTTCACAGTTTTATATTCTTTTCAGTTTTATTCCAAATGCAACAAGACAGTTGTATCTGCCTAACATTTAATTCCTTAAAGTACATTTTGGGGCACTATTTTAACTGCAGTTACCAATTTGTTCCAGGAATCATATATCATTTTCTCCATGTGTTTTACTTAAGTACAGCATATACAGTCTTAATATGAAAGCTTTCAACAAATATTTTCATGCTGGAGACTTACATCATGGAAAAACCTTGGTGGGCATTGTTTCTAAATTATTATTTAACATTTTTGACCTTATGTTTTCTGTTGAATCTTTGTCCATATGTCTCATTGTTATGGCAAATTATTCTTTTACTGGTTCACAGTATTTTTTTCCTCTTGAAAAATTCTGCATCTATCCTGTATTTCCTCTTCATGGGTGTTTTCTAGAAGGAAAAATCAAAAAAATACCTTAAACCATTAGCAGATCTACTTTTTCATATTTTTTTCTGTACTTTCATTATTTAATAGGTATCAAGATAGTGAAAGGTTTAATATATAACTTTCTATTTTTTAGAGTGCATATAGTTATATGCTATATATTAACTGAGTGTGGAATTAGCTGAGAATACATTTTATAATATTAAAGTAGTACATCTTTGGAACTGACTTATCACTTTGAATATTTTGTGATTCCTTGGTATCAACTTTCAATAAAAAGTGTTATTTTCTTAAAATTTTCTTTTTTAAAAAATATTTTTATTTATTTATTTGACAGAGAGAGAGAGATCACAAATAGGCAGACAGACAGGCAGAGAGAGAGAGAGAGAGAGGAGGAGGCAGGCTTCCCGCTGAGCAGAGAGCCCGATGCGATGCGGGGCTCAATCCCAGGACCCTGGGATCATGACCCTGAGCTGAAGGAAGAGGCTTCACCCACTGAGCCACCCAGATACCCCTGAAATTTTCTTAAATTACAAAAAAGAGAACAAGGCAACAGCTGAAAATGTACATCAGGGAATAGGAAAGGAATTTGCATGTGTCATCCACACACAATTAGGAAATACAATTAAAATGGGTTTTGAGGACTACATTCTAACAATCATTCTGTTTTCTGAACTTTACCTCTTGAGAAATGTATTCTTTCTTTAAAAAAATAGTTCTAAAAAGAATCCTGTTCTCTTTGCCAAGATTCTAAAATAGGTACTATTAAATGAATTTAGGAGTTGAGGAATTACATAAAAAATAGATGTAATTTTTGGTAGATTTATACATCAGAGACAGAATGATATCCTGGGAAATAATCTGAACCTCTGTTATCAATTTAAAGGAAGATAATAATAATATTGTGCAGGCAACCAACAATGTCCATCACTGGGAGATAATAATAATGCTTACCTCATGACTTACTGTATGATTTCAATGAGTTAGTATATGTAAAACATTTAAATTCATCTCTAGGACTTATTAAGTTATTTTATTTCTCATCCTCAAACCGTAATCATTCTGGCTAAGCTGGAGTACCCAGGGACTGGAATCACCCTTCCATCAGAAACATACAACAACAAAGTCAAACAAAATAAATTAAACAAAATAAATTTAACATATTTTCAAGATTCTGGCTATCAGATGATGAAGAACAGGGATCCCTGAGAGATGGAAGCCACACAAGGAGCCCTAAGTTTGTCCAGTTTACTGCCTTAATAATTTCCTGGCCACAGCAGAGGGAGGGGAAACTGAGGAAGGAACAGAGGAACTGGTCAGCTGTGAGAATTCAGGGAAACCAAGGCAACTAGAGTTCATAGGACAAAGTACCTGAAAAATAAAGTGGAATAAAAAGAGATCCCTGGGCATTGGCAAAGGGTTCTCCCTCAGGATGGGCAGAGTATTGAGCACTACATGCATGTGAGAAAACCACCTAATGCTGAAGAATCTAAAAGGATTGGAGGGAACAGTGCTTTGTATGCACACAGGGCCAGGAACAGTGCTTATTTCCACAACATGGGCTGAAAAAAGTCTTACTTCACAGAGCATTAGAGAGAATACTCAAAAATGTCTTGCCTCAGTATTGTGGAATAATTATCACCATCTGAACACTCCTCTGGATCTGAATAGCAAATCGCAAAAGTAATAATTGAACGAATTAGATTTTTTTTCCAAGTAGCTTAATTACATCCCAGAACAAAGTACAAGATTCATAAGAAAGAAAAATATCCAACATCCAACAAGGTAAAATTCACAGTGTTTGGCATTCAATCAAAGAGCAACAGTCAGTAAAGAGGCAAGAAAATATGACCCATAATAAGGAAAATAGTCAATTGAAACAGAGAATAATGAACATAGATAGCAAATCATTAATAAAACAATATTATATTATAGAACAAGAAATTGTTATGATTCTTTCATATGATTAAAGAGTCGGGGCACCTGGGTGGCTCAGTGGGTTAAAGCCTCTGCCTTCGGCTAAGGCCATGATCCCAGGGTCCTGGGATTGAGCCCCGCATCAAGCTCTCTGCTCAGCGGGGAGCCTGACTCCTTCTCTCTCTCTCTTTCTCTGCCTGCCTCTCTGCCTACTTGTGATCTGTCTGTCAAATAAATAAATAAAAATCTTTAAAAAAAAGAAGTTATGTTGAGATATAAAAAATATGAAAAAAAGTTCATAATGAAATCTCAAGAGTAAAAGCTATGATGTCTGGGATAAAAAATACACTGGGTGGGATTAGCTACAACTTACATATTGCTGAAGAAAATAATAGTGAATTTGAAGATCTAGCAATAAAAACTATCCACAGTAAAACAAAAGGAAAGAAAAGGACTTAAATAAATGAAGAGGTAATTAGCAAACACTGGTAATTAGTGAACACTGGAATATAGAGGTAATTGTTGTCCCAGAAGGAGGAGGAAGAGAGAAGAGAAAGAAAATTTATTTAAAGAGATAATGGCCCCAAATTTTCCAAACTCAATGAAAACTATAAATTCACAAATCCAAGAAGCTCAAAGAACTCCAAACACAAGAAACATGGGGGAAAACAAACAAACAAACAAAAAACCCCACTACTATACTGAGGCATATCATAATATAACTCTTCAAAATCTGTATGAAGAGAAACTCTTAAAAATATTAAGAAAAAAAACTTGTTATATACAGAGGAGCAAAGATAAAAATGACGTTAGATTTTTTGTCTGAATAAAGCAAGTGAGATAACAGAACCACATCTTTACAGTACTGAAAACCAAAGATTGCCAGTTTAGAATTTCATAGTTGGCATATATATATTTTCCAAAATTGAAGGCAAAATAAAGACATTTTCAGACATATAAAACCTAAGGAAATTCATCACCACCAGACCTGCCCTACAAGACATGTTATAGTAAGTCTTTTAGACAGAAGGAAAATGATAGTGGATGAAAATCAAGATTTACACAAAAGAATAAAGAGAATAGAGAATGACATTTACATGTGTAAATATACATATTTTTTCTTATTGTTGAAATATCTTTAAAGGATATTTGACTATTTGAACAAAAATAATAATTCATTGAAGAACAGATAGCATAAAAAGTGAAACACATGTCAATAGTTACAGTCCTCTGGGTAGTCTAACGAATGTTTCCAGCATTGGCTATTTAACCAATAATATTGTTGGCCATAAAATTACAGGATAATGACCCTGAATGCAGGACTTGTGTTCAAGTTCTAAAATAAAAGAATGGAAATGGGTGCAGGTCTGGCACTTTGAAATCTTTGCCATATTGCCACATGGATTGCTCTAGGACCTTGATAGTCATTTCACTTCTGAGTCTCAATATGTAAATCTCTAGAATGGGGCCATTAATGCCACTAAATTTTACTGATAAAATGTGCAATATTAATGAAAAAATCTATTATATGATTTGTGTCTACTCAAGCCTGATAAAATGGAATAAGAGGACTATTACATTTTAAATGATGGCTCTCTAAATATTATTGCGAAGATGTGTTCCTTATGTCTTGAATCACGAATACGTGGAGAAAGAGATCAAATAGAGAAAAAAGAGGGAAGAATTTTACTTTTGAACTTTTGCACGTGGAAGATTATAGGCATAATTGGAAACTGTACAAAGGCCTTGCAATTATAGATTGATCTACCTGTATATTTTCAGAACTAAGTAATGTCTACTACTCCAAGGGGGGATTAGAAAAAAAAAAAAACAACATAATAGTAGTTTTTTAGCTATATACAAATGATAAAAGCAAAGACATCAAAGTGGATAGCCTTTCAACTCATGCTCAATTAGAATAAAAGTTTGGTTGCTGTTTTAAACATTTATGACTAACTAACTGTGACAGGCTCTCAGCTTTGCAAACGGGATGATTTTCAGTTGACTTTTGATCTGACTGACAGTTCCTTATACACTTCAGTGTTAGTTTATAACACACAAGCCCACATCTGAATCCACATGTGACTAATTAGGGACTGTTTATGGATCATCCACATAAATTTAACACATAAGAGTGAAGGCATTTTAAACCAGAGGTCATAATTTTAATGAAATAGAGTTAATTAACAAAGGTGCTTGACCTATTTTATATTGTTAAGTTTTCAAAAAATAAAATTTAAAGTAAAGTGTTTTGCCTGTATATCTGGTGAGACCTGTTAGATCATTTTAAAAGTTAATACTCTGATTATGAAATGAAAAATTATTTAGGTGCTTCTTTTAAAAAAATGGTTGCAATGTAAGCAACCTATAATATAGACAGGATTTTGGATCTTGGTTTCTAAGAACTTTGTGCTTCATCTCAAAAGGCATAATATTCAGTGCTTTAAAGTTTGGATTGCACTCTGACTCTCGGGCCTAAATTCCAGCTCTGTCACTTACTAGCTGATGAATTTATACAAATTAGTTAACCTCATTGTGCCTTAATTTTCATACCTGAAGCATGGGGATAATAATAGCACCTGCCTCAGAGGCTTGTTGTGAGAATTAAATTTGTTAATACACGTAAATCACTTAGAAGGTTGGCAACACTTGAGAAGTGCTCAGTAATTACTACTATTATTTCAGAAAAACCGTAACTGTTAGTTATAAGCTGCTTATACTCTGCCACAGTGAGAACTGAAGAGGTAATTCTATAAGGAGACCAAAAAAGTTCTTGAAACTCAGATTATGTAGCAATTTATAATAATTATAATAATTATATTCACACTATAATACTTTAAATATATAACAAATTTAGAAACATTATTGCCCCAAATCAGTCCTTCATCTATTTTACATAGCAAGTGCTGTTCTCGAGATTTGTCTGGAGAAAGAGACTACCTCTGAACCCAACATGGTAACTTGAATGTCATCCAAGGGATATGGTCATGATGGCCCACCATGCTGGGTAAGGTGAGAAGACCCAGGTTTTCAATAAATTCTCCATAGATCTTCAGAGATGATGGAGATCTTGACATTTCCTCAGGATACAACAAGTTCTGAATTTTTGCTTTTGCTGAACTAATTCATTTCATGTCCTGATGTTTAGTCTTTATTCCATATTGTGTCACACAATAACTTTACACATTCTAGCCTACCTCTGTAGCCCATGTCAGATTTCAATCACTGAAAGGTGGACTATACTACCTCCTTAGAAGCTGCCATTGTTCCACCCCATGCACCCACTTTTCTGTGGGTGTTTTTCTGCTTTTTTGTGGCAAAATTTTCTTCAATGATTTGGGGACTCACTAACCCAGGCACAAGTGTAGTCCACGAATGGAATAGCTGGGGATGACCCTTAACCAATGGGAAACAGGAACCAGTGATCAGAGGACTCCAGACTCCTGTGTTTCAGAGATAACCTGCACATCTCTCCCAGACCATGAAATATAAAGGCCTATAATAAGGATCTTATTTTTTTTTTAAGATTTTATTTATTTGATAGACAGAGATCACAAGTAGACAGAGAGGCAGGCAGAGAGAGAGAGGGGGGGAAGCAGGCTCTCCGCTGAGCAGAGAGCCCAATGTGGGGCTCGATCCCAGGACCCTGAGATCATGACCCAAGCCGAAGGCAGAGGCTCAAACCACTGAGCCACCCAGGTGCCCCAAGGATCTTGATGATGTGCCATTACTTTGTGTTTTCCCCCTTCCTTTTCTAATTTTCCCTATTCACTTCTCCTTCTTTGTATTACATATTAAGTAAGTAAACTACTTGGATACAAGTATTTGTCCATGTAGGCTTTGTTTTTGGGGAAAGCCAAACTGACTCATTTTCCCTGGCATAAATTGCTGAGTTAGGAGACTTTTCTTTTTCTTTTTTCCTGTTTTTGTTTTTTAAAGACGTACTTATTTAAGAGAGAGAAAGAGGGGGGAGTGAGAGAGAGAGAGAACGTGTGGCAGAAGGAGAGGAAGAGAGAGTCTTTTTAAAAAAAAATATTTATTTATTTATTTATTTATTTATTTATTTATTGGGGAGGGTGGGAGGAGCATAGGGAGAAGGAGAGAATCTCAAGCAAACTCCCTGCTAAAGCCTGATACTGCGCTTGGGATTCATGACCTGAAACAAAACCGAGAATTGTATGCTTAACTGACTGAGCCATCCAGGTTCCCCCAGACATTCCAATTCTTGAAAGTACTCAGATCCTTCTAGGACTAGAAACTTTCAACAAGCAATATTTCTCCACAGGCTCTAGTCTGCCAGCAAGTTTCATCACTTGTCTTCTTTCAAAATTTTTCTTCTTTACTCTCCTCCTTCATCCTCTAACTCATCTTAACTTCACAAGTTGAGCATTTTATCTATTATCTTTCCTTTTTTTTAAAGATTTTATTTATTTAGTTGACAGAGAGAGACACAGTGAGAGAGGGACACAAGCAGGAGCAGGGGGAGAGGGAGAAGCAGACTCCCTGCTGAGCAGGGAGCTCCATGTGAGGCTCCATCCCAGGACCCTGGCATCATGACCTGAACAGAAGGCAGAGGCCTAATGACTGAGCCATTCAGGTGCCCCCATTTTATCTATTCTTTACCTGGTTCATAATAGTGATCGTTTATGAAGTGTTTCCTTTTATTTTTTTTTTCCCCCTAATCAAAATTTGTTATCTCACTAGAGAAAATCTCTGGAGCAAGAAGTTAAAATAGCAATGTTTTCCTCTATTTATATGAGCATTCCTCATTTACTGTACAAACTCTAATAGGATACCTAATGAAAAGAGACTAATTTTTATTTTTAAAGGAGAATGCCAAAAGATACTAAGCAAATACATTCCAGCATAGTGAAACAAATATTCTTTGATTCTTCCCTCAACATTTTCATGGACTGCATTGACTCAGAGGAGTATGGCTTGCCTCCCCCAATCCTCTATGCTATTTGAAAGTAAATTTGTTATATTTATATAGTGGTCCCTGGGTCTCTTGAAAGGCAGTGACAAAGACCCTAAGTCACTCCTTTCTGAGAACCAATGTTCACTAAGCTTCTCTATTCATTGACTATAACATTCCTACTTAAATTTTGCTGCCCTGGAAAGCATATGAAATCCTTAGAGAAGAAATAATCACATGAGAAGTTGATACCCAGACTGGTTCCCTGAGCTCAGAGGCAAAGTATGGCTGTTCATATTGGGTGAGGCAGAAGGCCCCGAGACCTTTCCTTAGTGTTTATGTTTATGTAAGAATGACTAAACTTTTGAGCATAAACTGATATTAATATTAAGTTAAAATTTAACTTAAGTAGACCATATGGAAGTGCCATTTGATCTGAGTAGGCATTCTCTCTTTGAGAATGATCTACTCTCTTCTCTCCTTTTGAGTATTTGGAAGTATAGTTAAGATGAGCAGTAGCTATAGTTTCTACTGAATATATAAACCTAAGCGATTAATTTAAAGACATAATAGGATATGATTTAGTATCCCAAGCTAGTGGAGAAAAATCACACCAGTGACTCTGCAAAAAGTAATAGCCATATTTTGATAATATTTTCATTCTGTTGTCCCAAATGTTGAGTTGATATTAAAGGCATGCTAAATAATAAATACACAAGGTGAGCATAGAGATAGGTCAATTATGCTACCTTGTGCAAGGCTTATTCATAAAAGCAGTAAGAGGCAGATGAATCAACAAAGGATGTAATTTTTGAGAAAAGTGAAAAGGAAATCAATTCGGGGGAGCATCACAAGATCAAGCAAAACAGGCATTCAAAATTGAGAGAGTGATATCACATGCTGAAGATAAATATGAAAAATGATTCACTCTAAGTCTTGATATCAGATTTGTATATCAAAATAATATAACGCAGTGGCAAAAGTTAAGTTACTGAAACCAGTGTGATTCCCAGAGTGACCCCCAAGACCTTTGATGTTTTATTGTCTCATTTGTTCTCATCTGTATTTGGTAGATTTGGTATAAGGAGATGATATAAATATCTGTGTGTTTACACTGAGCCTCAGATATAGCAACTGCTGTCCACAAAATGATGAGGGAACAGAAGGTTGGCTGAGGACAAAGCAGAAGCTGACACCCTGCAACCTTCCCCCACCCCCACCCTCACTCCTGGGTGGAACATATGTGACACTCTTTTTTTTTTTTTAATTTTTTTATTAACATATAATGTATTATTAGCTCCAGGGGTACACGTCTGTGAATCGCCAGATTTACACTTCACAGCACTCACCATAACACATACCTTCCCCTACTATATTAATGTTAATACCTTGCTAGAGGGAAAAACCTTGACAATGACAAGGTCTCAAGATCTCTGGCATCTTGTAGGTCCTCTTTAGCATATGAAAGTTCTTTTGGAACCTCCCTTTTTCCTTATCTCCCCCAACCCCAAAGTAAATAACCTGCTACAACTCACAACCCCAGGGCAGCAGCTCTTTCTGCCAATGGGTCCTATCCCTGTGCTTTAATAAATCACCATTTTGCACCAAAGATGTCTCAAGAATTCTTTCTGGGTCGTGGGCTCTGCTCCGGACTCCTCTGAACCTGACCTATATTCTAAACTTCATCAAGGGCACCTGGGTGTCTCAGTGGGTTAGGCCTCTGCCTTCAGTTCAGGTCATGATCTCAGGGTCCCCACATCAGCCTCTCTGCTCAGCAGGGAGCCTGCTTCCCCCCACCCCTGCCTGCCTCTGCCTACTTGTGATCTCTCTGTGTCAAATAAATAAATAAAATCTTAAAAAAATAAAACTTCATCAAAATCTGTTAAAATATTTAATGAGCTTCAGTAAAAGAGTATTTTTAAAAAGATTAATCTATATGGAAGTCATTGACAGGAGTTAGAATGCATCATAGAAACTTATGGAAGAATATGTAAATGAATTAGGGATGCAAGTTCCCTTAACAAGTAAATAAAATCCCTCTTCATTGTACTTTTGATTAATTAATGGCTAAATATAAAATTGCAAAACCAAGGTGGAAAGGTGGAAAGGGAGAGTTGTTTTAGAGAGGAAAATAATAGCTTTCATTGATGAAGTAGATGAAAGGCAAAATATTTTACTGGTGTTATGTCCTACTATCACATAGATGTTGACATCAGACTTAATGATTTAGTAAAAGGCTTGCTTTGGAATACAGTGTCATTGGAAATGACTGAAGATATTTTTATGACAGTATCAGAACCTTTCAAAGGATGAAAGGTTTACTTGGATTCAGAATGAGATAACATGTCTTTGAGAAGAATGAGAACAGTGAGTACCATGGACAGTGTCTCTTCTAGTTTAGACATTTCTGTCCCCCCTTTGCTTTTTGACATAGCTATGTGCCACCCACACTAGTATTTATTTAGTATCTTTCTTTAAATCAACTCCTTTTCAAAATCTTGAATATTTATATTACCTAAATATTGCCTATATTCCTAAGCAATAATATCTAAGGAATTTTTAATGTGTTGATTATCTTTTATGTAATGTATGTTAAAGTAAATAGGCAACTATATCAATTTTTAAATAATAAAATCTGTTCATACATTGTCTCAACTCATCAACTGTCAGTGATAAGCTCGCTATACTTTGGGAAACAGTGTGATAAGAGATATAATAGGAAAAGAGAAAAAATGCAAAATAATTAGAAGTTAGAGTTCATCATTTGCGCCCAGCTCTGTAGAACTCTGGGCTATCTGGGTCAAAAATTCTTTGTCGCCTCAGAGGAAAACAAAATAAAACAACCCACAAAGCTTTTCTTATTTTTAGGAGTGAATCAGAACCAGGAATGTAGTACTTTTATCAAGTATGTATTATAAAATCCAAAAGCTGCTTACAATGTTACTCTCCTAGTTTGTAAGTCTTTAACAAACATTTAAACATACTTTAGCATATACTTTTAAATCCCTCCATCAAAGTTTGGGATTTTCAGACATGAGTGCTTTATTCAAAGCTTTTGACTTTGCTATAATTTTTAGTAGAACCAAATAAAGTAGCGGAACCCTTGCTTATTCAGACCACTCCTTTAATTTTATACTTCAAGATATTTTACATAGGTAATATTTTAACACCACATACTAGAGAGTATCTGTGGAACTTTCTGAGAATCTGCAGTGTAAAGTGCTCAAATGTCTGAGGAACTAATAACATTTTCTTGATAGAATAATGCTTTCATGTCACATAAAATGAAACTGTCAGCATTCCTTTGTAGGTTTCTCTCAAGCTTAAGAGCAGGTCCTTGACAGTTCTAGAATTGCCTTTAAATATCTTATTGAAATGTAGATTAACACTGTAACATCTTATAATGGCTGGAAAACCTTTCCCTTTAAACACTTGTAGATAAGCAAGTATTAGTAAGTATTAACATTAGCTGCTATATTTTAGCATTTTTCCCTAAATGTTGTTCTTCCCATGACCTAATATTTAGACTCATTTTAAAACAGGGAATATTACCAAAGATTGGAATGTAGCTTTTACTACTAAAAGGTAATATAGATAGATATGTCAATTTAGAACATCAATTTATACGACTCATTATTAAGATCAGGTTACGGATAAAAGCATTTGCTTCATCAAATATTTGGAGGATCAAAAGACTCTAAAATAGAGAAAAATAATATAATACCCCATAAAATTATAACATAGTATATTAATTTAGCGATACTCAATAAATATTTATTTACTAATTTAAAATTGTAATCGAGTCTATGATAACGCAAATAAAAATAAAAGACCCCTCACATTTTGGAGTTGCAATGTTTTGTCTGGAGGCTGCTACCTTCTCTAACATTATTACCTGTGCCACACAGGTGTGTAAGGTAAGATGGAGGGGCTATCTTCCAATCCCCCTACCCCTGTGACCCATAGCGCCTGGCTTCAAGATTCTACTTCCTTTCATTTTTGAAGACTTGAGGTTGATAATGATAGTAATCTTATTACTGCCATTAGCAGTCAGGATATATTGATCACATTTAACACCAAGAAAAGACTTGGTAAAATAGATTCCCTAAGAAAATGATTCTTAAGATTTTCCTTAAGTAACTGTGAGAGGTTTGATTTTAGTTTGTCACCTCGAGCATTGGTCAATAAACTGTATAATATATCATAACAATCAGTCAGGACTGCATAAATATATGGAGAAATAATATATAGTTATTGAATGTTTATTCATATCTAGAACTGTGCTAGAAACCATGAGAGATACAAAGGACATAAAGACATTTCCTTGTCTTTGTGGAAAATACAATCATATTGGAAAGATTGGATGGACATGCTTCATTTTAATTAAGGAACTATGGAGTAAACCAAATTATCTAACTCTTAAATTCACAGTAGAATAAACAATGACAGAAACAGAAATATCAGTAATAACTGCATTTAGGAGGAGGTAGAAACTGAATGATTTGGGATCAAAATTTGCAGATTTTCTACAAATCTGAGTGGTATTATCTTAAGTATAGAACTCACCTATTGGGGTCTCTAATAAAGAAATACCCCAGGTTTTATAAATTTACTAATAAAAACATGCCACTACAGTTTTATATGTATCTTGTGCTTTGCAACCTCTAAGTTTGCCAAGAATAATTACACAAATATTTGATTACAACCTAGATGGATGTTAATACAATAGACACAGGGGAGGGCAGTTTGCTAATGGAAATGCTGGAGATTAGGTGTTACAACTAGTGCCCTTTTCAAAATTAAATGCAGAAGATAAGAAAATTTCTCTAATAAATTGCTGTTTACACAGTTATTTTTAGTAAATTAGGGATTCTACTTACATTTTGTTTTTATGTGGAGGAATGAGATAAAATATATAGCCATTATTCATCTCTATGCTGAAACAGAAGTATTTTTACTTACATATGCAGGCATATATACATATATTTTTTCCTTATTTATCACATAAGTTTATTGAAATAACTTTATTAAAATAGAGATCGCAAAACATATTCATGTCCCAAAATCCTGTAATGGCTAACTAATTTATTATTATTTATCTATCAAAACAGTAGATTTTGAAATGTGAACATTTCTGGGCAAAGGTGGTGTTAGGGAATGTGTCACAGAAATGGAATTGCTTCAATACTACAACAGGCAGATGTATATCAAAAATATATAAACATCTGAACACAGATAAGAAAATATTGGCTATATATCAAATAAGATAAAAACAATTTATTTTAAAAAAATTACCAGAAATTAAATGGAAAAAGGTCAGAGCCAGGTATGTAGAACCTCAAGGGCCTGTGATCCAAAGGAAAAGAAAAAAACAATTTAACATTAAAATACTCAATGAAATGAACTCAGCCCTATGGTAGTTCCTAAATACACAAAAATGTATAAATTATATTGTAGAAAAGAATTTTTTTCTTCTATAGTATCTGAGAATGAGAAGGCATTAAATTAAGCACTTCCTTGGGAAGTATTTCCTCTCCTTAAATCCATACTTAGATGTGAACTGGTTCACCATCAAGTTGTTCATGTATGAGCTTTTAAAAGGGAGAAATACTTGGTTTATGTAATGAAGGTTAAACCTGATATCTGAAAGAGAAAAAAGAATGAGGGGGGAAAAAAAAAAAAGTAGACTTAGCCAAGCCCTAGCAAAGAAATACATTTCATGAACACATTGTGAGTTTCTATTTAACATATAATAAATGATTCAAATGGGTAAGGATTAATTTTACTAATTATTCTCTTTACAATCTAGAGCTTTATATTAGTTGTTCCAATTATTATTATTATTATTTTTAATCTAGAATCATCCGGGAAGCTTTTAATTTAGAGAGAGAGACAGAGCATGAAGAGGGGGAGCACAAGCAAGGGAGGGGGCAGGAAGGGGCTGGGGAGAGGGAGGGGCAGGGGAGAGGGAGAGAGAAGCAGACTCCCTGCTGATCAGGGAGCCTGATGTGAGGCTGTATCCCAGGACAAGAAGATCGTGACAGGAGCCTAAAGCAGGCACTTTACTGACTGATACACCCAGGTGCCTCTCCTAGGACGCTTTTATTTTTTTTAATTTAATTTTATTTTTTAAAGATTTTATTTATTTATTTGACAGATAGAGATCACAAGTAGGCAGAGAGGCAGGCAGAGAGAGAGGAGGAAGCAGGCTCCCTGCTGAGCAGAGAACCTGATGTGGGGCTCGATCCCAGGACCCTGGGATCATGACCTGAGCCGAAGGCAGAGGCTTTAACCCACTGAGCCACCCAGGCGCCCCTCCTAGGACGCTTTTAAAAATACAAATCTGCTTTCTAAAATTTATTAATCCATCAAATATTTATTTAGCATGTAGTGTGTTCTGGTCACATTGATAGAGGACTCAAAGATGAAAATAGGTAATGCCTGCCTTCATAGAACTTGGTCTAGTGTGGGAAAAGATTAAGAAAATTAAACTTTTTTTTTTTAAATAAAAGCTATACAATTTTAAAACAAGTAGTTTGAGAGTAAAAGATAAATACTGACAGAAAAACTTGATATAGATTTCATTCCAAGAACATAATTCTTACTGCTGTAAGAGAATGGATTGAGTATAGGTGTCTGTGGAAGAGAAAGTAGGTAAACTAGTTAGTGGATCATTGCAAGAGTTCCGGTAACAAACAAAAAAAGGCTAGGAGAAAGATTGTTTACAGAATATTTCCAGTGTGTTCTGTCCGTGCCTCATGGCTCCCCCAAATACTAATGATTTTGCATGACATTAAGGGGCTTTTTTGTCTTTTAAATTTGACTTGGGTTTAGCTAATGGGAAATACCAGCCTGTGACTAGAGGTCGGCAACAGAATGAAGTTTGGTTTTTATTCCTCTGCTCCTTCTGTGTGTTGACTTCTCTTCTATCAGAGGACGTGGTTAATCTTAGACATCTCTCACCATGGAGCTAGCCTTTCTAGTTTCTAATAACTCTTCCCTTTGTCCTCTCAGCTTACATTGTCAACAGCTTCCTATTGCTTGCTCCTAGCTGTGAGGTCTTGAAGTATTTCTGGTTGGTTTCCACAAACCCTACTTACCCTATCTTTTAAATATGTTTTCATTTAACATTTCCTTCATATTACCCACTCTAAGTGGTTTACCCTTTTATGGCAGGACCCTGAATGATACAGGTGGCAATTGTGGAAAAGATATATAGACTTACTTACATACATTTGATGCATACAGAGGATAGGATTTAATGATGATTTAGAAATGGAGGGTGTGAAAATGGAGGTATCAAGGATGACTTCCAGGTTTCTGGCTTGATCAGTAGGTGAATAGGAGTGTTCTTTGTAAGAGATGAAGATTCTCATTTCTAATAGAGATTCAGGTGGGATGGGAGCAGGTCAGGACTTCTGTCTGGACCATATTGAGTGGAAATGTCAAGCTGACATTTCAAATTAGTCAAAAGTCAGAAGTGAAGAGTAGAATATCAGTACACATTTTGTTGATGTGAGGGCATCTATGTCATTTCAATAGAGAACAGAAGTGAGCATACAACAAAGTCCAAGTCATCATGAAGTTTATGGTCTACTGAGGAAGAAGTCATGAAAAAAATAAAGTACAATGTTAAATTAATTCTACACAACAAAAGTTCAAGCAGGTATAAGATGACATAATGAGAGGTGCATGGGTGACTCAGTCGGTTAAGCATCTCCCTTTGGTTCAGGTCATGATCCCAAGGTCCCAGGATCGAGCCCCATATTGGGCTCCCTGATCAGTGGGAAGCCTGCTTCTCCCTCTCCCTATACCCCTCTCCCTACTTGCGCTCTCTTTCTCTCTCTCAAATAAATAAATAAATAATAAATAAATAAATAAAATCTTTAAAACTATATAATATAATGAGAAGACAGTGCATTTTGGAGGTTGAAAGAAGTGATAGCTAATATTATTCCCAATAGAGACATGCTGAATAGGTGGAAAGATGGAGGAAGGCTATTCTAGGCAGTGAAACAGTATTCATCTTAAATCTCTGTGGAAGAAAGGGCTATAGTTCACTTGAGAAACAAAAATTGACCAGTGTGGCTGAAGATTAGTGAGCAAAGGAAGAAGTAGCATGAGATTAGGTTGCTGAGGTTGACAGAAGACCAGATTATCAGGTCATGACTGTTGGATGCAATTTAATACCTAGTCATAAAGCAACTTAACTTTAATACAAATCTTAAGATGACCACAACTGTCACACAAACTTCATTATTAGATCTTATACCATGCATATCAGATAAAATTGGGATACTCAATATTGTTTTTTTTTTGTTTTTTTGTTTTGTTTTGTTTTGTTTTTTTAACAGTTGGGCGAATTGACTCATCTACTTTGTAGTAAAGCACTACTTGTTAAGGGCATTGATGGAAAAGAGAGAGGATATCTGATAAATCACATGGCATGTCTTTATACCTTAAATTGAACTTTATAAATTGGAAATTATTTTTGTTTTCCCTTCAGGTACCCTTACTCTTTAGGACTTATTACATATGAAAAACAAACCTATCATATAGAAATACTGGGAAATAAAACCATGAGTATTACTTATAGTATATACTGGACATTTTCACTAGGACTTAGTTGTCCTAGTCTTTTTGCAAGAGCTAGTGATTTTACTAGTTTAGTGGAAGATGTTCATATCTGAACCTGAGGTTGCCTGTGGTTACTTATTGTGGTATCCATAAGAAACACACAATGAACAAATTATAACTCTATTCAAGGATGATACATTTATTCTTCAAATGAAGAAAAAATATTAAAAATTCTTCAAGAAGAGCTAATTCTTATACAGTGCCACTATATGTCAGGCACTATTTTAAAATCTCCATACATATTAAATCATTTACTGACTGTAAAATTCCTATGAGGCAGGGACTCTTACCATCAGCATTTAGACATGAGGCAACTCCACCACAGGAAGTTAGAAAACCTGTCTAAGGATGTCTGGGCAGTATACTGTAGTCTTGAAATTCAACATGATGGTCTTGCTTTGGTATATCATCCTTGTGTAGGTGCCATGCTAATCTTCTCTGTGTCATTTCAATTTTAATATATGCATTGCCAAAGCAATCACAACAGTCTTGTTTTATAATTCTCCATCTCAGCTCTCACCAGTTGGTATTTTTCTTTAAGTGAAGAAGATCCATCCAGGGAAAGTAAACCATCACATTACTGAGTAGGTCTTGGGCCAAATTCTTATCAGTGATATTTTCTTGAGTGGCAATGTCAAAGAATTGAAACCTTATGCATGTGTTAGAAACGGATAAAACTGGTCAGTATAATTAGGAATTATAATTAGGAATATGTCACTGCACAGGTAAAGTGATATTTTAATCACTTTTTCTTTTCAAGTTAAACACCTATAGGATAGAACTGAGGAATTAATTTGAAGGAGTTGCTGGTTTGACCTAAACATATGTTAATGAAATCAAATATAAAATTGATTCTTACTAGAATGAGTGTTTAACTATCTTCTAAATAATGGGAAATTTGGCAAAGGAAAAAAGGAAAATATCTATCTATCTATCTTTCCATCATCTATATTTTTTCCACATACATTTCTTTAAATATTAAAATAAAGTCTGAGTATAATGACTATTTGCAGGTATTTGGCCATTTTATTTTTGAAGAATAAAATTCCAGTAATTCTCTAGAGTTGTTTCTCAAGTTTAAAATGTCTTTAAAGAGCAGAAAACATATAAACTTCATTTTGTAAGATTTTCTTCCTGTCAAGATGATTGGTTTTGAGAAGCATCTGAGGGTCTATAAGGCCACCCACCATTTAATAACTCTGATTGTTCTGTGTATCATCAAGTCACTGTGTCCAATCTGGACAGTTTCATTTTACATAACTATAAATTTTACTCTCTAACTGTCATTATTATAAATTGATCTCAATAAGAAAATGTTCATCATTGTTACGGGATGGGGGAAAAAAGCTCAACACAGCATATATTTCAATCTTCCAACAATATAATCACATACTTCTAAGTATACAGTTCTCTGTATGATTCAAAGTATAGCATTTCTAAATACTATTTTGGCCTTTTATATTTCTCATTTTATTTCTTGCTGTCAATATAAACTTAATATCTACTAAGCAAAGGGTCTCAACTGTTGTTAAGGATGTTTTTGAAGGTATTGTCATTTGTAATTTCTTTTCTATGAGATATTTCAGTGTTCAGAATTTAATTCTAGGGTGAAGTGTCAAATATGAGGTTGCTGGCTACATAAATACTAACCCCCTACCCCCAATTCAATTTCAAGGAGCAATTCAGGTGAGAGTAAATAAATAAATAAAAGGTTTGGTTAATGTTGGACATTTGCTTGGTACCGTGTCATTCAAAACTCCTTCCGTTTAAAAACAAAATTTGCATTGACATATGAATGATGTATAATGCAGCATAATTACTTACGGGGTCTTTGAAAAGAGAAGCCCCCTTTTTTCCAAGAGATTTAACTTTGAAAAGGAATTACTTCACATGACCAACAAATACTATTAAAAAGCATTTTATGAGGTTCTTTCCCTGCATATTTCTACACATGGACAGACTATTGTGTGTTCTAAAACCTGTATTTACATGACACACTTTTATGGTCCAATGGGCAAACACTACTTAGTCCTAAAATAACATCACAGTAATGACTACAGTCAAGACAGCAAGAACACTCCACCATTATTATCCATATCAGACTCCACCAGATGGGGTATCTGTGGTGGAGTGCTGACAGTGGAGAACACTGAACAACTCTTTCTGGTATTTTTGTGTACTCTTAGGCACAGCGATTTTACATTTAAAATAAGCAGTGCATCAATTCTTCCATTTTAAAGAAATATGTTGTATCACATATTCTTTGCTTCATTTGAATCTAGTGGAGAAAGAAATGACATGGAAAATTGAAGATGACTTACATTAAGTGGGATTTAACCAAATTTCACTGGGTATAAGGCAAGTTTCCAACCTCAGGAGTATTGATTTTTTTGTGTTGGGTTATTCTTTGTGTGGGGACTGTCCTGTGCATTGTAGGATGTTTAATAGTATCGTTGACCTCTATTGACTAGAAGCCAGTATCCAGAGAGTTGTGACAACCAACAATGTCTCTTCATAAGGAATGAACTCATGAACATGCACATACTCTTTAAACAGATTAAATTATATGGCTTGGCTTTGTCAATATCAGAGTTTTATCAGTCTCCAGATGTACATTCTTTCTCAAAGTATACTTTATTTATATTTATTCATTTGTTTGTTTTACCTTCAGTCATGGCTAGAGTATGTAAGCATTTTGCATCTGCAATATTATTTCACACATTTTTTATTGATAGCAAGAAAATAAAATGGGAACTATCGAGTCTTATAATACAAAGGGACATAAGAGAAAAGCCTCAGTGTTTATTGAAGAGGGGAATTGGCTCCTACAGGTCCCCACTGGGTTCCAGGCTCCTGGAGGCCTGCAGCTCTAGGCTAATTCTTGTCCAGTGTTAAGGAAAATATTTAAACTGTGGAATATTTCATGACAAAAGCTGCTCCCTCCTAAAATCAGTGAAATTTTCAGTTACAGTTCTCATCTTTTTATGCTTTTGGAAAAAAGACGCTGCTTCCAAGAAATCAGGTAGTTGGAAGGAAGAATGAGACAAGATTATTTACCACATCACTGATTATAAACATGACTTGAATTGTAAAAATAAACAGAAAAGAAGTCAGGATCTTTGCTTCTGCTTCATTTTGAATGTCCACCACTGGGTCTAATTATCATGCTAGAACTGTCAATTCTGTCATTGGGTATAGTCAGGGATCCATTGTTTTAGTTAATCAAAAATTGTGCTTTGCAGAGAGTAACCATATATACATGAATTACCAATTTTCAAATTACTAGCATATAATAAAAGTGTACTTATTACTACATTTTTCTCATATTAGTTCTTTCTTTGATAATTTAAAAAGGCTTTCAGGATATTTTGTTTGCTTTAGGGTTATCACTATAAAGCTAAGTTATTATTCTATAGCTATGAAGAAGTGCCTTCTGATATGGATCTCTGGATGATATAATGCCAGATAAAATAACATTTAACATTCAGTATTGGCATTGAAATATTGGCAAGCACTCAATAAATGCAATGGCAAAAATAATAGTCTATATTATATATACATTGTATTATTTTTAATGCACAGTATCTAATGTTAGAAATATTCAATGAAGAGTGAAAAAGACAAAAGTTTCTCTCATAATCATAAGTTCCTAGTAAGTGACCACTATTATGGGTTAGTTTGCTCAATACTATATAGCACATAGTAAATAGAGAAAATTAATGTGGTTATATTTCAGAAAATATGTGTTTAACAGTATATTTTTAATATTGCACTGATTTTCAGAATATATGCAATTTTTCCTTAAATAAAATTATTTAATATGACAAATACTGACTTGTCATTTTATATTTCTCCAGACTTCAGTAATCCAAAATAATTTGACCTATTTATTTAGGATTATCAAGTCTTCTCAGAAATTGTAGTGTAAAAAATATAGTCGAAAGCCTTGACAGGTTAGGAGAGAGAATAGGATCTGAGTGGATGAACAAACACTTAATTTCTTAAATAAATATACATTCCATATCAAATAGGCTTGGTCAATTTCTATATTTACTTTAATTTTTAATGTCTTTTTCTTTTTTCTTTGTAGTTCTCAAAAGCATTTCTCTTATGCACATAGAACAAAAGAAGAAATATTCTGTAGTTAATTTTTACAATTTCATCAGCTGGTAGCAGAGGGCCAGTTGCTTAGTGGATAAAGTGTTGGCTTTATATTCTAAAGGACAACTTCAAATCCCGTTAAGGTTATATTTTTATTAAAATTTCCATTAATTTTTCCCATCAATGTGATTATAGATTAATATTAATTAATTCTTACCATTTTTTGAAGAAATAAATGGAGCCATATCTGATTCAAAGTTAAGCAAGACACTATTCAAGCTTTCTTGGTAACCCTTTCCTGGGTTCAGATTGGTTGGGGAGAAAGGGAATAAGATATCTTTAATGGCATTTTATTGAACTTAGCAATTTAAATGGCCTACCCTGATTTTTGAAGATATCAAATTACCATATGGATGATGTCTTTCTCATGAATTCTGGCTCCTAATGTTTACCACCAAAATGACAAAGGTAATTTTTAATGTTGGATGTAGTACTTATATGTATAAATTGCTGATATTAATGAGAGTTCTGGGATGAGGTCCTTCTGTGCTAAAATTGATACATCAACAAATAGATTCATATTATAGAAGCTGACAACAGAAATTACTGACATTGCTTCTCTGGAGTTTTTCTTTATTATTGTAGCAAATGGTAAACATATCCTAGGAAGAGTATAATCTTAATGCTACTAGGGAAAGTCTGAGATAAAGGTGGGCCACCAGGTATCCTATTTGCATTAAGGCATTCTAAAACTCCTAAGAGAGATGCAAATGAGCACTTTGATGCAGGTAATACAGCTCTAGGTCATTGGAAACAATCTTTTGCAGCCCCATGTGTGACAAAGGATTATTACAAGCTTTGAGGAGGGGATGTTATTCAAAGTGAAATGCAAACTTACCATTACAACTCTAAATTTTAGCAACTAATTTGAATGTCTCATTCTCTGAAGCACTGCAGGACTAATAAGGTTCATACTCAACTCATCTTAATCATTTAACAGTGATGGGAAGTTTGCAGTATTCTAGCTTTCAGAGAAGAATACAGAGCTAAAGTTTTGGACAATAGCACTGTGAAATTAAAATTTAAAGGAGAAGTCCAGGGATCATTATTTCTCTTTATCTTGCTTGTCTGTTTTTTGTAACTTGTAATGTGAAGAAAGGTTTTTAATCTCTTTAGAAAAAAGGGTGCAGTAGAAATGTATGAACGGAAATGTAATCCTGGACATGAGAGATTAAAAAAAAAAAAAAAGGCTGAAACCCCCAAACATCAAAATACATATGTTAATATTTTATGTTATATATTGAGATGCTTTTACAATGAGAAAGCTATTAGACTATTATTTTTACCAACAATATTAAAAGTCAATATTTACCAGACATTTTCTTTGTGTCAAGCACTGGCAAGAGTTTTAATCTCATGGAACCCTCCCAGCTACCATGTCAGGAAGG
This sequence comes from Lontra canadensis, assembly GCF_010015895.1. Classification (NCBI taxonomy): domain Eukaryota; kingdom Metazoa; phylum Chordata; class Mammalia; order Carnivora; family Mustelidae; genus Lontra; species Lontra canadensis. The sequence continues at coordinate 14,452,930 of NW_022631005.1, forward strand.
TGTTATTATTTTTCCCATTATAAAGATAAGTAAACTGAGGTTTAGGGAGATTAATTAGCAAAGCCTAAATACTTAGCAACTCATCAGAACCAAGTAGTCACAATCTTAAAATATTGATGTAGAAATTCTTACAAAGAACAACTTTGTTGCAAAGAACAATTGAAAGTAATGTTCTGAGAGTGAAACAAAAAATTGAGACTATATTAATTGTCCCTGTCATGAGTAGGAAGAGGAAGTACAGAGTTGTCTCTTAAAGTTGTCTGCAGACAGGATTATTACATTAAGAATAAAATGTTTTAGCAACCCATAGATTGACATCCCCATGCAAAAGGGTGGAAATAAAGATCTTCATGCCTAAATCTCCTCAAAAAAACACGTGCATTCCATATGGGGCTGGGTGATCCAGAGCAGGGGTTCAGCACTTTTTCTTTAAGATTGGGTTTCATTCTGCTAACAGCATGTTGGCTGAGTGCCCACTAGCAAGCAATTAAGACTTTGTGCTTGCCTGCATTTTAGTAGCTCTCCTCATGAAACATGCAGCCACATGGGAGCAGAAGCTTTGCCAGCATGGGTCACGGTCTGGGAGCAGCATCAGGAGAGCTTCTATACTCTAAGGAGTTATAGCCTTCTGGGAAGTTGAGGAGAGGATGAACGATTGGTTGGCTATGCCTGTGAGAAAAGATCAAGAAGGGAATCAGTAACAAATAGGGACTATGGAGAGATATGGAAAGTGGAGTTAGGAGAAGGAAGCAAAATGCTACCAAGGAACTTAAAGGAAAATGAGATAAATCAATGTCTAAAAATCGAGAAACAACTGGGTTAAATAAAAAGACAAAAAGTGGATGGCTTATCAGAGTTTCTTACCATTGAACTTGGATCATGTCCCTATTATTTTTTGAAAACAACATAAAAGCTGAAAGATGTGCCAAATGGAGGGCTGGGGACTTGAAGGTGAGTGACACATCTTCATGTAGAGATGAATAAGGGAAGACTCTATGCCTCACGAGACACTCATATAGACAGTTATGGAAATGGCAATGGTATAACCATACTGATCTCCTTTCCCCAGGCTAGCTCTTTTTGTGCCTGCAAAAAAAGCTTTTGACTCAGGTTGTCGTTAAAGGTGTGCCTAAAAGAATTAGAAAGCATTATGCAAAGATGAAATAGACTCCTTGGGAGGGGGCCAGCTTTTCACGTCTGAAAATGTAACAGGCCAAATCAGTGATTCCAGATCTGATTGATTACTCAAGACCTCCTGGTCATGATTTTACAGTACAGATGTCTGTCTGGTCCCCACTCCTGGAAGTTCTGGTTCAATAGGTCTAACCAGATACATCCTTGTGATGTAAACATTGCCCTGAACAATTCTGAAAAGGAAAACAGTATTTCCTTCTTCACAATAGACTTTGTTAGGTTACAATTAAAGGAAGAACTACTGTCTTGCTGACTATATCTGCATATAATCTGGAAAAAAATCCAAATGTATAGAAAACTTTCCTTCAAATTACTAATACAGCCCCTTAAACAGGTAATCTCACTGGTGTACAGAAAAGCAAATTTATGCACATTATTTGCAGGATACATGTGTATGTATGTGTGTGTGTGTGTGTGTGTGTGTGTGTGTGTGTATAATTAGTAGCTTATACTTACTATTTGGAAAGCTGAACATAAACTAGTTTTATATGAAGTCCTAGTGTTACCACTAACTAGACTCTATGAGCCTCTACATGACATTCAGAAATTGCAACTTCCTGAAAGTCATAGTCTAGATCAAAAAGAATCACATGTATAAAGATCTGATTCATAAGAATTTCCAGGTTTAAAAAAAATTTTTTTGGGTAAAATAAACTTTATGCAAATGTCTAATATACAAAAAAAATTTGGAAGGGTTTGGGGAAGGGCAGATGCAGGTGTCCAGAGTCATCTCCTCGTCAATCACATTATCTACACTTGAAGCTGCTAACAGCCTGCTCAGAAATGTGGCATTCCACAGAGCACAGTTGGAAAGAAAAATGTACCCCATTTTAAAGTTTATTTCCAAGGGAATCCCCACAAACTGAACATCATAATGGATTGCAGTAGATATGTGAAGTTTGTCCTTAACTGGTCATCTAAGTTAAATCTCCCTCATGGCTTAGACCAGTTACAGAGCTGTGCACAGGTGGCTGACTCTGCAAGCTCTGAGGTGAGACCCACAAACTGAGGTAAATGAACACTAAGTCCTCTTTGTTGAACCCAATTAGTTCTGAATCTCTAATCTCCATTTGCTAAATTACCTTGAGCGAGTTCGTAGAACTTCTTCATCTTCTGACAGTTGCTTATGAAGTAGGGATAATTTCTGCCTCTCATTCTGATAGAGATTAGTCTTTAACAATGAGACTAACACATGCTGCTCCTTCTCCTACATTTTTGTGAACAGGTCAGGTTAGGAATTTGGGCAATTGCTCTAACTCCTTCAGGCTTATATGGAGCTTATTCTTTTCATTTCTTTATACAGAATGGATTCCTTGTGGTACAAAAGAATTAAAATGAGCTTCCACGAGCAAGAAATTGTTGCTACTTTTACCACAGAACTGAGGAGAATATTTTATTAAATCCCAAGTTCTCAAGTATGTTGGTCGTACCTTAGTGTATAATAATTATTTACTGTGGTCTTGAACTATATTTATGTACTAATGATCACAGTAGGTCAATTTTGTTACAAATCACTGCATTTTCAATATATTCAAGCAAATACACACCTTCAGCTAGTCAGGTGAGTCTGAAGGCTGGCAAAGGGCAAGGGTAAAGCTCTAGGTATAGATTATTGTGTAAGTGGATGTGTGTATATGTGTTTTTGTGCATGCATGGATATCCCCTGAGGTGTACAAGAAAAGCAACAGTAATAGAAATAATGACTAAATGCTCCAGAGGTGGGAATTCCATCTCATTTTTGAGATTTTTTTTTTTTTTTTTTTTTTTAATAAACTGGTCCGGGCAAAAGAAAGGAGTGCTTAGCTTGCACAGCTTCCTTCGTGTTATTTCCAAAGGAGGTAGTGTGGTGACACATGGTACATATAAAGCTTTTGTATAATGATGTGTTTTTTTCTGATACCTATACGCAATGTAAATTTAAACTGATGCAATCAAAATAATTATTTATGTTCCTTTCATGTAACAGAATCACCTGTTCTGAGAAAAGACTCCCTTGAATTTTGCCCTGTTAATGCACTTTACAAGGATTTTGCAAGCATTCAGTCCAAAGAACCCAAACATTTTATTTTGGCAAGGGAAGCTTTATAGAAATATTTGCAATATTTTGTGCTAATCCCTCCGCAAGTCACTTTGGTGTGGCAAATATTTGTTCAAGCAGACCTTACTACAGTTACAGAGTACATCAGTCTGTTGTTTTAACCTTTGGAAAATAACCCTGTGTCTTCTTGACGGAAATAAAGAGTCATTGATGAAACCTTTTAAGTTTTCAACTTCTTTGCAAAAAGGTGCCTGGAAGAGACATCAGCATGTTATCTCCAGGGACTGGATTAAAGGGAATGAAGTGCATCTCTGCTTACTTTTTTGGCTCATCTCTTTATGAGTATGAGAGACCTAAAAAGTAAATGGTGGTCAAAAAGAACAAACACATTTATTAGAGCAGTTAGAAAAGACTGTTTTGATATTTGCCAAGTTCCTTCTCAATAACATGTTTGGCAGGTACCAAATGACACGGCCTGCCCAGAGCTGATTTTGATGAAGCCTCTGGGATGTGTTAAAAAGTAAACCAGAGCAAATCACGTACTGGAAAGCATAACTCAATCAAGGAAAAATGTATGATTAAGGGTGACATGGGCAAGGAAAGCTTTGCCAGAGCTCAGGGTAAATATTTGTATCAGTGTGAAGAGAAAGCTCTGGGACGCTGATGTCAACCAGCTGGAATTTTCATTGTTTATAAACTTTTGTTGTTAGAGTTGAATTCTGGCAGAAAAGGTACCAAAGAAAGAGCAGTTTCCCAGCATGAAAGTTTGAATTGTGATAAGGCAGCTTGACCAGATATGAACGCAACGATGCAAAGTTTCAGCCTCTTTTTCCTTCCAGAATTCTCTTGCCAAGAAACAACCTTCTTGCCTTAATCTCACCTTGAGAAAATTCATCAGGATTACCAAAAAGATAAGATTTTGTTTTGTTTTGTTTTCTGTGTTATAGGATTTATGGCTTCCTCTTCTAGGATGATCAGAATATGGGTAAGAATCTAAATTCCCCCCACTATTTTTTTTTTTTAACAGAAGAATATTGCCCCATGAAGTTAGATATTTTAATGATTGGAAATAAATGACTTGGGATTGAAAACAATTTTTTTTTTAAATTTAAAGATTTTTATTTATTTGTTTGACAGAAAGAAAGATCACAAATGGGCAAAGAGGCAGGCAGAGAGAGAGGGGAAGCAGGCTCCCTGCTGAGCAGAGAGCAAGATGTGGGACTCAATCCCAGGACCCTGAGAATCATGACCTGAGCTGAAGGCAGAGGCTTAACCCACTGAGCCACCCAGGTGCCCCCCCCCCAAATTTTTTTGAATACTCTTCATGAACTTTGTGATGCTAAGTTGTTTATTTTCACCTCATTGTAGGTCATTTCAATACTTTTAAACTGAGTAATAAGTTAAAGGACTTAAGCACTTTTTTTTTTTAATCACCAACTATTTCTATCAAAAGGAAATCTGTATTTTCTCACTAAACCATGTTTTGTTGTACTTTTTAGAACACTGGAGGTAGCCAAAAGGTATAAATCAAACAAATCACGAGGACATGGGCTCATATAAGAATTCACAGTAGTTCAGAACAAATAACTCAACTTTTAGGCAGAGAAACAGAGATTGGTGGAAATTGCCTTTTGCCATTTAGCCCTTCCTCTCTGGAAAATAATCACATAGTTGGCGCTCATGTTGAGATTTCCCATTTTCAAAGATGGACTTCTGCCAGAAAACTTCTCTGGAGTATAGATGTTCTGACAAGTGACTCTTGCTTCTCCCCCAGTGTAGTCTGAAAGCTCCAACCTGAATTACTTTCAATGAGGGATGTGTAGTAAGATTCAATGAGTAGGAAATAAAGAGAATTTCAAATTCCCATCAAGTTATCCTTTCCTTTAATAAGTGCATATTTTAAATATACTTCAATCTGGTTGGCTTACAGCATAGCACAATTAAGATTTACCTAAGTATGTTGTTTATGAAAATGTTGCATTAATTAATTTAGGAAGACCAAATTTGAGAGACCCTTTACTTACTCTATCCCACAGTAAACTGAAGCCTGGCCCTGCTGATGCAGAAACAGGACACATCTCAAACATAACCACATACCCAGCTGCACTAAGAATAGAAACCAAGCCCCTGTTAGTATAATTAGGAAATCTTCTCTTCCAGTCCCTGGGCTTTAGAGACCTGAATCACTCCTTAATTCCAATTGAGAATGCTTTTTTTTTTGATAAAGGTCTTTGTAAAGTAAGAAGGGAGCTGAACATGAAAACTTTTGGTTTTAAGTTTCTGAGTGAGCATGTCCCTCTTGTGACATAGAATCTCTGGGTTTCACTGGCCTAGAAATCACCCTTCAGAGTGTGGGTCTGTCCAGGGCATTAAGATGATGGTGTGTTTTCAGGGGGTGAAGAAGTGCCAATTACTTCCACCTGAAGTTTGCATATTTCCATTCCATTGCAGCATACTCGTAGCCTATGGAATTCAAAGGAACACATAAAAAATAAACACCATATGCAAAGCTAGAAAATCCTACCAGGTGGGAGCCCTGGGTTTAGATACACTTTGGTTTTGGTTATATTAAGGCACCCACAGATATAAAAGTAACTGACCTGCCCCTGAGAAATTTCTTCCTTATTCCCTCCTCACCTCTCAATGACAGGACATTCTCTAGGTCATTCTGCATTGTGGATTGGGACCCTCTGGCATTATATTTTAATTAAATGGTAAGATTATTAATGCGTGAAAATCAGACGCAGCAAATGTTGAGCTAACCATTTTTCATACATAATGTGTCCATATCAACATTATAACAGCCATATACTAAAGATTGACATGGTCACTTTTTAAAGAAGGAGACTTGATAAATATTTGAGTTAAAGATCCTTGGGATCATGTCGAGGAACTAAGAGGTCAAGCCTTATTGTTGATTTTTTTCCTCTGCTGTGTAGTAATAGAAAACCACTCAACTCCTCTATTTGTAGTTCCACTCTAAAGGTCAGCAGAGGAAATAATTTATCAGACATTTATGGTAGATATACTAACATGCATTCGATATTTTGTTCAAAAGAAGATAATTCAGAATAACTTTTAAAAACTACAGCTGTAGCAGTGTGCCTGGGTGGTGTAGTCAGTTAAGCATCTGACTCTTGGATTTTGCCCGGGTCATGATCTTGGGGTCTTTAGATGGAGCCCCATGTTGGGCTCCATGCTCAGCAGAGAGTAAGTTTAAGATTCTTTCTCCCTCTCCCCTCTACCCCTCCTGCTCATTCTCTCTCTCTCTCTATCTCTCAAATAAATAAATAAATAAATAAACCTTAAAAACAACAACAACAACAATAACAACTATCCCTGTAGCCTAATGTCATTTGCTTTGCTATCTCTTCTTTAATAGAATCCTGCCCCCTTATCTTTCGAGAGTTCTCCTTCCCCTCATTTCAACCTTATGTTACTGTGCAAGGTACCAAGATCATATATATATTTTTTTTACCTTTTGCTTAGCCACATTTTATTGGTCCAATTTAAGGAAATCAGAATCTTTCCTAGTAATTTGTGATAAGAATAAGACATCCCAGCTCAGTTTGGGATGCTCTCTTGAACAGAGGAGATGCAAACATTGGGCCTATTGATGGCTCTGTACCTTACGGAGACTGGAGGAAAAGAAAAGGAGAAAAAGCCTTCCGGCTGGCTCTGTCAGAACAGCATGCAACTCTTGGTCTTCGGGTGGTGAGTTTGCGCTCCATGTTGGATATAGCGATTACTAAAGCAAACAAACAAATAAACTTTTAAAAAAAAAAAAGAAAAGAAAAGAAAAGAAAGACTGCAGCAAGAAGAAGAGTGGGCTGAGGGGTGGTTTGTGAGTCCCCACAACCACCTTATCCAGGCCTACCTATATCTTTCTCCAAGAGAAACTCCAACGCTACTAAAACTGTAAGGAAAATGTACTGTTTATAAGTTAGTTAAGTTGGGTTTCTGTTATTTTGTAACAGTAGTTAGGTTTTAACTCCAACATCCACCTCCCTCAAACAAATGAAAGGAGTTTATTGATTGACTAGTGTGCACTAGACTGTTTATATTCATTATCTCATGTAATCCCTTTAGCAATCCTAACACTTTAAATTGCCGTATTTCTATTTCCCAGATTGGGAAACAAATCAGAGAGGTTAACTGCCTTATCCATGGTCACACAGTCGTTTACATCAAAGTGAATCTGAAGTCCATCTTTTTTCATAGCTTACAAATATCCTTAGAAATTTAGCTAGGGAAGATAAACTCCCTTACATTCAATAATAGGGAATATAATAAATTTCTGACTCTCATAGTGATACATAATTGCAGATAAAGGAATGTCAATGCAGGATGGAGTAGCAAGGAAAAGTGGCTTGAGATGGAACTTCTAAGTTACAGAAAATACAGCCAAACTCACTTATTGATTCGAAACACAAAAGTCCAAGGGTCAGTCCTATTTCACATACAACTGGAACTAGGACCCAAAGGAGCTCATCAGAACTCCTTATTCTTTGACTCTGTTTTTCTTTGTTGGTTTCACTGCCAAGAAGCTGTTCATCAAGTAGTGTCCCTAAGCATGTTCCAACCACGTTCAGGGCCTGTATGTACTCTGCCATCTCATGTAAAATGGGGGCCTCTAGACTGAAGCCCTTTTCCCTTTCCCCAAAGATGGAACCTTGTTATAGGCCCTAGAAGTTGACAGAATGCTACTTGGCAGAAAATTCCAGGGTTTTGGTACCAAAAGCATTGTATAGAAGGCAAGAAGTGGTCTTCCGGAGGCACACCTCCTTGGCTTTTCCAGGAAGGGCACAGTAGGAAGCAAGAGCAGCCTCTGCATGAGAGCTCCAGTTACCCACACTTACAAATAAGACCTAGTGGCTGCAACCATCCTCAGACTTAAAACTACTTAATATAAAGTCCAAGGAAACGATAATGAAAACAAGCAAAAGTTTTTAAAATACCCCAGAATTAAATCCTAGTGGAGAGACTTGGGTCTCATGCTCATAATTGATTCAATAAGTTTTGCCAAAGGATTGGATTATGCAGAGTAGCCAGTGCTGATTCTGAGTGCACACCTGGAGTTGAGTGTTGGGGTCAGCACCACAGGAACGTATAGATGGAGAATGATGAGTGGTTATGCTACGATTTAAAGCCAGAGGATGGATGTGGAGCAGGCAATAGAACACAGCCTGACTCTATAAGGCTTCACAGGAGAATCATAACTTGACATGGTAAAAACTATTATAATAATATATGATCATATGATAATAATTATAATAATTATTATAATTCTGAGCAGGAACATAAAACTAATAGCTACCATTTATTGAGCAATTAGAATGTGGCAACCATTTTGTCAAGAGCTTAGAATATATCATTTCATTTACTTAACAACCCTGATGTATGGATGCTATCATCAACTTCATTTAATAAATGAAGGAAGTAAGGCTTAATGAATTTAAGCAACTTGCTTTGTAAGTGACAAAGTAGGAGTAGAACCCAGGACAGTGTGACACCAGTGTCATGTTATTAGCCACTACAATATACGTGGAAAATTTCATTTCTTACACACCGAGCCCTAAACATTTGACAATATGATTAAAACATCTCATGAAAGGCTTGCAAAATTGTAATTCTACATCTTCAATCCATGGCAAGTCAAGAGGGAAAATGAGTGGGAAGATTGTTACAAGGACCTTTTACTCCTTGAAAGTGTTCTTCCTTCAGGACTACCTCCTAAGTCCAAGAAATTCAGTCTCAGTATGCAGGAGCTTGGAATCTCACCTTGCAGATCAGAAGCTGTTTTTTTGTTTGTTCATTATTCTTTCTTTTCTTCATGGTTTTGATTTAAAACTGTATAATAAATTATATAATTAATTTTATTTGCCCGAGAAGCAGTTTGTGTTGAATACAATAAGCAAGGTTTAAAATTCAGCTAAACTTTTCAGAGGATATTGTTATACCCTTTTGAAATTCAAGGTGAGGAGGAAAAATATTTTTACCTTGTTATTTTTTTAAGTTGTTATCATTATTTAACTAGTGGTAATGTCTTAAAATAATTTTTAATGGTTATGTCATTTCTGAATAGTTAGCACATTCAATGGTTCACATCAAATGAGTATAAAATATACACATTGAGTAGTTCTTTTTTCCACCCATGGTCCCTTTGTCCCCTATAGATCATCACTTAATCACTTTTATGAGGTTATTGTACCTTTCCAGCATTACTAAAATTATTATGCAAAACTAGTCCACCGTAGCCATTACAACTTTTAAATTCCCAAGTTCCTTACCAAATTTTTCCATAAGGAAATACTGCAAAATCAGGGATTTCACACCACTTTAAACATACAGAGGGAAAAAAAAACATGGGTAGAGGAAATCTGAGCCATAGCTGCAGGTATCCCATACCATTTTTTTTTTTTTTTCTTGTAATCTTGCAAAATTGAACTCATTTACTCTTCAGAATATAGGAGTGATAGTTTGGATGCCAATACTCACTGCAGCCTCAGGTGTAGGATGTTTTCCTCTAGGTCTAAAGTTCTGCCACCATGAATAAAACTGGTATTCCTGATGGATCCATGCATTTGTGGAGCAGCCAACTCCTGTCAAGGTCTCAGGACTGTAAAGGCCAAAGAAATAGAATCCCTGCAGTGTGCAGTAAATCACTTGTTGTCTCCAAGAGCCATCATGTAAACAAAGTAGAGTAGGTGAAATTTTAGCAGTCGGATGAGGACATGAGTGGGCGTTAACGGCATGCAGACTTTGGTTCAATCTAGGAAAGATGGTAGCAGTCAAAGCTGATCAACATCTGGCACCTTTGCAATTATTCATTGATTCTTTTTCTATCATTATGTTGGGGAAGAAAGATAAGTTTCCCTCTACCCTTCTTAGTTCTTGGCTCAGACCCCTTTCATAAAAGAGAGATTGACAAGAGAAAAGCACGCAAGTTTATTAACATGTATAACTCATGTATACGTGGAAGACACCAGGTTAGAGTAGTTTAAAACTCAGGCTTACATCCCATCTTAATAAGGAAAAAGAAAGGGGCATATAGGACTCTTAGGGGAGAACAAATGATTTTTAGGAAAAATGAATGTACCCAAGAAGAACAGGTGAGAGATACAATAGTTTGTGACAAAGCTCATCAGAGTGAAGTATTGACTTCTCGTCTCCTCTCCTGTGACAAATGTCAGTCTTTCCTGGTGGAGGAAAGTCCTGGGGAGGAACTTAGGGCAACTGAGTTCTTTCTGGAGGAGTTGTCTTTAGCAGATGGGCAAGTTCAGAGACAGCCTCTCCCTGGATTTGCTTTTCAAGTGCCTGTAGTTCAAAATCATCAATGTGCCAGACTTGGGATTGCATATTCTGCCACCCTTCACTTGGTTCCAAACGTCACAAAGGCAATCTTTTTCACTGCTGTCGCCCCATTTCCTGACTTGCATGTTATCTTCAATAAATCAGGAAGAGGCTGCCTGAAAGAGAAGGAGCTCCACTTCAGGGGTATTCAGGAACTCAGGCCTCCATCTTGAGAGAAGTCGATGTAGAAGCTGAGTTTTATGGTTTCCTCCAACTCTATGAGGCTATGATTCTCAGATAGCAGAGTTAGTTACCATTTGGATTCCTCAAAGAAGGGGCAGAAAGCAGAGGGCACACAACTAACCACTGGCTCACGTCCTGCAGGTGGTGCGGGCGGTGGGGACCACGCAAGGATCTGGACCCTCTGGGAAATCGCTGTTACAGGCAGATTGCCCCCAAAGTCGGGAGTGGAGCTTGGTGGCCTGAAGGCTCACAGTAGAGAAATACGTAAATAAAATAAAAGGCTTTACATTGGCCACCGTGCTCTTCGGTCTTCCCAGCAAAAATGTAGAAGACAGTGTTTCCTAAAGAAAACAAAAATGAAATAATAAAAGCAGGCAAAAAGTCTTGGAAGCAAAATGAAAAACAAACAAACATAAAAATGAAAAACAAGCAAACCAAAAACAATGCTATCCAGGAGGAATGAAAGTAGAGAGGGCAGTAGTAAATCAGAAACAAATGTGAACAACATGCTGTGTTTTCTGAACTCTTGAGTTAGAACTTCTTATCCGGTATCTTTGCAATGTGGTAAGCACCTGTAATTGGTTTATCACTAAAAATCAATGCTATTAAAACCCACTTGTCTAAAAAGGAAACCTAAACATAAGCCTTATATAAATGGGTCATTATGATGGGAATTTCGTCATCAGTCACAAGTACGTGATTCGTTCCCGGGGATGGGCGTCCCCTCCACCTAGGGCACGGAAGCCAGAGCTCTAGAGGGAGGGAGAGCCAGGTCCCTGTGTGTTGGGCCCTGGCCTGTGTAGGCACAGGCTGGGAGAGGCAGTTCTCTGAGCAGCAACCTCCCCCCACAGGGAGGCCGGCTCCTCCCCTCTCTTTAAACAGTGAGCTGCACCGGCAAGGCACTCTGGATGAGGAGAGGGGCTGTGCTGAACCGGACCTACTGCACACTAGCGTATTGTCCTTGAATTTCTAGTCTCCACTCCTCTCTTGATTCTCTTGCAACAAGCATTTCTCCTCTTATAAAACAGAAAAGAAATAAAGCTGTAATTACTTTTTCACACCCTCTACTAATATAAGCTCAGAAAATACTCCCCTTTCCCCTAGACTTTAATAAGCACAGATTTGGGATCCAGGAAGCGTTATTTTAAAAGGGCCGTGATTATGGGGCACTAGAAATTGAAGAAAGAAAGAAAAAAAGCAACTCCCAGTTCAGATCTTTTAAATCAGTCTCCTCAGAACACACACATTTGGAGCATTTAACAACTTGGTCCTCTGTGGCCTGTTAGTCCTTCTCTGTGGACTTGACCTTTGAGTGGTTGAAGATACAATGCCTAGGAGATTTAGGGTTCTGGGAGGTGGGGGGAGAGGCTCCCAAGCCCCAGAATCAGAGAAAAGCAAGACAGCTTTCTAACTCTCTCTCTCTCTCTCTGCATTATCCCCTGAAGCAGCAGCCCAGACAGAGCGTGGACACTATTTCTGCACACGGCAGAGGTGGTCTGCCTCGCATTTAGGCCTAAGTTCTAACAGCCAACTTGTCAATGAATGCCATTAGCGCAGATGTGCCACAGGCACTCAGGGACGGAGCGGCGGGCAACCTCGGATCAGTGCGGGAAGAGCAGGCATCGGGTGGTAACAACTTTCAGTCATTACTGACCTGGGCTCTGTTCAAACCAGTGACCTAGAAATGAAGGGCTCCAAATCCCATTACTAATTCCCCGAGCCATCAAGTCTCCCCTATGGCCTGGATCTTGTCCTGAAACCCAGGTCTCCTGTTGAAATAGCATTAGACAGCAGCCACTGCGTTGGCAGGCGAGGTTTTGAAATAAAGGGGGCACAAAAAGAGGAAAATGTGCACATACTGAGTTGGCTTTAATTATTACTTTAAAGTTGTTCAGCTCTTTTAAGCCTAAAAACCTGAACCTTCTTTAAAGTGAAAAGCTTGCCAGGAAGTACAAGAAGGGTGTTCAAACAAACACAGCCTTCTATTTTGTCTGAATGGGGAAAATACACACGCCCCCTCCCAAACCGAGGAATAATGAGAGGAAACCAAATGAGAGGAAGTTGTTGAAAAGGAAAGAAAGAGATTAAATGAGTATTGCAAGGATGAGAAGAATATTTACTGCCAAAGTAAGAGAAAGGAGCTAAATGAGAGCACCCTTGAACAGCTTTCCCCTCTTACTTATTATCTCTGTGTCGCTCTCTCAATCCCTCTCATCAAAGAGGACAATTATTTTTCAATAAAAAGTAGGATTTTTGTGAGTTAGGTGAAGCCCGCGCAAAGCGAGCGGTATAAAAATGGCCTGGGAGGTTCTGCCTCTCTGGCCTTCAAGCCGGAGCGCCAGCTTTCCGCAGAGTCCTGTAGGTGGCGCTGCACTCTGCAGTTCTAAGATCCCGGACTCAACAATGAAGCAATTGTTTCCTGTCCCCACTTAGCAATTCCTCCCTCTCTTTCGTTTCTTTCTGGTTGCATGTTCTATTTATTTTAATGTATACCTTTGTGTAAAGCCTGTCTCTGAGTGGTTAGATACCCTGTTGATATGTGGCCTTCAAGGGGGAAAAGGGAGTGCAGCCTATTCCCATGACATCCGAGGGCTTTGTAGAGCCAAAAAAACCTTCTCAGGAACACCTAATCCTTGGGCTCTGGCCAAGTACCACAATCCTTCTGTACAACTGACATGGGCCACTTGGGACACTTGAGAGCTTTAGGTGTGTCTCTCTGAAGTCAGCCCCAGCCAAGCATGAGGCAAATGTGCCCGACCAAAGAAAATAAATTATGTGGACTCCAATTTTCAGCAGTTATGAAGTATTAAATTACACATGCGAAGAATTCACTTTGGGATTAACCCTTTGGAATCGAAACACAATCTTGTCACAGGGCTTGCCTAAGGAGCATGCTCCCTGTAAGGCCTGCCTTTCCAGAGACACAGGGGTTGCTGCCCCGGGGGCAGAGATGCTAAAAGAAAAAGACTGTAATTAAATTCCAGTATACTGCACAGCTAGCTGGGCAGGGAGAGAGGGTGTGTGTTTGGGGGTTCTGGCCTGTCTCTTAGGATGTGCTGCTTCCGGTAGACAGTAAGTTTCAGTGACACGGTAAAGTTTTTTGCATTCTCTGCGAAGGCCACTTTCAGCACTTAATTGGGATGTAATTTTATCAGAACCCACACAGCCCCTGTAGCTGCTTCTTCATTTAGATTTGCAGAAGTGGTGTAGAGTCGCGGGAACTTGACTGAAATCACAACTACTAAACTCCTGAAAAGGCATTTGTCTTCTGTGACTCAGTGAGCGATAGAAAAAGACATCCTGCCCTGCCCCTTTCAAGAATTCTGGGTTCCCCATCCCTATCTGAAGCACTGAGCGGTTAGTACATGGTGTGGCTGAAATTGAACATCTAAACTCTGCAGCAGAAAAACAGAACGCTGCTGTTTGTTTCCCTTTGAAAGCTATTTATTTACCAAATGACCGCAGAAAACAGATCTTCAACAATAACAGGAAGAAATCAATCTTAAAGAACTTAAAAGAAATGTTTTTAACCGAGTTAACTTTTCAGTAAAGTATGTGTCTTAAGTACACAAAGCAGGTTTAGGGGAAACATCCAAACTTGTCCCTCTTCCCCTCTTCCTCTTCATTATCCAAGAGCATGTGATTTATAGGAATAACGCTGAGTCTGGCTGGCAAATTGAGTCTCCAAACAAATCCCTCACTTACTTCACATGTGCCTCTAGAAAAACATAACTATACAACCATATGCGTGGGAAACCCCGTGGAACTCATCCACTTGCCTCATTTTAACCAAGAGCAAACTGAGGCTGGCAGAGAAACCACGAGTTGCTCACAGCCCCACAGCTAGGACTGGAAGCATCCTGACTTCCGATGGAATTTGTTTGCTTAAACAACAAATCTCTAATTGGGGAAATAGGTTTCTTTCTCTGTGCCTCAGCTGCTCCCATTGGCACGGAGAATAACTATCTTTTCACATACTTGCTATTTTGAGTTATATGGAATATTTTGGGACACATGTAGAGACACGCTGAATTAATCCACGTGGTAATGAATGGGTGCATGTGTGTTGGTGTGGGTTAAAACCAGAGAATGAAAGAAAGAAAAGAGAATGAGAGGGACAGATTGAGACAGAGGAAGAGAGCTGAAGTTCCTCACATCACAGGGCTGCTGGGTGGAGTAAGTAATAAAAGTAATTGCTAAGCACCGTGAAATTAGACTGCTGTGTAAGGCTAAACCAGGGTGAACCAAAATTTGCAGAAGTCATGAGACTTTTATTTTCAACAGGTGGCATTTAAGAATGCAAACTATCAGCACCCAAATGAGAGCTCAATGTAAAGGGGAAGAGATGCGGGGATTTTCACACTTGTGAAATCAGGGTTGAAAAACATTGCTTCATGTTTCTGATCTTCTACAGTATTCAGAGGAATGGCTGATTAGAGATACGCTTAGAAAATGCTTCTCTCAGTTTTATTGGTCATGGGTTAGCATAAGAGAAGAAAAGAAAAGTAAGAGAACCTGCTACAAAAGGGAAAAGCCAACTGACACTGTGAACAGAAGACCCAGAGCCAAAATCCCAAAATGAGGAAGGCAATAAAGCAATACAAAAGCCCGCCCATTGCACCCATCATGATATTCGAACCAAATCGCTTTGCCTGTGTCATATCCACCCTCGTATATTTACTCAGATAAGAAAGGACTTTTTGCTGGCAAGCACCCCAAGTTTGATTTATCACTCACAGTACGAGAAGGCTGCCAAGCAAGCTTTATAATTCCCAGTTCTTAAAATTATTATCATCACTGGGCGTGGAAATAAGGCTCGAAGTGGTAGGTGTATACTCAGTCCTCCTGGCCAGAAGGTGGTTTGTTGAGGCTGGTTCTCTCTATCTAAAAAATGTATCATCGAAAGGGTGCCTAGTCCATGTCAGACCTCAGGAAATACTTCCCCCAAGCCACTTTTGTACAGCAAGGATTTGTGCAGTGTGGCAGATGCTTTCAAGGATAAACTACTTCTGCTTTCAAAGAGGGACATGGCTTGAATCATCCTAACATGATGATGACCTGAACCACCTGGTCAAGAAATACAAATGTTCATCCGCAAATTGTTCTAAAAAGGTTACTCCAAGTTTATGACATTCTGAATTCTTCCCCATGTGTTGGATACATGATTTGATCAGTCGGTACCTTTGGATATTCCCATATCTGTTAAGTGGCATTTAGGAGTTTGCCTACAGTGAGGAGTCAGATATGATCCTTACCCCTCTCCTTCCGTCTTGCCCATTGCGAGAAATGTGTACCTTATAATTGGGAGGGTTTAAGGGATGGATGACTAAGGCCTTATTGAAGTGAATGATGCCAAAAACTTAGTGGAAATCAAAGATGTTTGTAAAAATCTTAACTCTCCAGCCCTACTTTACCGTAATATAGAAGAGGCCAGATGGAGGACTGTCCTGATTTAAGTCTCGATGGCATTCATTTGAAAAGTAATTTGACTTCAAGTGGCAAAGAGCTTCCCTCTGACATGTACACAATCCAGTGTGCGTGCATATTTCTGAGGTGAGGTTTTGGCCTGTTATCGTTAAAAATAATCTTTAGTTTCTTTTTTTGTCTCTTTTGTTTGTTTGAACATACAGTGAAAAATAGCTGTTAGAACTTTTTGGTAGAGTGCACATACGACTTTTGTTTTGAAACAGACAAAAGCATTTTGACCAATGTCTATTATGACAGCAGATTTTATATAAATATATGTGTGTAAAATAAGCTCATTTGCACATGGCTCAGGGGAAGTTAAACTCACTATAGAAACTTCCCTGATGTTTATTTCAGCCTCATTTCCCTACTTCAGTATGTATAGAGTAAATAGAGGCAAGTGGATAATTGTATAAAAAAGAGGGCCTCTTACTTGCATTTGTCTTGCTGTGATGCTGAGAATACTCCTCCAGGCCTGAGGTGACTTTCTTCATCAGTCAGGGATCCAGGTCTGTTGGCATTCTGTTGCAAGGCTGTGCCCAACAGCACAGGTGCTGCAAAATGTCCCTGAAACACATGGCTCTTCATGTGTTTAAATCTATCTACTCATCTATGACTATCTATCTATAAAGCCCATACTATCTATATAAATCTATCATTGTCTTGATTCATTCTAGAAAGGAAGTAATGTAATTTATATAGATGTGTCAAATTGCAGTGTAGTAAGGTAAAATTAAAAATTATAAGGTTTAGGGAATAGAACAAAGGTAAAATAACAGAAAGAAAGATGAGGTGGAGGCAGAAGTGAGATTGGTACTCAAAATGTGTTCTTTAAGGTATTTAACATTTTCTAGCCCTGTGTACTACATGAGACTGTTTTGGGAACCAAATGTCAAAGGGGAGTTTCAAACTATTTTGTCACTTAGTTTCTATAATATGAGAAGAGGGTTTCTTAGGAGAAACACAATGATACATGATTGTAAGACCAGAAAGAACTTTCGTGGGGTCTTATAAAGAGCACAGGAAATTCAACCAATGGACACTAATAACATAATACTAAAGCTCAGTTCACAGAGAATGTGTCCATGTAATATCAACATGCTACAGATGTAGCCACTCTTCGTCTGTTTTCCTGGTTCTTCCTTAAAGGACTTGACCATTGAAATTCTCTTTTTCTCTGTCGATCTCCACTCCTTTGGTGATCTCATCCAACCTGATGACTTTAAATATCATCTTTTTAAGGACTACCCTAAAATATATCTATCACATGCTTCTCTCTTGAGCTCCTGATTCAACATCTCATGCTCAGTAAACATCTCAAATTTAACATGCCAAAAAAGAAAACAAAAATGGTTTTACCCCCAATATCTGCTTTTTCCCCAAGGTCACCTACTCAAGAAAAATGAATTTCATTATTTCAGTTGTTAAGGTCAATAATCTCAGAGTTATCCTTATTCCTCTCTTCCATTCATATTATACACTAAAAATTTTTATTATACCTTCCTAGGAGATGTCTTGAATTGAACCACTTCTCATTATCTTTACTGCCACAGCCATGGACTAAACAACCATTACCTCTTTTTAAGAACACTTTCACTTTGCATCTAATTATATTTATTCTCTATTTAGTGGTTGAATCACTTTGATCTGACATAACTCAGATCATGTCATTACTTTGCTTAAAACTTTCCAATGGCTTCTATCAAGTTTTTTTTCATATATATATATATATATATATATATATATATAAATTTTATTTATTTATGAGAGAGAAGGGGGGGTATATGTGAGTGGGGGGAGGGTCAGATGGAGAGGGAGAGAGAGAATCCCAAGCAAACTACCTATTGAGCATGGGGCCCTACACAGGACTCAGTCTCACCTCCCTGAGATCATGACCTAAGTTGAAATCGAGTGCTGGATGCTCAACTAACTGAGCCACCTAGGTGCCCTGGTTTCCTCCAAATTTTAAATAGAACTCAAGTTTCTTCCCCTGGACTATACAGTCCTACATGACAGAGCTTTCAGTATTCTCCTTAACCTTGTCCCCAAGCTCACTTTACCACAGCTCTGCTGACCATGTTTATGTTTCTTGAACTTGCCAAGCATTGTCCCACCTCAGGGCCATTGCACTTACTGTTCTACTTGATATGTTCTTTGTTCTTTACCTAGTAAACTATATGGCCTACATTCTGGTCTCTGATCAAAAACCACATTTTCAGATAGGTCTTGCTTAAGTACTCAGTTCCCGTGCCACCACACTCTCTTCTCTTACTCTATTTTATTCTTTATCAGAAGACTTAGCCTTAACTAATATGGCTTTTCAGCATATTTGTTTATTTTCTAGGTTGTATGCTCTATGAAGGCAGGAAATTTGTGTGTTTTATTCACTGACAGACCTCAATGCCTAAAGCAGTGTTTGCCTCATTGCATATTTTCAATAAAAAATAAACTTCAATTAATTAATGAATAAATCAAGAAATAGAGTTTTGGATTATCTAGAAGAATGGGTAATTTGCCTATCCCTTGATTAGTTTTTGACAAATAGTGTTTTTCTCACTGTATTTTTTTTAATGAGTATGGATCAGCAGGGAGTTTGAGGTCAAAATCCCTGAAGAGTTACTTGCAGTGTAGCTTTTACATGAAGCTACATAGCAAGGACAGATCCATCTGCTTCATCAACAATCCATACTAGAAGTTGATGTGGCATCAGTACGGGAATGTAAGGAGCCTAATGATGATATATGCCTTAATGGAAGACCCAGTGACCTCCACTTGGAGATGTGCCAAGGAAGTTTGGGGCACAGAGATAAGATCCTCTTTAAAAGAAAGAAAAAAGAGCAGAATAAAAATTTGTATCCCTAAATTTCAAGTCACAGAGGATGAGCATCATGATATTTTAACTTGGAAAATTTTAAAACGCGCATAACCAAATACCTGCCTTAGACATTTAACAACACACAACAATAACAAAATTTTAAAAGCAAGCTTCTGTAAATGCACATAAACCATTTAACCTCTAAGTTAAAATGATTGGAAAAGATGCACCAAGGCATTTGATAGTTCACTTGTGGTAAAGGATCATTGACTATAACTCACAAAAATACATATGATCATGTATGCATTTTAAATTACTACAAACTTAACAGCTTAAACAGAACCTATTTATTGTTGGAAGTTCATTGAACTCTACTAGACTCTGCTTCTAGTATCACAAATCCAAAATCAAAGTGTCAGCAGTATTACATTCCTTTCTGGAGGTTCTCAGGGCTTTTTCAGGTTATCCGCAGAATTCAGTTGTAAGCTGTTGTATGTTTGAGGTGAGTCTCCATTTCCTTGCTGTAAATTCAGTATTTCTTCCCAACTTCTAGAGTCTATCTACATTCCTTGCCCTGTGTCCTAAGTAACTTTAAAGTCAGCAATGATCACTTGAGTCTCTTACATGCTTCAAATCTCTCCTATCCCTTCTTGAACAGTATCCTTCTGCCTCTTTTTACCTCAATGGGAAGACATTCTCTGTTTTTATTTTTATCTTATTTTTTAAGGAGATAGAAGTTTGTGGAATATACTGCTCTCTACTTAAATGTCTATGGGATTCTCATCCAGCTAATACAGGAAAATCTCCCTATCCTAATTTCTATAAATTTAATTCCGTGTGCATAGGCTATTTTGCCATACGATATAACATATCCACAGGTGAAACACCAGGGGGCGATGATCACTGGGCCAAAATCCTGCTCATCACTGGCCATTTTCAAAAATATACTTTTAATTTTAGAACAGTCAATTGTAGCTCTTGTGTTTGAAGACAAATTGCAATCAATGTTCTAATTTGACCAGAACACTTTCAGTTTGTTGGAAGATCACAGTATCACCATATTGTCTGCACACGAGAAAATGTCTATTTCTATATTCTCAGTGCCAAAGAGGAGTCTATGATTTGCCTTGTGACCTGAAAAATCAAAAAGGGTGGGAACAGTTTATGCCCTGTCATTTCAGAGCAATAGCTATGACTTCTTTGTACATATTATAATGTGGACATCATATATCTTTCTAGGATTCCAGGAAAGAGATAGGTCTAGACAACTTTGGAAGCTAGTATCAGTCCAGTGGGCAAAAAGTTAAAATCAGCAAGGTGACTTTTTTAGCCATGCTTAAAAATGCTACTAAATTTGCTTATGTGAGCATGGTCTAGTAAGATATGTCTGTTTAAGTAAGAAAACATCTGTACTGCAAGTCTATATCCTCTGACCTAAGAAAAATGTAAGAGGATACTTAACTGAAATTTTTATTTAGCAACCCAGAGATTAAACTTAAATCACTGGAATCAGTGGACTCAGATCATGTAATGCCATGCACCTGACTTCTAATTCTATCAGTTTCTTTTTTCTTTGAGAAGTTTACCTGACTTTTATGACACACTCCATTTATTTCCATACAGTTGAACATACTCCAGGTTCTACTTCATCCACTTCAGCTCTACAAAAAAGGGAGAGGAAAACCCAGATTAAGGCATTTTTATGTTTCAAAAATTTTGAATAAGTAACTTGAATCATTTCTTTCCTCCCTCCCTCCCTCCCTCCCTCCCTCCCTCCCTCCTTCCTTCCTTCCTACCTACCTTTCTTCCTACCTTCCCTCCTTCTTTCTTTCAATATTGATTAAGCACCTATTGTATAAGGATTGTGTTGATTTTTTAAAAAATATACATATGAAGAAGACATGCTTTGGGTCTTCAAAGTGTTCACAATCTAAAGGTAATGTCAAGAGTATCTCTGGAGTATGACAGCAAGAACACCTGAGAGTATCAAGAGATGACAAGAGGAAAAGGACATCTTTGAAAAGTATTTCAAAAATAAATAAAGATGATAGAATGGGCAGCCCAACAAATGAATATCACAAGAGAGTACACTGTGTTCAGGAGAATTCTCAAGGTATGCGTGGAGCATTGGTGACTGAGATAGCAGTGGTTATATTTGGATGGGTAGGCATAGGTTCAATTAATAAGAATAAATGAGAATATTAAAATGAAAGTATTAGACAATTGAGGTTAAGTATACAGTAAAGAATAAAAATGAATACAAAGGGAAGTCAGAGAGTGTGGGAAACCATCTCCACCAGATGCACACTGGTGGAGTTGAGCAACATTCAAGACATGGCCGACTTTATAGTCCACTGCTTTCTTAAATTTTACCTTTTCTTTGCCTTTGCCTCAGAGCAAGCAACTTTCTTTTCTTTTTTTTTTTTTTTTAAGATTTTATTTATTTATTTGACAGACAGAGATCACAAGTAGGCAGAGAGGCAGGCAGAGAGAGGGGGAAGCAGGCTCTCTGCTGAGCAGAGAGCCTGATGTGGGGCTCGATCCCAGGACCCTGAGATCATGATCTGAGCCGAAGGCAGAAGCTTTAACCCACTGAGCCACCCAGGTGCCCAGAGCAAGCCACTTTTGACTGTATTCTCCTTTCTGCTCATAGCTTCCCTTTATTTGTGATATACTACTGTATATCTTGGATTCTTCTAAATGCCTTCTTTATAGGTCTTTGAGTTTTAGTGCTATTCACTTGTTGGCATGTCTCTCCGCACCTCCCATGTTATCTCCATTCATCAGGAGAGAGAATGTACTGGGATTGATTCGGACTCGGTTTGCAACCTCAAGTGCTCCTATTGAGCAGATGTCTCAGGCCATCTGCTGCTCAGGTCATAGGCCTGTCAGTAGATAATTGTGTTTATCCCACAACCAAAGCACAGTTGTGAGAGGCTTTGGTTCAAGGATCACCAGCAACAAGGCTTCTCACAAATGCTGGCCATTCATTGATGGATCCAGAAAATCATTGAATGAATTAGATGCTAAAGGCTTGACATTTATTCTCTGGGTGATAAAGATTCATAAAGATATTTTAAGAAGGAGAATGAATTGATTGTGTTTTAGGAAGATCATGCAATTGAGAGGATGACTTGGGTTTATAAAGGAGGAGACAGTGAGAAAAGAGGAACAAGTTTGAGAAACTATTGCAATAATTAAGAAAAAAATGAAGTTCAGAGGTTTGAATGAAGTTGTGTCGTGGAGGGAGAAGGAGAAGACTGTAAGTACAGTATTTAGAAATTTATGGTCTGAGATCACACAGGCCTGTGTCTGAAACTGGCTCTAATAGATACCAGCCCTGTGATCACAAACAGTATCACTTACCTTCTCTCAGCCTCAGTGTCTTCATGAGTAAAATGGGGACAATGCTAATGTATACTTTGTTAGACTACAGTAAGTTTTTCCTGTGATTAAATGAGAACATTCATAGAATTTATTTTTTTTTAACAAAGAGCCTGGTATACAGTAAATATTCCATAATGTCTACTTATAGTTTTAGAACATTGCTTTCAGACTTCTGGCTTCCAGGACTTGCTGTAAAGAGAGAGAAGTTATAGCACAAGCAGTCATGCCTTCCTAAAATCCTGATCCCTGACTAGAGAGTCTGTATCAGACGGTCTCATGCGATCATCATTTATTCATGTTCTTGGAGGAGATTAGAAATCTACAGCAAAGCTCAGATGTAGACATGTCATGCTTTGGAGTTTTGTATGATTCTCTTTTTGGAAGAAGGAAGTAGCTAAAGACATGGCTGACTCTCCACAAATGATATTTGGGATGATAATAGATTAAGGTGTTGCCAATGATGGTATCAATATTTTACTCTGTATAGCATAATTCAAGAACACTTCATCACAGCTACAGCAATAGCTTAGGAGAAAAAGCAAATATTGACTAACTCAGCAGTGAAGAGACTTTCCAAATAAGTGACATGGAAGAGAGGCTCATAGGAACCTTTATCATATCTCTTCCCTAACATGAATATCTTCACATAAACCTGCCAATAATTGACATGATTCTAAAGAGGTTACTAAAGCAAAAATCTTGAGATGGCAGAGGGGAGAGCTATGAAAGAGACTTGTGTTAGACTGATTGCTCTTGGTTGACACGTTTTCTTTTCTTTCATGTCTCTAAGGAGTACTAGGATCACAAAGAATCTTGTTTCTCTTTCCCTCCATGAGCTTCCCTAAAGCTAAATCTGTGTCTCTTTATTCAATAACAATTCCTATATAATCATCTGTGTCTAGCACTCGACCAGTCACAGTGGTATCTGTGACTGACAAGTATCAAGAAATTGTTAGTCCTCTCCATAAGGCAAGATACCCAATGAAGACCGATTTTTGTGTTTGAATCATATTAATAATGGAACATAAACACCACCTAAAAGACTTTTGTATTTCCCAGTGTCTTCTATTGCACTAGAAGCATACTGTTTGAAAGTGTCACTGATGTTCTTCCATAGGGTTGAATTCTTCTAAAGAAAGAAGAATGGTTTAGCTTTCAACTTCATAACTCCTTACTATCTAAGATTTCCCTCCCTCTGTCCATTGCCAAGTACAAGACTGCTGCAGAAGTCTTTTTCTAGGCGACTTTTTTATGGTGCTTCTTGAGAAGGCAACCTAGTTAGAGTAAATGATTTTTTGGCTGAACAGTTTGAGTTTGTCAAATACATACAAGGTAGTATCTAAGGAAGTAGAGAGGCAAGAGTGAGGAAGGAAATGAAGAGGAACTGAAAGAAAATGACTCTCATGGGAATAACTTCTCCATTCAGTTGGATTCTTTGGGTCCTTGTCATTTATCCTCATTACATTTATGTTAAAGTTAGGCTACATTAGAAATTAATTACAATGGGTAGGGGGTGCCTGGGTGGCTCAGTGGGTTGAGCCTCTGCCTTCAGCTCAGGTCATGATCTCAGGGTCCTGGGATCGAGCCCCTCATTGGGCTGCGGGGAGCCTGCTTCCCCCTCTCTCTCTGCCTGCTTCTCTGCCTACTAGAGATCTCTCTCTCTCTCTGTGTCAAAGAAATTAAAAAAAAAATAAAATCTTTAAAAAGAAATTAATTACAATGGGTTAAAACAGTAAGAGCTACAAGTCATTGGGCTGAGTTCAAATTGCACTATAGGAAAAAAAAAACACTAGGCATTTAGCTATAGGAAGAAAAGGAATTATTTTGCAAGGGGCCTTGAATATATAAATAGTTTATTTTCTATGCCTAATTACTCTTTTAGATCTAACTAAATTCAAAGTATCATTATTTTTTACAGAAGAAAATATCATGCTTGCACAGTCACTTACTAGTCACTTAGGTGGCATCTTCTACATTGCCCCAGGCACATAGTGAATACTGGAAATGCAGAAGTCAAAAGTACATAGCCCTTGCCCTCAAAGATCTCACTGACTGATTCTGATCAGTAAGGACTTCGTTATTTTTTACGTATCTTTATTTCAAATGTTGAATCTAAATAATATAAAATTATCTTACAGTTGGATACTTAATAGCCTAAAGTCATTGTTGTGATAAATTAATAAATTGAAAACCTATACAATTATCTCTAGCAGTTTCTACTTCTGAAAGGCAGAAACACAAAACTTTTCCAATTGTAGGGCTATTCTCAAGTTACTATCATTTGGAAGAGAGATTTTTTTCATAGTGAATCACGTTGCATTGATGTGTTCAATGAAGGTACAAAATATAATTGTGAGGGAAAATAACATGGACAAGATGAAGTAATGAAATTGTCTCTGTATAATTAAAATGAGCAACTTACAGTTACAACTAAGTCTGGGTTGACATTCTGACTGGACTTACACTTAAGCTGTTTTCTCTCTCCCTCAGTTCTTGGAGGAGGTCGATTAAGATGGCAGTATCAGCTCAGGTTTTTGTAGGTTTAAAGAATCTCAGGTTGTTGAAGCACTTATATTTTCCTGGTTATGGCATCCTGGAGGCTGTAATGATTCAAATATTAATATTGGACTTTCATGGATGTAATAACCCTGTTGACACCGAATTTCATTTCAGGCTATGCCCTCAAATTAAAGTGGAAGAGGATTCTAAGCAAGATAGTTGTATAAAACCATTTGACACAATTATGTATATGTCTCCAGCAAAAAAGTATTCTTTTGGCCTGCATTGTGGAGTTAACAGACTCAATTCCACCTAACCGTTGCTTATGTTTCAGCACTGCCATGAGCCAGAATGTGTAACCATTCAGATTTTTTTTTTATTTACTGTGACTAGCTGTTTTGAAGCTGCACCTATTCAGTAGCTATTTATAAACAGCTCAATTCCCTCCTTATAGTAGTAGATCTCTTTATGAGCAACTCCTGCTAAATTCAAAAGTTTCCTTAACAGAGAAAGAAGGAAATTCAAAGCATAGATTCTGTCATGCATTTCAGTCAGCTTGGCATGTATTTAATCAAACTAGTGAGGTCATTATTTTCTATCATGACTACTCCTTTCCTTCTTTCTTTTGAGTAGTCACAAGATGATTTGGATACTATAATAATATTTTAAACAACAATGTAGTTCTGTTGAGAAAAAGAAGAGGGGAGGGAACATTTTAGTAGATACATAAACAGGAGCATAACCTATAAAAACTAGAGATACACAAATTTATGAATATGTGAAGCATTAGCTGGGGCCAATTTAAAAGATTAAAATTGTGTCAGAATTACACAAATCCAAAACAATAGGGTGCTTCAACAATCAATAAGAGGGATCCAGTGGTGGAAAAAATGAACATGAGAAAAGTATTGAAAAAACTGGGAGCATGAAGAAAGAAACTGACATTTCTTAATCTGGAGAAGAAATAGTTTGAGGAAAACAATAGAAATTTCATCATATGAAGAGTTATTTTATAGATGATGGGGTCCAGATGTTTCCCTGTCCCCTTAGCTATATGCAGTTATATGACAACAAAAATTTTAGGTTAATTATTGTGGCTATACAGGCTGAGAAACCTTGAAATTGTTTATCAAGAGATGTGTATAGGAAGATTTAGTCAGCCATGCAAATTGACATGGGGCCAGGTACCCACAGGGCCTTATTAAAATTAACCTTCAAACAAGAAGCTGAGCTTCTGATGTCCTCAAGCATCACAGTTAGTTATGTGCACGTATGTAAAATAAACACTCTTTTTTTTTTAAATGAAAGAAATTTGGTACTATTTAAGATTAGTCAGGATCATGACTCTATGGTGTCTCAGAATGTCAATTCTTCTCATGCATGCTTTCTGTTTTGCAGTGTTTCAGTTGAATGTCTCCATAAACCTGGATATTTAAGAGTGGATTGTCATTTGGTATATCTAGGGAGAACCTATTGTTAAGTTAAAGTAAGAAAGAAGGTCACATTTAAATTGGTAAGACTTTCTCAAGAATATGCAATAAACTCACTGTTACTAACTTACAGTGAAAGCTAGACACTTTGAGGCCCTCATCATTTCCTTTTGCCTAGAATGTCCTCTATGTAATTAAAAAAGAAAATTAAAATGAAACAAGATAAACATCTGGAAGAAAAATTTGGATAGGATAGATGATTTGAAGATACTGATATGTTTAGCTAAATGAAGTGATGAATATACATCTTTTATTCTCTAATATTTACATAGATACAAAATTCAAAATCACAAAATAGCATGTACAATCAGAGGCAAATGTTATATGTACTAATTATTTATAACAAAAGTAACATTGGAAAGACCCATTTTGGGCTTGATGGGTTAAGTCCACACAAATTGTCCCATCAATACAGATGGGACTAGACTAGAAGTCTCCAAACTGTTTAAAAAACAAACAACAAGTACCTGAGGATACCAATAACTAAACAAAAATATGAGGCTTTTGGATAGAAGACAAAATTTGGAGAAGCAATCGACGTGAGTTTGAGTTCCCTCTATTTTTCCTTTTATCCATGATTGAAACTCCAAATAAATCATGTCTTTTTGGACAAAAGGGGAAGGAAAGGGGACTCAAATCATGGGAACCAGAAAATAGAGAAGAATCCTGAGGTCTCAGATCCAGGGAAGAAGATATGCTAATTCTGGAATAAGCACACAACTTAACCTGTGAACTATGAATGTGTGGGGCAGTCCTAAGCCTGTCATAAAAGTTTGAGAAATGAACTGAGATCTAAAGACTCACAATGACCCTGGACTAGGAGTCATGGACAGGTTGAAATTGGCATAGTGAATGAAATTTGAATTGATACAGTTTAGAGGAGAAAGGGCAGAAATTACAGTCTGAACATAGATTGATTAGTGGCTAAAATAAAAATATCCACAATCTCTAGAGGATTATAACAGGACTCAAGAATCTGCAAAACGTAACATTTGCAATGTCCAGAATGCATTCCAATACTACCTGGCAGGCAAAGAATAAGAAAAAAAAAATGTGTCTAAATCCCCAAATACCAAAGGAAAAAAAAAATCAAAGATGACTCAAAAGCTAGAATTATCAGATTGAATTTTTATAGCAGTTAACATAAGCATACTTCAAGAGGTAAAGGAAAAACACCCTTAAAGTAAGTGAAAAGATAGGCATATTTAGCACAAAAATAAAAACTATAAAAATAAATCAAATGGAGATTTTGGAACTGAAAAATAGAATATAAAAAATAAAAAAACTCACAGGATGTACTCAATACAGAATGGCAGGAAAATGAGGAAGATGAAGGTAGATTGGTAAAAATGGTCCTTTCTGAAAAGCAGAGAAAGAAAATTTTAAGTTGAACCTAGGCTCAAACACCTGTGAGGCAATATCAGAATGTCTAAGGAATGTATTTGTGGAGTCCCTGAAGGAACTTTGAGAAGAAAAAGATTGAGGAAGAAAATATATTTGAGGATACAATGGATAAAAATGTCTTGAATTTTGTGAAAGGTGTAAATTTACAAATTAAAAAAGTTCAAAGAATTCTCAACATGATAAACTCAAAGAAAATGGTGAATAAATGCATGCAATCAAGCTACTGAAAATCAAAAACAATGGAAAAATGTTAAAAACAGTTAGAAAAAAACGGCATATTACATACAGAGGAACAATGATTCCAGTGATCTTGGATTTGCGATCCAAAAACATGGATGTAAGATGACAGTAGAAAAAAATGTTAAAATTGGAAATACAAGTGCTATCAATCCATAATTTGTTCCCACTAAGAATACTTCAGGAATGAAAGCAAAATGAAAACATTCTGAGATAATAGAAAATTAAAAACAGGTGACCATTAGACCTGTTCAGTAAGAGTTGCTAAATGATGTCCTTCAATTGAAGGGATGTGATACTGAGGAAAACTTGAATCTCAGGAATCAAGAGAAACAACAGAAATGATAAAGAGGTTGGGTTAATATGAAATACTATCTTTTAACCTCCTAAGTTCTTTAAAAATATGTATGACTATCTAAAGCAAAAATGATAACATTTCCTAGTGAGATTTTCAGTTTATGTAAATGTGGCATATTTGACAACAATAAATAAAGGTCAAAGGGAAGGGAGGTAGAGGTTCCCAGATTTCAGGGTTTCTACAATTTATGAGAGTTTTAATAATATTGACTTTACAAGAAAATGAAAGGTACTATGCATTCATATTTTAATATTTGAAACAATCTCTCTGTCTCTGTCTCTCTCTCACACACACACATATACACATATGCACAAGCATTCATACACATACACTATAAAGAGATACAACCAAAAAGCCAGTATCTAAGTTAAACTGTATTTAAAAAAAAACTAAATAGTTCAAAAGAAAGAAAAAGGAGAGGACAGAGGAGCAAAAACATATTGAAAAAAAAAAAAATCCATAAGTATATTGTAAACATACTTCAAGCATCTCCTTAATTACATTCAATTTTATTGAATACTAAAAAAATACTTCTATTGTAAAACAAAGATGAGTAGGTTGTAGGAAAAAATCGGGACTCTACTATATGATGTTCACAAGAAACATATTGTGAATATAAAGACAACAATAGGTTGAAATTAAATGGACAGAAAAAAACTATATCATGCAGACAAATGGTAAGCATAATAAAATTAATATTTTGAGATCAGAAAAAATAAACTTCACAGAGTACTAGGAGAGATTAAAAGGACATTTTATAATTAAGAAGACATTAAAATTATCAGAGGTTATGCACCTAAAAATAGAGGCTCAACATACAACAAATTGAGAGAAAAATGGAGACGCAGTCATGGAAAAAAATATTAACACTTATGTGATGAAGACTGTGACATCATTTTTGTGTTTGCTGATAGCTTTTAAACCTCACTCCTTTCTTTTCCCCTTGTGCCCCACATTTTGGGCAAGCTGATAAGAAAGCTTGGATTTTTCCTCCTTTCGACCAGCCAGAGACTCAAATCAAAGGAGCCCCTGCTTACCTGTGGGAACTCTCACCTTGGGTCCAGGCCCCAACCACATTAAAAATTCAAGCCACTCTCCTTTTGTTGGTCTTTCAAGACATTTTGGATTTGTTTGAGATACCTATGCTGACCCCCTTAGAGAACTCAGTTATGTAATTAATAAACAATACCATCAGTGTCCATATCCAAATCAATTTTAGTTGGGGGGTGTGGCTCATCTACCTCTCTAGGCGACCATTACAACCCATCTTTCAGCAACTAATAACTAAAAGGTCAAAATTTAGGTAATTTATTCTAACTACATCTTTCCATTGTTATTAATTTCACCAAAATTAATAAAAAATTGCCCTACAAAGACCTTATTAAGAAAATAAACGGACAAGTTATAGACTTAGAAAAAATATTTGCAACACATTTATCAAAGAAAGGGCTTGTGTCTGTATGTATAAAGAATACTTATGGCCAAATTTTAAAAAGACAGAAGAAATTGTTGAAAAAGAAAACAGGCAACAGTTAGATACTGAATGAAAATAAATTTATCAATAGGCAATAGGCACATGAAAAGTTGTTCTGCATCAATAATCATCAAAGAAATGTAAATATTAATCACAGTGAGATTCTGCTACACACCCACTAGAAAGCTAAAGTTAAATATTCTCACTATGCTAATTATTGGTGAGAATATGAGGCAAATAATTTTTGCACATTGCTGGTGGGAATACAAAATGTTACAACTCCTTTGGGAAACATTTGGCAGTTTCATAAAAACTTTACAATGCATGTACCATGTCACACAGCCTTTCTGTTTCTTAGCATTTGTCCCAGAAAGCCAAAGACAAGAACTTATGTCCACATAAAATTTTGTACCTTGGTGTTAATAACAACCATTTGTAATAACCCAATGCTGGAAACAACCTTAATATCCTTTAGTTGGTTAATGTATAAACAAATTATGATATATCTGTCTAGTGGAATACTACTTTGCAATAAAAAGAAAACAATCTATTGATACACATCACCCTTTCAAAATCACTATGTTACATTTTAAGAAGACAGATTTTAAAAAGCTATCTAATGTGTATTTCCATTTATGTAAAGTCTTAGATCATGAAAATTAATCTATAGTGACAGAAAGGAGAACAAAGTTGGAGAAAGAGCTGTGCCACAGAGGGGCTTGAGAAAACTTTTGGGAGTAATGGAAATATTCATTATCCTGATTGTTGTGATGGTTTCATGGTTGGATACACATGCCAAAATTCATTAAAATTGTGCTCTCTATGAATGCCATTTATTGTGTTTATGCCTCAATAACATACTATGTTTTGAAAAGTAATGTTTGATGAAATAATGGATTATTGGGCTTCAAGTTTGATTACTAACAAATATCAAAATACCAACCAAGTAATATTTGGGTTAAAGTAAATTACTTAAATAATGCACAGAATCAATAATGATTTAAATGCATTTTTTTTTCAACGACATACAGGTGCTAGATTTTAGAATAGCTAAACAAATGAAAAGGTGTTCTCAAATGTTGTTTGTTGTTTCTGAGACACCTATTATATATAGACAAATAGTATATATGAAAGAGAAAGATTAAGTCACAAGGTAACACAACCTGTGTTTAGATATAAACCTTGGTCAGAGAATGAATTCTAGAATAGGTTATAGGTAGGTGTACTTTAGCAGAAAGATAAAATCAGAAAAGCAGAGTTTTAAACTCAGGCTCTACAAGGGACCAGTTAGGGACAATTCTGTAACAAATTTGACTCTGCCAAAGTCTTACTTTTCTTATCTGTACAATTAGTATGATCCTACTACCTCACAGGTTTATTGGGAGGACAAAATTCTTGCAACGTTTCTGGAATACAGATAGCACTCCACTAGTGCTGCATTCTGCTGCCATTCATTGAGTGCGGCACTGAGTCACTTTGCTTTAAATATCTTAAAACCTCCTTACTAATTACAATTCTAGTTACTAGTTACAATTACTAGTTACTAGTTAAATTTCACAGAACCCTAAAAGAGTCTCTGACAGTGTTCATGATGACTCTTCCCTCAGCAGCAGAGCTAGGTTTCCCAACTCCAGCTTTATATTTGAACCATGATTTTATTTATTTTTAAATATATATTTTCCATTTATAATTTATATTTTCCATTTGTAATTTCCATTTTCCCAGTGGGGTAAAAATAATAACTTTTATTGTAACATTTGCCTTTAAATTTTATCTTATTTTTATGAATTTCCAACTTCTCAATCATTCTATATTTTGTGTACTTGCTATTAGTATGGAATATTTTCTTACTAATTTTTCAACTTGTTTCAATCTGGACTGTTTTTTTGTTTTGTTTTGTTTTTGTTTTTTTCTCTAGGCCTTCACACTTGACATGGTTGGAATCCACTGCTTCTTAGATCACATGTCTTCCTATGTCTTTATATATTCCCCCTTGTTGATGAAATACTGCTTCAACAAACTTTTAAAATTACTTAGAAGGAAAGCCTTTACATGGTCTGGTAACTATCCTACAAAAATATGGTAGTCTTGCTGGGTATCAAATACTATGTTCAAATTCATTTTCTTTTAAAATTTTATAGAATTTTGTTCACAATCTCTTGGAATCCAAAGATGTGATAAAAAAAAAAAAGTTGGTATAGTTTCTGATTTTTTTTTTTAATTACAAGTTTCTCTTTTCAATAAGAAAATAAGTCTTTTAGAAACCTTTCCAAACTGGACATGTGTCCTTAGGTCTCAGAAAGAGCTCCTTCTGTTCAATGATTATTCCTTTTATGGTGCTCTTTTTGACTATGGATATTAGGCAAAACCCTTAAAATCTCTTAATATAGTCATGGAAGTTTTCTTTTATAAAAAAAACTTCTTGTCTGTTTTCCTGTTTCCAGAATTAACTTTTATTCTTCAAAGTTCAGTGTTTCTGCCCATTTATCTTTATATTCTTCTTCATTTTGTTGGATATTTCCATATACTTAAAATTCTTTACTGTGCGTTTTTATTTAAGATTAAAGGACTGGGTTACCTCATGTGAGTTTCCTGGTTTTTTTGGGTTTTTTTTTGTTTTTTTTTTGAGCTGTTTTGAAAGTAAATAAATTCCATACTCATCATCTTTCATGCATGGGACGAATACCTGGAATGGAATATTATTCTCAGGTTTTGCTTTGTTTGGAATTGAGGGAGCAATGAGCTAACTTTTAGACTGGAACCCCTATAGTTTAATTTGAAGAAGGTATTGCATTGGAGTAAACAGCCCTTATGCTAAAACTTTTGACGCTATCCAAAGGAAGCTATAACACTTCTCCCTTAGGTATCTGGTGTTGCATCGATTACTGTTGCAGAAAGTCATAGGAAAGATGTGACTGAAAGTTGACCTTGAGCTTGACCCAGATGACTGGAGGCTCCTCACTCTCTCTACTATCTTTGGAATGTGTGTTCCATTTGCCTTTCTTGTTCTTGAAGGCTGCTCCGAGGACATAGTTTGGGATAGTGATATGGTGTTGAAGACACCTACATGAACTACATGACTAAAGTTAATTAAGGCTTGTATATAAACTTTTAAGATTTGGTTGGCAAGTGTGAAGATCCACTCGTCTTGCTTCTCATATGCAGGTTTCCTTCACCAATTAAAACCACCACTCACCAACCTGAAGGAGCCTGCCTCTTTCTTCAGTCTCTTTCTGCCTTATGTGTTCTGCTATGGGAGAGATGGGGCTGGTTTTGGATTACATCAGGGAAGATCCCAAGAAGTTTATGATCCAACAATCACATCATCTTTTACCAAGTGTTTCAGGCCAGAGACGTATACATCTTGTTTGCTTCTCATTAGAGTTGCCTGGTCTGCCCTAGTGTTTCTTTGAACCATCTCTTCTTGTCCAATTTCTGTTATGAATATCCAAATTTAGCTCCAAAATGGTTTTTCTAGCTTCTGTCACAGTTTCTCCCAATGCATTCTCCACCCCACTATTAGAATTACCTTTCAAAGACTGGAGGATAATACTCTTGCTCCAAAATGTTCAAGGGTCCTTCAAGTCCTCAAAATGATGTCTAACATTCTTACCTTGGCATATAGGAATTCCCATGATCCTAAATGTTTCATCTCTACTTCTGCATCTCTCTCATGTAGCCAATTCTTAGTGGCTGGTTTTCCTGTTTGACATATCACACTGTATGCCTTTCAAATGCCCAGCTCAACTTCCCCTTTTTCCTGATACACCTTGACTGAAGTTTATATGATCTTTTCTAATTTCATGTTTAACTTTGCTTCTGTAATGCACTAATTCCCAACCAGGGATAATTTTACTCCCCACAGGAAATTTGTTAATGTCTGGAGACATTTTCAATCATCATGATTCAGACGGAAGTGGAGAGAAGATGTCTGGCAACTAGTAAATAGAGGCCAAGGACGTGGCTATACATGGGTCATCTCACAATCAAGTGTCGATAGTACTGAGATTTAGAGACATTCCTTTACTATAACCCTCGTTATGGTCTTCTTCAATTATGTGTAACACACTTGGTCTTTTACTAAAATATAAGCGAATTTATAACAGAGACTGAGTCATAGCCTCTTTAACTTCCCTTGTTGCTTAGCACAATAGTTTGGAGGAAAAAAAAAGAACAGAACAAGTGCTTATTGCATTGAAATGTGGACCTCTATAAAATGCTTGATATGTCCCATATTTTCTGGTCTCAGTTTTCTTTCTGCAAGCTTTCTCATTTCCATACATATATTTTTTTAAGATTTTATTTATTTATTTGTCAGAGAGAGCACAAGTAAGGGGAGCAACAGGCAGAGGGTGAAGTAGGCTCCCCACTGAGCAAGGAGCCCGATGTGGTACTAGATCCCAGGACCAAGGGTTTATGACCTGAGCTGAAGGCAGACCCTCAACCAACTTAGCCCCACAGGCATCCCTCCATTCAGATCCTTGATTACATGTGTCTCTAATTCTTTTCACATGATCCTTATAATACTATATTTAAATTTTCCTATTTATTCATTAATTCTCTCTATATATTACAAGATCATTATGGACAGGGACAATATGCCTTCATCATAGTACCTACAGAGACCAGGGCAATGTCTGAAGGAGGTGTTTGGTAAATGATGCAAAATAATTGAATAGCATCACTGGAGAAAATAGTTTTAAGAAAAGATATAAAGCAGTTTCACAAATTTTCTATGAATAAAATTACAACCTCACACATCATCTTAGGTTGCTGCTTATGTATACTAACATCAGAAGAAGTGTGTGGGCTACCAGCTTGACGCAGGTATTCCCAATCTAGGCATTTGTGATTATAGTTATTTAGATTTGTTACTAATCAGACAGGGGATGCCTTACTTCAACGTTTCTCCAACTCTACTTGGTGGACCATCTGTATCAAAATTGCCAGACAGTACTATATAAAAAATAACTACTTAAAGTGTCTGGAGTCGAGGGCCAGAAATCAGTATTCTTGACAATCTCCTTGGGTGATCCTTATGCATACTAATACTTGAGAATCACTTACTCTTTTTTTTTCTACTTGACATAAATAAGACTCGCCTTTTTCTTCCCACTTATGTCATTTCCATAATAATGTCAATAATAACTAATCTTTAGTGAACATTTCATGTATACCGAATATTGTATTAAGCACATTATGTTTTTAACATCATTCAGTCCTCACAACCCACCTATGAGATAAATTCAATTATTACATCTGTTTTAAACATGTGGGAATCCAGGTGCAGAGAGGTTAAGTTATTTGCCTAATGTCACTTCTAGAGCAAATTCCAGATCTTACTTAAAAACTTGTATTTTAAACACAATGCTTTCCTGCCCCTGTATCTTTTGAAGATTGCTTTTTTTCCCTTAGTTGGTCATGAAGTGTTCTGCAGTCTGAGATTTTCATTTCATTTCAAACAGCTGAAATATATTCAGAGTTGCCTCATTATTTGTGAATAAAAAGATTAGTGGATTTTCTGAAAGATA
The DNA here is from genome assembly GCF_010015895.1 of Lontra canadensis. Taxonomy (NCBI): domain Eukaryota; kingdom Metazoa; phylum Chordata; class Mammalia; order Carnivora; family Mustelidae; genus Lontra; species Lontra canadensis. Next base: position 14,488,359 of record NW_022631005.1, read on the forward strand.
TATTCCATCCAGAAGGCTGGGTTAAGCTCTTATGTTTCAGTATCATTAATTGATGAATATTTTCCTTTCAACACATGATGGAATCATTAGTAAATATAGATTTAGGACTGCTGAGAAAAGTTAGCCTATCACAGTTCAGCAGTTTCAAGAAAACCTGAAAAGTGAAAGCCTTTTGGACATTACTGCTGGGGTGACATGAACTGACAGGGCTGTTGTCACCTGATAATGCATTTCTAGGTGCGCTAAGTTTTCCAAAGGCCATCATGTCCTGTGGTGATGATGGCTTGGCGTTAAACAGCTCACCGAGCAGCCTTGAGAGAAATTGTACTAGATCACGTATACAGCAATATAATTAACATGCTTATTCTGGAGAAAAGCAAGGAGAATACAGCCCTTGATGGTCTCATTTAAGAAATAGTTTTCCCCTTGGCTACACACTCCCTAAAAAGCATCTTTCCCCACTTACAAAATCCGAGAGCTACTTCTTTGACAAATACCTGACACTGTAGTAAACCGGGAGGCTGCTGGTCGAGGGAAGGGAGAAAGAGCAGACACAGATGATTTTACCCTCTATTCCTACCACCTGTTTATTGACTTGGAAACACAAGCTTGTTTGTCTTTATCACTGCCCAAACTGTTCTTCATCTAGTATTTTTCTTGGCTGCCTCATTCTGCTATCTCCTCGCTGTGTAGTGTATGATTCTAACTGGAATTCCGATGGCTCTCATTTTACGTCCAAACAGTTCTAGTTTCCCCTTACCATATGGTCATCCTGATGTTACCATTTGCCTCAATCATCCTTTTTGTAGCTGCTTGAACATCTTAATTGATCTCATGAGCTATGTTAGGGATTTATAACAGACATCAGTATAACTCATCTCACACACATGGCCTGAGTCTTTTTTCTGATTGGATGTGTGTTATATATACATAGATATTTACAATTCTCTAAAACCTCGCTTTCACCTTAGTGATAACCTAAATGAGCTTTCAAGGGCTATAGCTCACCAGGGGAAACAATAACCTGTGTCCCCCTGTCTGATATGCTATTTTCCATTTCCCTGAAGTGTTTGGTGTTTTAAAACATACTAAGCCTTTTCTTTCTGTTTAAACACAGTGGTGAATATGTTCAGTTTTAAAAGTTTTCTGGAATAAAAACTATGGATTCTTATTTTACTAGGCACCCACATTGATTTTCTTACTTTCTAATTCATTCATTGTTATCAGCAAGACACTCAAAATCATTTAAAAAAACACATTCATGATTTCTTTTGATCATCAGGACACAAAAATTTGCATTGGAGCTTTCCCATTTTTACCAATGATTTTACCTCTCTTATGAAGCCTGCCTTTCATTCAATTACCTCTCTAATCAATGTAAATTCTCCAAAGCAGATTCCTATAGCTATGTAAACTCACCCCCATCTCTCTCTCTCTCTTTCTGTCTCTCTCTCACACACACCCTTATAAACCTGGTAGAGTGAATGCTAATAGGAAAGACTAAAAAGGAACTTTACACATTTCTCTGTATAGTATGTTAGGCCTTAACAAGTAGATGTCAATCTAAGTCAATTTCATAAAGGAAAGTTGATTAAGGTTATTTTCAGTATCTGGGAATTGGTCCTATTTTCAGAAAAGCTGTCAACTGAATAAATGCTATCTTTAATACCATTAGCTCTTCTGAGCCTCTTTATTCTCTAGCCTATTTAATGCATGCATTATCCCTGTGTGTTTTCAACTTTCTCAAATTGTATGCTACGGATATAATCTAAATTTTGTACCTATTCAGGTAAACTTACTTTTGAAAACTGACCTGTAATTGTGAAACAATTGTATTTATCCTGAGGCAGAATTTTGAAAAAAATTATGATGATTATGATGTTTTCTTTGGTGGGCCCGCTGGATGATGATCTGGTCACTTAAAATCATATGCCCAGTGCACTAGTGCCTTATAGAGTATCAGACAGATTTCCCAACTCTGCCAAGGGGGACAGCCACTGGACCTATTACACTCTGAAAACATCTCTCTAAAGAGAAAAGAAAACACTGAATATCTTAAATAAAAAAAGATATTAAAATGAATCTGAGGCAGCATAACCCCAGAGTTTTTGCTCACATGGTGTTAGTTTTGGGAAATCTCAATGAATAAATCATTCCCAAGAGGCAATTGCCTGTAGAAGCCTATTTATCATACCTATGATGTTATATATGGAAAGTCCAAGGAACCAAAAATTACACCATTGCATGCCACGCTTTACTCATATATGCAATTTAACATGCTTCATTTAGGTGGCTTAACTTTTCTGTGACTCATTGTCCCAACATATGAAATAGGTATATTTACACTTCCCTAAAGATGGTGTCCTGAGATGGACAGAAGGCCGACTTACATCTAGGCCATGTTTCCACAGACGAGCACCAGATCATCATTTAGTCTTTCGGGAAAGAATTGCTTAGGCAGCATGGCTCAAATTTGAATTTTACTGCTTACTAATTCTGGATTTATGGGAAAAACACTTACCAGTTTTTACTTCTTTAAAATGGGGGTAATATCGATCTAGGGAGGTTTTTATGAGGACTAAATCCATAATAAATGTGCACAGTGCAGTGCTGGGCAGAGTGGACCTTTACCAGGTGTCACATTCCTTTCTAATACAGCTCTGTACAGCAAAGATGAATCTCTCTACAATTCCCACAATATAGAAACAACTACATGGAAGGTTATAAAATCAGTAAATGTCATATGAACAAGACTTAAGTGAAATAGAAGCAGAGATTTGACAGAGAAGCACATAGTAGAACATTTGACAAATCAGTTTGAAAGATACCAGAAATAAGAGATTAAAAAAAAAAAAGGAGGGGCATTAGGAGTGGTGCATACGAAGGTAAAAATAAAGAAAAACACGTGCTGTTTAAGGGTGTAGGAGGCTTCTCATTCTAAACTTTAGGTCCAGTAAATCTTTCGAAGGCTACAAAGAAGGTTTAGACATAGATACTGCTTTTACTAATCTCAAAGGTGGTAACTTGAGAGTAGGATTTGAAATTATTTCCAATGGTGGGTTTGTTTTAAAGACTGGATTAACTGAGAGGTGAATGTTATTAAACGGTGTGACCCTGGGTAACGAAGACACATGGGATGGTTATATAGAGATGGAATCATATGGAGTCAGGCTAGAGATATAAACTGTGACCTGACTAATAATGTCCTCAAAGAGAACCAGAAAGCCTGTAGATGACAAGGACAAAAAGATGAAGATAGTGGCATGACTGGAGGGGGTCATCTTCAAAACAACTCTGAGATTTTAAGTAAAATACAAAGGAACAATGATTGGGTAGCAGCAGGAGTCATTCCCACAGAGGTGATAATTGAAGCGGGACTGGATGGGATTGCCAAGGGATAGAATAAAGAAGAGGACTTCAAGGATGAAATCCTCACATATAGGCCAATGCTGACTATGCAACAAAGTCCTTTCTGTTCTGTGCAGTGGATAGAAGTGGACACTGAGCCTGGGTTTTACATGTGGCTGGTGCTCTGACACAGGTGTTCATTGATTGTAAGTTCAATACTTATCTGCCTAATATCCCTACACCATCCCACCATACGAAAAGACAAAAATCCATATGTTTCCTAAAATAATATAGGCTAATAGTGTATGTATGTGTGTGTGTTTACATACACCAATAGCCTATATTTCATATATATATACATATACATATACATATAATACATGAAATAATACTAACACTAACTTCCCGATATTTCATACACATATATGTGTGTGTATATATATATGTGTGTGTGTGTGTGTGTGTGTGTGTATATGTGTATATATATATAATACACATATATGTATATGAAATATCAGGAAGTATGTGTATATATATACATATATATGTATATATATGTATATGAAATATCAGGAAGTTAGTGTTACTATTAGTATTAGCTCATTTTTATAGTTTCCTGATTCATAAAGGCTTACCTTCCATTGAAAGAGCCTTTAGTCTATAGCCATTGTCATCTGTCAGTAAAGAACAGGGTCCACTGCTAGGAAGGCTATCTAGATATGGAAGATTGTCTAGATGGCACTAGAGATGTTTTCCCCTTACTCCTTACTATGTAACCAAGATGTGTCTTTAATATGACACCTCAAGCCCATTCAAATTTATTTTGAGCTTAAAGTATCTATTAAGTATTATATATCATCTTATTGATGGGTAAAGAGTAAATTTAGTGCTTCTATCATGACTCAGCTATAGAAAAATGTTCTCAAGTACTAAGGTTGGGATTTTTACAGTCTTATATGAGTTATTTGACACTTTCTTATGTTAGTGCAGGAGTGAACTACTACTAGTTTGTTCAGAACAATTTCTAGGAGAGAAACAATCCTGCCCAAATTTCACCAAAGGATTCAAGATTTTGCTGTAGTTGAAAAAATTCTACATGTTTCAAAAACCTTTTTATTTAGCTTGAGATGCTGCCTTAAACAACAATAATAATGTATTAAGTACTTAGGAGTCATCAGATATTGTGCTAAGAGCTTACCTGCATTGTCGTAGGTAAAGGCAATTCCATGAATTGCTTTGTTATTGTTAGAAGATGCCATAACTTCTTGGGTCACTTTGGAGAATGGAAGGACAAAGTTATAAACAATCACGTAGGCACTTATGGTCACCTCATCTAATTGCCAGAGTTTGCAGACATTGTCATAGGCAATGCAAAGGGCATGATTATTTCATATTTTTAGCAGTCTATAAAATTCGGGTGCAAATCACCTGCATTTATTTATTTATTTCTCTGCATGGGAGTTAGCTTAATTCTTTGGAACTAGTAGTAACAACAAACTACATCTTGGAACTGAGTCATTTCCAGTTTAAAACTGAGTAATGCCCACTCAGTTGAGGATTCCTCTTATTTCCCATCTGTTGTTTTTTCCTTTCTACCCAGAGTAATCTAAGTTGCTGGAGGACTGAGGTAGCACTCTGGCATTGTGAAAAGGTTCCTTATTAGGTCCCCACTGATGTGCTGGCTCTCCTGCAGTCTTTGAGCATAAGCTTCTGTCCCCACTGCAGTTGGTAAGTAAACAGAGATTCCTCTATACCCCTCAGTGGTTAACACTACCCCTGCAGGTCCCTCAGAGTCCTCTACGACTGAACTGTGAGCACTGCTGTAGGAATCCTGTGCTGCTCTGGGTCTCCTCCCTGACTCTCCAGGGACTCAGAGACTGTGCTTTCATCACATCACGTTGTTGTATGTGGGATCTTGGCTGGCTGCCCTTAGGGGTCTCTCCCATCATTGCATATCCATGGGGCAACATACTTCCTAAGATTTAACCTGGGAAGCCAGTTCAAACTCCTCTACTTCTCTAGTATCTTCCAAACCACCTGGGCCTCCTGGAATGTGTCTCTGGGATTTGGCCCAGAGTATGAGAGTCACACATCTTCTCAGATGCTCTATATCTGTTTATTCGTATTTATACCCTCTCCAGCAGCACACCCTCTGCTGTCTGGTCAGATTTTTAATCTCCTTCTACAGCCACCAGAAATAGTCTCATATCTTCCTGTATTCTCTTTGTCCTCCATAGTTTATGGTTTAAACTTGATTTCCCAGTTTTTAGTGCAGGACTACAATTTTATAATTCTAAGTAAATCTCTCCCCCATCTTTATTTTAGCTCTTGCAAGCTAAAGTGATTTCGTATTGGTCTTATTCTCTGTGTTACAAATTAACAGATGTCTGCAAAAGAATTTAAAATAAGGATCTGACAGATTTCCCTGTATTCTTGTGTCTTCCTATTTATGAAGTAAGAAGGCCAAGTTGTGTGGAGGTGTTTGGGGGTGGAAGAACTATAGTGTAAGGATAATTTATTGAGAGTAAAAGAAGACAATAGAAATTTTTTAATGTTAGTCCTCTACTCCAGTAAATGGCAAATTTTGGTTTCGAGCCCAGTACTCCACTCCTGACCACCATATGCTATCATACTGCTATGTTATGTCAGAATATTTTAACTTGATTCATAACCAAGAAATGAATTTTCTTATTTCTCAACTGGTGAAGATTTTGTTGTTGTTGTTGTTCAACAATTATTTGTTACATTTACTATGTGATAGGATGTGATAGGTACAGTGCTAAGTCATATGGTACAGCAGTTAAAAAAAATATATTAGTCCCTGTCCACAAAAAGGTTACAGAATGGTGGGTAAAAATAGATTTAGACATGAATGGTTATAATATTTTAGGAAATAAATTTTTCTTGGGATAATTTTGGTGTCTTAGAGTTATAAAGTTTACCTGTTAAGTCTATGAGAAACAAGCTGACTTGAATTTATTTGAAAGATTCAAGTGAACTAAATTTTCACAAACATTTTAAAAGTTGTTTTGATCACTTAGAAATATTTTATTGTGTAGCAAATTGTAAAAATTGAATGATTACAATCTTAGATTCAAAGATGGTGCTCAAAATATATATATATATATATATATATATATATATATATATATATATATA